>NW_024412403.1:67404843-67481348 GCF_014898765.1 Herpailurus yagouaroundi | reverse complement strand
TCTCTCTCTCTCTCTCTCTCTCTCTCTCTCTCTCTCTCTCTCTCTCTCTCTGTGTGTGTGTGTGTGTGTGTGTGTGTCTCAAAATAAATAAATAAATAAACTTTAAAAAAATATTAGGCAGAAAACAATTCATGTAGAATCTATCTCTATGGATGTGATCCTGTTACTGCTTCTCTACCCATGAGATGCCTGCTCATCTTTTTCTCATGTGAGATATGTAAATATTTTCTTTTAGGACACTGAATGGTGGGCTTCCTCCAAACTTTAGTAGATATATTGCGAAGTATCAATCCTGCAAAAAAATTATATATATATATATATATATATATATATATATATCAGCATCATGTTCTAGAAGCTGATTATCAAGTTCATCCATCTGATGATCCAGTTCATCCATCTAACTGAATCGAGATGGATAGTCTAAGTATGATAATCACCCTTCCACGTGAAGGACTATGGAAATATTTAATAACAGATATCACTTTTTCTTCTTCAATTTCTTTCTTCTGTAGATTAAATATATCCTCAAATTCTTCAACTATTTCTCATAAAACATGGCTTTACTTTCTCTCAATATCTTGGTCACTTATTGCTCCTATTGTAGTCCTCTTAATTATGGTTCCCAGAAATATGAAGATTACCTTCTTGGTCCTAGATATGATAAAATAGAAGTCCTCTTACTTGAAACATTGAGGTAAGTAGTTGATCAATATTTGGAAAAAAAATTACCATAATGAAGAAACCATTAAATAAGTGATGATCCACTAGTGCATGATGGTACACTGTTACTGAAGTTTATAGTCTCAGGTCTGAGCAATTAAAAGAATGGAGTTGCCATTAACTGGTAAGGGGAGAACTCAGGAAGGAGAAAGTTTTGGAGGGACTTAGTTTTGAGGCTATTAATATTTTGGTGCCTGTTAATTGGTAGTTGGATATTTAAGTCAGGTATTCATGGGAAGGGTCTGAGCTATAAATACTAGAAAGATATACATTTGTGAGTCATCAGCATTGAGATGGTACTTAAAGGGATGATTTTGGATAAGACCACCAAGAGAATGAGTATAAATAGAAAAGAGAATAGGTGCAAAGTCTGAGCCCTAGAGCATTCCAACATAAAGAAACAACCAAGAAACAAGAATTAAAAGCAGTCAATAAACTGAGGGGTGCATATATCTTTTTCTTTTCTTTGGGTAAATACTAGTTCAAAAAGATATATGTACCCCTATGTTTATTGTAACATTATTTACAAGAGCCAGCATGTGGAAGCAATATATGTGTCCCTCCATATATGAGTGGACAAAGAAGATGTGAGATACACACACAGTGGAATATTAACCTTAAAAAAGAATGAGATCTTGCCCTTTGCAACAACATGGATGGACCTAGAGGGATTGATACTAAGTGAAATAAGTCAGACAAAGAAAGACAAATACCATATGATTTCACTCATGTGGAATTTAAGAAACAAATCAACAAGCAAAAAGGGGGAGACAAACAAGAAATTAGATTCTTAAATACAAAGAACAAACTGGTGGTTTCCAGAGGAGAAGGAAGATAGGTGAGATAGATAAAGAAGATTTAGTACAAACTTTTCATTATAAAATAAATTAGTCATGGAAATGAAAAGTACAACATAGGGAATATAGTCAATAAGATTGTAATTTCATTGTTTGGTGACAGATGGTGACTACACTTATGGTGAACTGAGTAATGTATAGAATTGTTGAATCATTATGTTGTACACCTGAAACTACTGTAACACTGTGTGTTAATCATACTTCAATTAAAAAATAATAAAAGAAACAGTCAATAAGATAGTTAAAAAACCAATATTGTGCGTTCTGCATGCTAAGTGAAGGGAGGGTGTGCTCAACTGTGTCAAACACTGTTGAAAGTCTAATAAAATGAAGACTTGAGGTTCTGGGTGATATTGACAAGAGTGATTCTTTTGTGGCAAGAACAAAATCTTATTTAAATCACATTCAAGAAAGAATGAGAATACAAGAATTGAGTATTGAGTGTACAAATACATTTTTTCTTTGGGATAGAATTTTAAAAAGCATGTTTGTTTACTATTAGGAAAAATCCATTAGAGAAGAGGAAATTAATGATGCACAAAAAGTGGGAAGAATAGTTGAAGGATATCCTTGAGTGAAAGAGAGTGAAAAAAATCTAGAACATAAGTTGAAGGCCTGTCCTTACCTAAAGTACATACAGCTTATCCATAATAGAGGAGAAAGCAGAGTAGATGGTCACAGATGCATTGGGTGGAAATAAAAGGTGGTGTTGCTTTTGGAAGTTCTTTAAGTATTGCTTCCATTTCCTCAGGAAAAGAGGAAGAAAGATCATAAGCTAGAAGTGAGAACGAGGGAGGGAGTATAGGGTTTAAGGAGAAGGAGAAGGAATACGATAATTATCTAAGTCTAGCAGAGTGGGAGTATAATTGCTAGGCAGCGCAAAGGGCCCACTTAAGGTTAATGATCACAAATATAAAATGAGGCCAATTGACATGGTTGTGTGTTTTTCTTTAGTCATGTCAACTAAACAAGCCCAGACATGCAAGAGGCATAAAATTGATTTTTTTTAATGTTTATTTTTTAGAGAGACAGAGACAGAATGCAAGTGGGTTAGGGGCAGAGAAAGAGAGAGACACAGAATCCGAAGCGGGCTCCGGGCTCTGAGCTGTCAGCACAGAGCCCAACACAGGGCTCCAACCCAGGAGCTGTGGGATCATGACTTGAGTCAAAGTTGGACGCTCAACCAGCTGAGCCACCCAGGCACCCTGGCATAAAATTGGTTTTAACCAGGATTGAAGACAAGTGAAAACAATACAGTGAAAAAGTAGAAAGAGGCTGAGGGTAGAGATAAGGAAGTTAGTATGATGATTGACTATATCATTCAAGCTAAATAGCCAAGGAAGTGAAGACATGAACAACGAAATAGTGAAAAGCAAGTAGGATAGATATTTTATTGGCTTGGTGGGTTCAAAGGATTATTGGAGTTGAAATATAGGAAGGAATGAACTGGAAAGTTTAGAGGAGGTGATAATCAGGGTGGAGAACTTGAAATTGAAATCATGCAGGAGTTCCAGTTATTGACAAACACAAGATTTAAACTATAACTTGCACAGTGGCTGAGGTGGAAGACAAGGTCATTGGAAGAAAGGAGGTCAATAAACTGAAAAACGAGGCAAATAGAAGGATAATCTATGTGCATGAAGAAGTCATAAAGAATGAAGACAGCTGTATTAGTGGAAAGAATGACAGAAATGAGGAGGAGTGATCTTCTGCGGGTCAGTACATGACTGCAAACGGGCGGGGTAGTGGGTGGAATAAACATCTGATGACATAAGAATCAAATCTTGAGAGGGAGACAGTTTAGAGATTGTTTTGAATATTTCTTTATACAACATACTTGTTTTCATCTTCACCTTATCACTGATATACTTGTTTAATATATATTCCATATTTTATTTGTGATTTTGATGAAATGATAGAACAAAACAGGTCTAAGGATAGAGCTCCAGACCATGCCAGTAGAAACTTCCCCCCAGGTTGATACTGACCTATTAATAAACATCCAACAAATATGCTGTAGTTTAATAATTTAATTATCTTGTCTGTCCATAAGAATGTCAAGTGTTGTGAGAAATGTAATGCCTTATTGAAATGTTAATATATCAAGTGCAATGTTTTTCAGACCGGTATACACTGCCCCTAGTAGTTAGTCCACACATATATCCTCAGAGGTCCTCAAGTTCCTGTGAGAATTATTCTAATGTTGTTATTTAACTTTAATAAAAATATTTTTAAAATAATACAGACATATTCAATATAATTTGGATAGCCTCTTTATAGTTTAGAACTGCCACACTTCTGTTCTTGGGTCTGCAATTATCCTCATACTGGTACAAAGAGGTACTACTTTAATTGTTAGTTAAAAAAAGAGAGGATGCCTTAATACTTAAATGATGCATGCACACAGAAAGCAGGCCAAATGACATCATTGTGTCCTCTGTAAGTGATGATTTTGCAGTGTTTCAAATAAAGAAAAGACGTGGGTGACCTGAATCATCACATGGCATGTGGTAGAATTGAAAGATCAAACCCATGGAAGTCAGTACCATGTTCATATTGCTAAACAGTGATTTAAATCTCAAATCTATTTAGATTGATTTAATCTATGTAGTTAACCTAAATAATATCAACTATCACATGAAATTTTAGGAATGAGTTTAAATAATATTGGTTTTGTGGCTTTATTAGCATTCATATTGGATGATCTCAATATATAATTTTATTTATATTTCATTATAATTAAAATATAAACAATTTAGAATCTATCTTCTTTCATCTTAATAGGGTTTAATTATTTCTCAAGCTGGAAAAATATCCGTCTTTTTCATTTTTCCTGTATTTCTAGTCTAATGACTCTGATTTTACTTTTTTTTTTTTAAGAGAGAGAGCACACATGTGGGATCAGGGAAAAGGAGAGAGGGGCAGAGAGAGAGAATCCCAAGCAGGCTCCACACCCGGCAGGGAGCCCAACAGTGGGCTCAGTCACACAACCCTGGGATCATGAACTGAGTTGAAATCAAGAGTCAGATGCCCAATTGACTGACCCACCCAGGCACCCCTAATGACTCTGATTTTAAAACGCGAGAGTAAAATATACAACATGCCCTGTTTCTTTATGAGTCCATGCTGGCAACCAGAAAATTATACATTTTTCTACATCATTTAAAGGCACCCTTGTATTAGTAACATCACCCCCTCCAATCTCTCAATAGCTTAAAATAAGAGTTTATATCTACCTCTTACTATAAGTCTCAGGCAGATCAGCAGAGAAGCTCTCCTCATCATAGTCACTCAGATACCCATGTTAATAGACTTCATCTGGACATGAGTTTCCTGATCACCAGAACAGTGGAAAATTGCACAATGGCTTTTATAAATCTCCACCTAGATATGCTACATATAATTTCCAATCACAATTCATTGGCCAAAAAAATTTACATGGCCATACCTTCAAATGGGAGTAGGAATAACACTCCTACCACATAAATGGTGGAGAATTGGAAAGATTGGGTGGATAATACTAATGAATGCCTGTATCCCTAGAATCTTATAGGATGAATATTATATTTACCAGTTTAGAATTAACATTTGTGTCAATTAGAGTTCTATGTTTGCAAACAACATAAATTGACTCTAGCAGTTAAAAGGAATTCATTTAAAGGACTTAAAAGAGAAGATTAAATAATCAGGTTCAGAATGATAAGAAAACCAGAGCAGTTCTGGGTGTCTCAGTAGAAAGAGTAAATGAATGGCCTCTTCAAGGTTTCCCTGTTGGGGTGAATAAAATCCACACAAATGCAGTGTTTTTGATGCTCATGCAAAGGGTGGAAATTGATTGGTTATATTGAGTTACATGCCTAGTTCATGGCAAGGGGACATCAGCACCATAATAGCCCATTCCAGTGATTAAAGAGGTAATTTCCCCCAATGAAAATCCAGTGTTGTTGTGAAAAGAAAGAGGGACACTTGAAAGCCAAAATGCAAACTTTCTTCCCTTTTGAAAATTCCAACTTCATTAAGCTGTCTCCTGGCACCTCTTCTATTCTTGATCTTTTAGAAGTTTCTTGTTGTTCTCATGACCCATAGGATGAGAGACTAAAAGAGAAAGACCCTGTCTGCCCACAATTATCTTTCCTACTGGCATGCCACATGGCTGAAATCATTCACTAATATGGACATTGTTTTGTGTAGTTATCATCTCTAGGAGGGGCTTAATACCAAACAATCAATACTAAAACAATTCATGGATTAATTTGTGAGATTAGATGGCAGTAAGTGATCTGAGCAAGACCATGTGGGAAAGAAATGAAGGACCATGATGACATTTTTAAAAGTCTGCATTCTGGAAAACTTCCTGGAGAATAATGATTTGGAAGATGAGGGTCAGCTCTACAGAGAAGTCCCGGGCAGTCTCAGGTACTAGTATTATGATTGGGGAAAAAAGCCATAGCAAACATTTTTACCGTAAGAGTATGAACACAAAATGCTTTCTCTCATTCCATACTTGCAGCCATCTGACCTTTGAAATTTGGCTACTACTGAGTTCTTCATGAGTACCACCTGTTTTTCCTACTTTGGAGAATCAGTTATAAATAAAATGAGTTATTAATATTTGGCAATGCAGCTTCAAACACCAAATAGAAAGTTTTACTGACTACTCTGTTGAGTCCTTGAAGACAGATGGACCAAGCATGTGTGCCTCATTTGAAAAGGCAGCAGTTTTGCAATGGAGGGCCAAAATCTCATTCTGTCCACCCCACCCCCACAAACATTGCTTCTGCAGGCTGAGCTCTCTGGATAATCAGAGAGAGTTCTGCACATGTGAGAAAAAGACAATAGCACAAGTCTGGAGTAGGTTTAAATTATGTTGTTACTTTTACTTATTTAATTTTTTAAAAAAAGATTCCCTTAAAAAAAAAAGAGCCTCTAGATTTACCTATAATATAAAGCATTTTATTTTATAACGAACCAAATTCTCCCAGTAGAATCTCTCACTGGTTACAAATTAAGCAACCTGGACACTGCATTTACGCTTTAGGCCTTAAGTAACTGCCACTTTGCAGAATGGCCCAAATGCAGAAACAAATACAGAGATGAGGAAACGGGCTTTCATGCCAGTTTGCTAATAAATTGCCACTTCAGTTTCCTAAATGAATTCCTGGTGGCCTAAAAGAGTTGACATAGATTCTGTACTCCTGTCAAACTTCTAGAAAGGAACTTAGAGGCTAGTAGGAAAATTGATAAATTATTTAGGTTTTAAAAGATTGACATGAAATGAAGAAAACATTAGTCACTATATTCATTCCTTAGGCCAAGAATTTAAAGTCAATTTTTCTGGGAGGCCCTGTGGGACATAATGATCCTGTTTTAAGAACGCACTCCAAGCATGGACTTAGAAATGCATTAAATACAGTACTATTTGTTATGATATAGAAATGCACTACACAGAATACCCAAATTAGCCCTCCTTAATCTTCTCTAATTCCCAGAGGAGGTCAAGTTTCCTTATTACAGTCTTTTTTTTAATGAAAGATAACAAAGCCAGGGTGATTATAAATTAATAGTGAGCAATAATTTATAATAGTGATAGAGCAAATACGTCCCCCAAATTCAGAAAACGGTTGTTTCCAAAATCTCATTTGTACATAGATTTTTTTTAAGTATGGAATATGTTTTTTTTTTTTTATTTTTTTTAACGTTTATTTATTTTTGGGACAGAGAGAGACAGAGCATGAACGGGGGAGGGGCAGAGAGAGAGGGAGACACAGAATCGGAAGCAGGCTCCAGGCTCTGAGCCATCAGCCCAGAGCCCGACGCGGGGCTCGAACTCACAAACCGCGAGATCGTGACCTGAGCCGAAGTCGGATGCTCAACCGACTGAGCCACCCAGGCGCCCCTGGAATATGTTTTTCAATCATACTTGGAGTCTCAGGCTAATTCAAAAAGATTGATACACCCAAAAACATGCTTGAGTATCGTGCTGTCAGTACACTACCATCTCTATACCTCACTTCCCATGTGACCTGCAATAGAAAAACAATAGAAAGCAGGGGTATCACATATGGGAGGAGTGGTGTGTAGAACAGTTATGACTAATATAGAGAAAATATGCCAAAGGTACCAGTCGTTTGTAAATCAGCTGTTCGTATGACAGAGAGTGCTTGTCCTGATGTCTATTAGCTAAGACACATTCTTCCCAAAATAATAATTAGAAAATTTTTCTTAAACCTAAACCGGAGAAGGTATTTAAATAATTTATGCAAAATCCAAAGCGCTTATACCTGTTCTGCCCAGAGAACACTTTGCTTGTGGCTAGAACTCTTATGTGTATACCTGCCAGGCACACAGTGCCTTTTTTCCCTGAATACTGCTAAAGACTCACAATTTTTTTTTTTTTTTACTTTCCTTCTCTTCCTTTTTAATATTCCCTATTAGTCCACAAAGTGCTTTGGTCATAAGAGACTCTTAAAAAACTGAAAACAAACTGAGGGTTGATGGGGGGTGGGAGGGAGGGGAGGGCGGGTGATGGGTATTGAGGAGGGCACCTTTTGGGATGAGCACTGGGTGTTGTATGGAAACCAATTTGACAATGAATTTCATATATTGGGAAAAAAAAGTGCTTTGGTCATTACAACCTTACCTCTCAATGTAATTTCCAAGGTTAGAGCTTATCAATTTCATCATCACAATTTGTATTGACTTCCTGATAAGGTCTACAGCCGTACCACCCTGAACGCGCCTGATCTCATCCGATCTCGGAAGCTAAGCAGGGTTGGGCCTGGTTAGTACTTGGATGGGAGACTTCCTAATAAGATGTTGGGAAAGCAGGCACTTTAATGTCACCACTAACATTTTATAAATAGTATTTAAAGTGGGTCTTCTTCTGAAATTGTTTTGTAAATAATCCTATCTGCTGTGTGTTGATTTCTGTACCTCACTCCTAAATTTTAAGTTGTAGGTTACATTTGGAGTATTTTGCCATTTATCCTCATCCTATATTTCTCTTGTCTCATTTTCCACATATATTGCTTCAAGTCTATGTTGAAACTACATATGAAGCACAGGGTGTTGTACGGAAACCAATCTGACAATAAATTTTATATATATACATATATATATATATATATATATATATATATAAAAGAAACTACATATGAATCTAGACAAATGAAGACGCTGGTGGTTATGAGGGTGGGGTTGGGGGCTTACACACCCTCACAAGGGACAAGAGGAGGGACACAGAGCCAGGAATCTGATTGATAAGAAGACTAGAGGGCTTCTCTTTAAGTTGTGAAGTGAGCACCCTGGCTTTTTAGAGGCCTCTGCATTTCTTTGAAGGGAGCTTCAGAGTGGATGTAGCCCTTTTGATCGATTGTTTTCTTTCACCACTTTTGATAGTACTGATATGGGTAAAGATAAAACTTTTTCTCTACCACAAGGAACATCAGCGGTCCAATTATGATAATAAGTGGCAACTGAAATTGGTCTTAGTCTCAGGGAGAAAAAAGCAGTGATAGAAAAATGGTAAAATGGAGAGTGCTCCACCTAAAAGAAGCAGCTGTTACTAGGTTCCAGTGGATTATTGCCATTTAGGAATATGGGCACTGTGTTATCAGTCTTTTCGATTTTTCAAAAGAAGCCAGAAATCCAGACTTTAATGTGAGCTCTCCCATTTTTTTTTTCAGTGTTGGCTCAGGCTAATGCTTTTTTGTGACTTTACCAGACAGTATGGCATCTTTTTTTCAGGAGACATTGACATCCGTTCTATCTCGACTGACTCATTTGGTAGGAACAAGAAGTCCACATGCCAATGCAAATCAAGGAGGGAGAAGAGGTTCAGGAAGAGGGGAGGAGTGGGGGAGACATTCTGCAGTGTATAAAGATAATGAGTATTGATGCTTTATTTTTTACCAAAAAAAATCTATATATATATTCCACCAAACTGAGTCCTTGAGATGTCAAAAATATGTATTATAGTGAGAAACTGACAATTTTTAAAAGTGCTATAACATTTAAAACAGGAGATGGAGAAGGAACATTGGGATATAGAACTGAGATAAGTCTGGTAAGATTTGTTCTTATAAAGAATTAATGTTGGCTATTAGCAAAAATACAGAGAAGTCCCCTGTATGATAAACAATAAAATTCAAGATAATGGTTACATGAGATGCAATCTGGGAGGGTTACCAAAGGGCTTTAATTATATTGCTGGTGTTTTATTTCCTAACATGAGTTGCAGGTATGTGAATGTTCACTATAAATTGTTATATATTTTTATATGTCTTAACTATTTCATAATAAGCACATTTAGAAGAATAAATGTTAAACCTTCATCAGACCTGTGAATGGTTTTTCTGCCAAACCATTATATTTCCTTTTCAAGGGCAAGAAGGGAAAGGGCTCTTAGACTTTTCTTTTCTCACTAAAAATCTCTCAGCCTCTGACAGATGACAAGAGACTGTGAGCTGAAAAGCACACCTCACGTTGGCAGGAACATTGAGGGGTTGCCAGAAATGTTCTAGCTGATAGCACAGCCATGACTCCAGCAATTGGACCCCAGATTTCTGTTTATTTTCCGAACCCAGCCAGAGATGTTTATAGAATGAGTGTTCTGGAGTCTGCTTTAATTTCTAGAAGGAAGTAATTAAAAAATTAGTAATTCCTGAGTAATAATCAGGCACTGTATTGTTTATATGAATTGTTGTCATCACCATCATTATAACAATTACCACTCACATGGCATTTAACAATATACAAAAATGTCTTATATACATTATCTTATCTTGGTCTAGCAAAAATCCTGGAAGGAACACGGGAAGAATAGTATTATCTCTAATCTCCATAATGGATTGACAGAAATCTATAGCTATGACTTTATCAAAACTCTTTCTGGACAATTATCTGCCAGTGCCTTAACCTTCCCTAATCCCATAGGTTGAGTCCACTGAACAGCTTGGACCAGGGGTTTGTCCATGCCCCAGACCTAATGACCAACCCTGTTCTTAATCATGGGTTATTTTTTAAAGCTTACATGTAACAATAATATTTTAGCATATTCTAATATCATCTCTCTGACTACTAGTCCCATCTAATATAGTACCTATGTTCTTGTAACTATCAAATGTTTCTTAAACAAATTATTTCCATGTTTCAGTTTTATATCCCAGCGACATTGTTAATTATCTTATTTGTAGTGCTTTTTGTCATTTGATTCTCATGGGTTTTCCAGCCATCTGTAAATAATTTTTACCTTGTTCTTTTCAGTTTTTATACCTATAACTTTTTCTCTCATACAATTGAATTGACTAATGCCTCCAGGGAAATACTAACTAATAATGATGATAGCAGGCAACTTTATCATGTTCCTGGCCAGCAGGGGCTTCTCAGTGAGTCCTCATTAAGATGTTGCTGATGTAATGACATCCACCCCAGCAGCTTAAGGAGGTACATATCTATTCTTCCTCACTTAGGGAGAAAGTATATATGTTTTCCACTTTTTGAGATATTGACATATAACATATGAAGGTTAAGATGAACAATATGATGATTTGATACACAAATATATTGTGAAATGATTACCACACAAAGGTTGATTAACACCTCTATGCTTTCACATTATTACAACATTTTTGTGTGTGATGAAAACACTTAAGACTACTCTTTTAACAACTTTTGAGTAGATAATACAGCATGGTGAATTACAGTCATCATGCTGTACATTAGATACCCAGAACTTATTCCTCCTATACCTGGAAGTTTATACCCTTTGGCCAAAATCTCCCCATTCCCCCCATTCCCTAACCCATGACAAGCACTATTCTACTCTCTATTTTTATGAATTAGGGATTTTTAGATGCCACATATAGATGGGAATGTACCGTATTTGTCTTTCTCTGTCTTGTTTCACTTAGCATGATGCCTTCAAGGTTCATCCATGTTGTTACAAATGGCAGGATTTCCTTCTTTGTCGTGGCTGAATAATATTCATATATATTATTCATATATATATATATATGTATATATGTATGTATATATGCCACAACTTCTTTATCCTTATCCATTGATCCATCAGCTCCCACTTGGATTGTTTCCATATCCTGGCTATTTGGGAATAATCCTGCAATGAACAGGGAGGTATAGATATCTCTTCAAGATACTGATTTCAGCTTCTTCAGACATATACCCAGAAGGGATTGCTGGATTATACAGCAGTTCTATTTTTTAATCTTTTGAGGAGCCTACATACTGTTTGCTAATTTACATCCCCACCAACAGTGCACAAGCATTCCCTTTGCTCCACATCCTCGCCAACAATTTTATTTCTTGTCTTTTTTGATGATAGCCATTCTAACAAGTGTGGAATGTTATCTCATTTGTGGCTTTGATTTCACATTTTCTTGATGATATGTAATGTTGAGCATCTTTTCATGGACCTATTGGCCATTTGTCTGTCTTCTTTGTACAAATGTCTATTCAAGTCCCCTGCTCATTTTTTAAATCAGTTTTCTTGCTATTGTTGTATGAGTTTCTTATATATTTTGGATGTTAATTCCTTGTCAGATAGATGGTTTGCAAGTAGTCTTTCTCACTCTGTAGATTGCCTTTTCATTTTACTGATTGTTTCTATTGCTATAAGAAGCTTTTTAGTTTGAGGTGGTCCCACTTGTTTATTTTTGCTCTTGTTGCTTGTGTTTTTGTTGTCATATTCAAAAAATTGTTGCCAAGACCAATGTCAAGATTTTTATCTATGTTTTCTTCTAGTAGTTTTATAGTTTTGGGTCTTACACTTAAGTCTTTAATCCATTTTAAGTTAATTTTTGGAAATGGTGCAAGATAGGAGTCTAACTTCATTCTTTTGCATGTGAATATTCATTTCCCTATATAAAAAATATCCAACACTATTTATTGAAGAGACTATCCTTTCCCTTCCTCGTTAAGTATTCCTGGCTCCTTTGTCAAATATTGACTATGTATGAATGGGTTTATTTCTGGGCTCCCAATTCTGTCCCATTGGTCTATGTGTCTGTTTTTATGCCAATATCATACTATTTTAATTAATAGAGCTTTGTTATACAGTTTGAAATCAGGAATATGATGCCTCCAGGTTTGTTCTTTCTTAGGATTGTTTTGGCTATTCGGGGTCTTTTGTGGTTCCATACAAATTTTAGGATTGTTTTTTTGTGTGCAAAGGACATTGGAATTTGAATGGGGATTGCATTAAATCTATAGGTCACTTTGTGTAGAATGGACATTTTAACAATATTAATTTTTCAAATCCATGAACACAGGATATGTTTTCATTTATTTGTGTCTTCTTCAGTTTCCTTCAATAATATCTTATAATTTTCAGTGTACAAGTTTTTCATTTCATTGATTAAATTTATTCCTGAGTACTTTATTATTTTTCATGCTATTATAAATGAGACTGGATTTTTAAATTTCTTTCTCAGGTGGTTCATTGTTAGTGTATAGACATGCAACTGATTTTTGTATGTTGATTTTGGATCTTTTAACTTAATTTATTAGTTCTAACAGTTCTTTGGCGTACTCTTTTAAATGTTTTAAATTTATTTTAATTTGTTTATTTTTTTAAGGTTTATTTATTTTTGAGAGAGAGAGAGAGCGTGCTCAAGGCGGGAGGGCAAAGATAGGGAGGGACAGAGGATTTGAAGCACACACTGTGCTGACAGCAGAAAGCCCGATGCAGGGCTTGAACTCACAACTGTGAGATCATGACCTGAGCTAAAATCACAAGTTGGATGCTAACTGACTGAGCCACCCAGGTGAACCTAAAATTTTCTATACATAAGATTATATCATCTACAGAGAAAATTTTACTTCTTCCTTTTTTAAGAGACAGCATGAGCAGGGAAGAGGGGAAGAAAGAGAGGGAGAGAGAGAAAGAGAAAGAGAAAGAGAAAGAGAAAGAGAAAGAGAAAGAGAGAGAGAGAGAGAGAGAGAGAGAGAGAGAGAGGGGATCTTAAGTAGGCTCCATGATCAGCCTGGAGCCCAATGTGGGGCTCAATCCCAGGACTCTAGGATCATGACCTGAGCTGAAATCAAGAGTCTGAGGCTCAACTGACTGAGCCACCCAGGTGCCCCTTACTCCCTCCTTTCCGATTTGGATGTCTTTTATTTCTTTTTCTTACTTCATTGCTCTGGCTACAGCTTCCCCAGTCCTATTTTACTATTTAAATGGCAATGGTGGGAATGGGCCCTTATATTATCCCCAATTATGCCTAATCTTAGCAGGAAAGCTGTCAAGCTTTTACCACTGAGTTGATTTGTTGTATATGATTTGTTGTATATGGCCTTTATTATGTTGAAATACATTCCTTCTATTTTTGAGAGTTTTTGTTATGAAAGGATGTTAAATTTGTCAAATCCTTTTCCTGCATCTATTGAAATGATCATATAGTATTAATCATTAATTCTATAAATGTGTATATCCTATTTATTAATTTGTATATGTTGGACCACCCTTGCATCCAAAAGATAAATCCCACTTGATGATGTGTGAGTCTCTTAATGTGCTTTTGACTTGTCTTCTAGTATTATTTTTTAGAATTTTTGCATCTATATTCACCAGGGATATTGGCCCATAGCTTTCTTTCCATGTATCCTTGTAGTGTCTTTTCTTTTTTTTTTAATTAAGAGAGAAACAAGCAGGGGAAGGGCATGGAGAGAGAGAGAGAGAGAGAGAGAGAGAGAGAGAGAGAGAATCTTAAGCAGTGTCCACACTCAGCGTAGAGCCTGATCTCATGACTATGAGATCATGACCTGAGCCAAAATCAAGAGTTGGTCACTCAACCAACTGAGCCACCCAGGCACTCCTCCTTGTACTGTCTTTATCTGACTTTGGTATCAGCGTAATTAATGTTAGCCTCATAAAATGTTTGGAAACATTCCTTCCTCTTCAGTTTTTAGGAAGAGTTTGAAAAAGATTGGTGTTAATTCTGTAAATGTTTGGTATAATTTACCAGTGAAAACATCTGGTTCTGGGCTTTTCTTTGCTGGGAGGTGTTGGATAACTGTTTCGATCTGCTTACTTGTTATTGGTTGGTTCAAATGTTTTATTTCTTCATGATTTAGTATAAAATGTTTTAAAAATGCACACAAGCTTTTTCTTAACTGGCAACAGCATTTAACTAAATGATTTGGACTCATTTTCCCTGTCTTCACAGTTCTACCCTTATAATGAATACCCAAATGCATATAAGTTTTGTATCTCAGAGTGTAATTTGGCCCACCAGTGAGAGAAAGGTACACATTGGATTCTGGTGTGCATTTTAAATATGTTTCAATATATTTTCTACTCTTGTCTATGTACTGGCCACATTTTTTAATGTCTCTGAAAATCTGACTAATGAAGGTTTAAACAAATAGGGATCATTTTCCTCATATTATAAATAGCCTAGAAATAAGCGTTTATATATAATGGTATTAGTTTATCTGTTCAACAATACCAAGGATCCAGATTCTTTCTATTTTTCCTCTCTATCACCAATAGTGTGTCTTCATGCTGATTGTCTCATGGTAGCAAAATGGTTTTTAAAGCTCTAGACTGCACATCTGCATTCAAAGTAGGAAAAATAGGGGTGGAAGTAGACAGGGATTAGGGAAGAACAGTACCAGCAGCATATGTCCTTTTTAATCAGGAAAAAAAATTTTTTTTCTACAGAGACCTTATCAGCAGATTTCATCTTTGGTTTCATTGGCTACAACTGAATAACATAGCCACCCTGAACTGCAAGACAGACTAGGAAAGGGAAGTTGTCATAACTGGCTTCATCATCTGGGGCCAGGCATAAACAAAGTCAGGATTCTATCATCAAGGAAGAAACAGGAATGGATTTAGAACAGAAAACTAATGGTGTTTGCCTTAAATATCCAGTCTGAAATTGTGTTTTCTGCATTTCTTCAGCAAATTGGTGAGGTAGAGATCTAATAATTTCTTATGAGTAAAAAATATATAAAACAGTGTAAATTGTGAATACCACATTATTCCTACCCTCTCTTATCCATGACATAATTAATTTGGGTGAAAATCAATTGTATAACTTTTATCAGTTGAGGGAGATCCATGAAATACAAAAACATTAGGCATTCTATTTCACACAAAGAATATTCTAGTTTGTGATCTCTTGCCTACTTTGAAAATTTATTCATACTGCCATATCCAAAATCATTTCTATAGGACACTGTTAGGCCTAGTGCATTCTAATCAAGAGAGAGCATGATGATTACTTAATACACACAAAAAAAAAATATTGGCCAAAGATAGAGATCGAGTTTATCCAAGAAGTACAAATTGTTTGATATTATTGCTATAGAGAAGACAAGTTTCTTTCTCTTGGCAGCATTTTTCTCATGTAGATGAGTATTGCCTTGTGGTCTTGTAACAAAGTGCTCCAACCATTATCGGACATGTCAACTGCCACTTTGAACAGGTTTAAAATGCCTGGGGCTCTAAAAACTGATAAGAAAAATCAGAGCCTATTTTAGCTTTTCAAAAGCTTCTTGACACTCCAGGGGACAGATATCCTATCCTCATCATGGTTTTCTCTTCTAAGTAAAGTCAAAAAGCAGACCAGCTAGAGTGCCAAAGTGAGGTACTTTGTATTAATGTTTTTATCCTCAACATGCTGATTTGATCTTTTAAATTGTTTGTTTGCATGGATGTAAGACTTTTCTAGTTTTTCATAGTTTCTTGTTCTATAAAGGAATTGAATGTACTTTTCCAAGTTTAATCCTATATGTTTAATCTCTGAAAACTCAAATTTGAATTTTCTAAGCCTCAATATAAAACCCATTTGTTTAACATTCAACAGATCTTTTTGGTTGTTCACGCACTATGTATAGACACTGTAAAGAAAATCAAATGCACAACAGTGAATAAGATAATAGTCCCTGCTTTTGCTGAGCTTACAGTGGAGTGAAGAAGAGAAATTTTGTTATTCAAAGGAAGTTTCCCAGGGAAATTCAAAACTAAGCTAAGACCTTGTGTTGCCTAAGGAAAGTAATGCCAGCTGGCGAAACAAACAAACCCCAATTTCTCAGCAGTTTAATACACAAATGATTTACTTCTTATTCACGTTACAGTTACATGAAAGTCCCAGGCACCTTCATCTTAGACTTCTGTTCTCCTCAAAGTCTAACTGAATTTTCAGTTAGGTGGTGGATGGAGAAATAGAGCAAGGTTTGCTTGTAGCAGGGCTTTATGGACCAGGACTGACGGTGGTGTATCACTTCCCTCACATTTTACTTAGTGACACCAGTTACACATGACTGCAAGGGAGTCTAGGAAATGTAGTCTAGCCATGTGCTGATGATAAAGAGGGAAAGCTGGATACTGCTGAACACAAGTAGTGCCTACCCAAACCTGAAGGGTGAGTAGCAATTAGCTATAAAAGTTGAAGCAAGAGAGAAGATGGAGAGATGTAATGAAGAATGTTACAGACAGAGAAAGCACAAAGTAGAAGACCTGGAGGTAAGAAAACATGGCAGGTAGAAGCTGAAATTTGTCCAGTGTGGCTGGAAAATGGAATTCAAATTGGTGAAGTGAATAATGGGCAGGTCATGGACATCTTTGTGGACCATTTTAAGGAACATGGTCTTTACCCCAAGAAAAGTAGGACTCCATTAAATGTTTTAACCAGGGAAGTGAGATGATGAGATTAGATATTTTTTAAAACCATAATTCTTGTGGTATGGAAAAGAAATTGGAAGAAGTGAGAGAGAAAGACTGAAGGCCAACTAAGAAGCTGTTTATAATTTAGGTGGTAGGCCCTAAACTAGGATAATGTCATTAAAAGCTGTAGGAAAAGAAAAAATAGATTGTTTTGGAAGATATCTGATAGGAAGCAAAATTGAAATAATATGGTTTCTGATTAGATGTGGGTTGCATGGAGCATCAACCTGCAACGTTTCAGATATTTTTCTGCATTTTAGCTAGGAATACTTACTTGTTCATCTTAGTAAGCTAGAATAAACACTCTGAGTTCATATAACAACTCATTTATCAATACTTGGAATGAGGTTAGGGTGTTCCCAAGTCAAAGAGCAAGATAGCACACCAATATATTTAATTTAGAATTATAAATGTAGTTGGGGACTACTATTCCTCCAAGGCCACTTGCCTGAAATAATTACATAAATCAATAACTGAGGTGAATTAGGAAGTTCCTAATTGACTCTGGGCATCTGATATCTCATTTTCCTCCTTTCATAGACTTCTAAAAATTACAAGATTGCCTAAATTGAAAAAAATTTTCTGCTTCATCACAAATCAGGTTATATTTTGGCTTGGAGTGAAGGTTTAATTTTCTCACTGGCTGAAGAAGTCGGGGACATCTTAGTCAGACAAAAAAGGAAGAGGTGCCAGTAGTCTTGCTGTGCAAAGGCTTTTTCAGCATATTTCAGGACATATTTGTTTAACAGAATCCCAGACTGCATTCTGGGACCTACCACCTGAAGACATTCTGTGTTTGCAATATCAAGTCACAAATGCTGCTTGCCAAGATTCACGCTGCTGCTCACCTAGCCAGGCCTGACCACCTTAAGAACTGAGAATAGTGGGCGGAAAGTCCTGGCTGACATTGTGGAAATTGGGTCATGCCCACAAGCTCATCTTTAGAAGTCACTGCCTACTATGTTCTGCAGTGCCATGGTGTGTTCCCTATTCTGCTCCTGACCAGTGATCCTGAGTGATGTCATGGTGTTCCTGGCTTATTCTTCATTCCTCTCTCCCCTAGACATACCCAGCAACTTCTTACTTCCTCATAAATCCCACTTACTTCCCTGTGCATTACTTGCGTTCTGTGCCATATTCCAGTCTTCAACCTGTCTACACTTGGCATCTGACTCCTCCCCAGGAGGGAGGAGGTACCCCACTTGCATCCTGAAGCTTCCCCTACCCTCTGGAGAGCCTCTGCCTTACAACTACTATCCTGGCCTCACCCCAGTTATTATGGTTGGTCTCTGAAACTGGAATTATCCTTTAGACCCCACGTATACTACTTGCTTTCCAGTGCTATAAAATATTATCATAGAACTGGCCCCATATTTCTCTTTTTTGAATTTGGAATTTAAGAAATTTGTAGCAGCAGAAATTAATTAATGACGATTACTCTTGTTCTTTTTAATTTTTTTAATATCTATTTATTTATTTTTGAGAGACAGAGAGAGAGGCGCAGAGTGCAAGCAGGGGAGGAGCAGAGAGAGAGGGAGACACAGAATCTGAAGCAGGCTCCAGGCTCCAAGCTGTCAGCACAGAGCCATGAGGGGCTTGAACTCATGAACCATGAGATCATGACGTGAGCTGAAGTCGGACACTTACCTGACTGAGTCACCCAGGAGCCCCTCCTATTCTTTATAAATGTCTATTTCTTATGTTCTTAAAATTAGAAATACATTTTGAGTCTCAAAACATATTTTAAGTTGATCTTCTCCTTCATTTAATTGACAAATATCTAACAAACTGCAGTATTTGATGCAGATACAATGATTGCTGAATATCATGGTGTTAAGCCATTTTGGAGTTTGTAGCTCTGTAGTACAGCCTTTGTGGTTTGCCCCTGCTTTGATGAGGACATTAAGATCAACAACCATTGCTATTTCTTAGAGGTTTTTTTTAACTCTCAGAGGAAATTACCACTTTACCCTATCAAATTTTACTATAAGATTTTAGCATCATTTTAGCATTGTTTGCATTTCCCCCTTTTTTTAAACAGAAGAGATTTTAAGAAATAGTTTCTTAATGAACTATTTTTTGTTATAAGTAGGTTTTAGATGTTTTATAACTTCCATCTTTCTAAGGATATTTTGGTGGCTTTCAACTTCATGATGACGTGATAACACGAGGCAGATTTAAGCCATGATATATAGAGTCCCTTGAAGGAAAAAGAATATAAGCACGTGATCTCCCAAAGAGCTTTCAGGCTACTTACATTATTATTCAACAGAGAAAATATCTTTTTGTTCTCTGTCTAATGAAGGACAACACATGCTTTGCAATTAAAAAATAATACTTCACAATGTACAAGTTTTTCCTCTTGTATTTCAGGGTGTCTCCCTCCCCCTAAAATTCAGTGGACACTTTTTTTTTTAGTTTTATGATTTATTCCTGAAAATCCATCTATCCATCCATCAATAAGTACTCTAAGATATAATGCCTCCCTGAATCTTCCTTTCAAGATCTCATTATCTGTTTTTCTTCTGACTCCAAAATGAGCCTTGACTAAAATAAAATGTGGTAGAAAAATGAAACAGTGGTCTTAAGAACTTAAAATGCATTAATAATAGCTACCACTTATTGAGTACCTAGTATATACAATGCACAGTGTTGGATGAACTTACAGATATTATTACTAATCCTCATAATAAGAGGTATGCTTTGTTATCTCTCTTTTATAGATAAGGGAAAGGTAATTAAAGCTCAAGAAGGTTAAGTAATTCATCTAAAGTCATACAGCTAGAGAGTGGCAAAACCAGAATTTGCAGTCAAATCTGGCTCCAGTGTTTATGCAAACTGTAATGCATTAATTATACCATGCTGCATCTATTGCATGGTTATTCTAATATTTGAAGTGGTGGCAGAATGGATTAATTGGGGTATACCTAGAAGTAGGGGAACAGGATAACTTTCAGGACCATTCAAAGACTGGTGCTTAAACATAAGGGTGTGTCCAGGAGTTTCTGATTCTTGGATGTAATAGTTTTCTATTTTATTATCATATAGTCCTATAGTTTAGAAGTCTGGCTTGGGTTTTACCAGGCCAAAATTAAGATATGTCAGCAAAGCCTCTTTTTTGGAGGCTGTAGGAGAGAACCTATTTCCTTGCCTTTTCCACATGCAATTCTTAGCTCATAGCCCCCTTCCATCTTCAAAGCAGCAACACAGCATCTCTTTGGCCCTACTTCCCTAATCAAGTCTCTTTCTCTTACTGTATTCTGTGACCCCCCTTCTTCAATTTTTAAAGACCGTGTTATTACCTTGGGCCTACAGAATAACCCACAATAATCTCCCTATTTTATGATCAGCTGATTAAGAACCTGAATTCCATCTGTAATCTCCATCAGTCTGCCATGGAACTTAACAGGTCCACAGGTTTCAGGGATTAGGATTTGAATATCTTTGGCGAGGGGCATTATTTTGCCTGCTTCACAGGACCAAGTATAATTAGACATGATTCCCATAGTAGGTGTAAGCCCAGGACGTTAATGTTCCAAGGAGAAAGGAGGAAGATCATGAGTATACTTAGGTGAAAATAAAATCAAATGTGAGTTGCCTACCAAACAATTGGTAGAATAAGCAAAGGTGAGCCATATGTATGCCATTGGCAGAAAGTAAACTGGATGACATTTAGAAATTAGGGCAGGGGCACTTGGGTGTCTCTGTCAGTTAAGCATCTGACTCAGGTCAGTTAAGTTCAGGCATGATCTCACGGCTTATGAGCTCAAGCCCCACATCAGGCTCTGTGCTGACAGCTCAGAACCTGGAGCCTGCTTCAGATTCTTTGTCTCCCTCTCTCTCTGCCCCTCTCCTGCTCACCCTCTGTTTCTCTCTCTCCCTCAAAAATAAATAAACATTTGTTGAGAACTGAGAGCAAACTGAGGGTTGATGGGGGGTGGGAGGGAGGAGAGGGTGGGTGATGGGTATTGAGGAGGGCACCTTTTGGGATGAGCACTGGGTGTTGTATGGAAACCAATTTGACAATAAATTTCATATATAAATAAAAAATAAATAAATAAATAAATAAATAAATAAAATAAAAAAAATAAATAAATAAAAAGAAATTAAAATAAATAAATAAATAAATAAATAAACATTTTAAAAAAATTTTTTAAGAAATTAGGACGAGAGTAAGCTGTTGTGAGTTAAATTGTGCCTCCCCAAATTCATATGTTGAAGTCCTAGCCTCCTCAGTACTTCAGAATGTGACCTTATTTGGAAATAGGGTTGTTGCAGATATAATTAGTTAAGGTGAATAGGGTGGGCCCCTAATCCAATATGACTGGTGTCATATTGTGAAAAGATAAATACACAGAGAGAGAATGCCAGCTGAACCTGAAGGCAGAGATTAGGGTAATGTCTCTATAAGCCAAAGAACACCAAATATTGCCAACAACCCACCAAATGCTAGGATAAAGAGGCATGGAACAGATTTTGCCTCATAGCCCTCAGAAGAAACCAATTCTGCTGATACCTTGATCTTGAACTTCTAGTCTCCAGAACTGTGCGACAATACATTTCTGTTCTTTAAGCCATCTAGTTTGTGGTACCTTGTTACAGCAGCCCTAGCAAACTAATATTGTAAGTGTCAGAGAACAGAGAAACATGAGATTTGGAGAAATTGGCAAGAAAATCGGTTATGTAATTAGGAGGTAGGAAGTGAACCCAACCAGAAACATTTGGGACAAACACCAGGGTTAGAGAGAGGCCACCAACAACTCTGACTTGATCTCAAATCAGTGTGTTGAGTAAGACTTATTCCAAGACCTGAGAGGATTTGGAAAGAAGCAGTCACCTGGATTAAGTGAATCCAGGGACAAGAAGCTGGTCAGGTATACTGTCCTTAAGCAACACAGCCCAGTGACAAATACATTCTTCTTACAAGTGCTTGGTCAATTTATTTATTGATTCTCTGTGGTTACCTTGTCTACAAATGAAGGTTGCTGAAAGGTTTTTGTGTATTCACTTGTTTTAAATATTTGGTTACTCAGGGAGGTTAACTGGGTACCTCTCTGTGTTCACTTTGCAGAAGTAGCAACAGAACAGGTGGTGATAGAATAGTAGGAAAAGCAACTTTTCTCTCTTCTCTATGGTTCTTCCTTTTTTTATATCCATGAAGGATTTGTTTTCTTCTTTTTTTTAATGTTTGTTTATTTTTGAGAGAGAGAGACAGAGTGTGAGCAGGGCAGGGGCAGAGAGAGAGGAAGACACAGAATCTGAAGCAGGCTCCAGGTTCTGAGCTGTCAACGTAGAGCCCAATTCAGGGCTAGAACTCGTGAACCACAAGATCATGACCTGAGCTGAAGTCAGATGCTCAACCGACTGAGCCACCCAGGTGCCTGTAGTTTACTTCTTACATATAAAAATTGCTTGGTCGTCCTGATAGCATTGGAATTGTACATTTTATTGAATAGTATTTGTTAATCATTTTTTCCATTAGAATTACGTTCCTTCTTAGAATTATAAATGCAAGAAATTGGTTTCACCATTCTGCTATAAGGGAAGCAAAGAAAAATGTGAATAATTAACTAGTTTGCATATGAGTGCCAACCTATAGCATGTACCAATACAGGGATGGGTCCTTATAAAGTTCAGTGTAAACTAATTTCTAGTCCTACAGGCTTCACTTCACTGCCAAGGTCAAGCATGTTGATTATACAATAACACCAGGTAAACACAACTTTCATGACAATTGATATAGGCAAGGAAAATATGCTAGTGTTACTATAATATAGTCTGGTATTCTCATTCATGTATATTTGAACTCTTGTCGGTGATGATCCTTCAACTCCATGAATCAGAAAAAGCGATATTCCAATTACTATATCTTTAGATTTATTTATTCTCCTCCCTCCCTCCTTCTTTCTTTCTCTCTTTATCAATGGTGTTTGAAAATTAGGGCAAGATATTTCTGGATTCAGTCTCTAAGGGGGGTAGATGTTTGTTGCATCCACTGTTTAACTCCAGGCTTCAAGGCCTAATCAATAGAAGAGGAAAACTCCCCAATTTTTTAAATTAGAAGTCTACAAGCAAATAGAGCCTTTAATTCTTTCTTCTCTTCAGCTTGGAAAAATGGAAAGATATCCTGAAATTTATTTTACTTTTGCATTTGAGAACTATGCTGTGCTGCTTGTCATCTGACACTGCAGAGTAAAAAGTTAAAAGTACAAAAAAAATCCTTCTGAATTTGGAAAGTTCAAAGATCAGACACCAACAGAGAAAAGCCTTATCTAAACATTATATTTACCATTTAAATCGTTTTAGTATCAACATATTTTTTAAACTATGTGTTTATAAGATAATTATTATTTTTTCCTCCCAACTATGTTTTACCCTGCCTCAATTCACACTCAAATCATGTGAAGATTCTTAAGGGGGGGAATAACAAACAAAAGTAAAAAGACTGCAGCATTCTTCCAACATTTTACCCAAGGAAGGAGAATCTCTACATAGGAAAAGCCAGTTGACTACATGACCCCAAATTTGTGTCCTAGAGATTCACCTTTCCACACACTCCACCATTTTTGAGTCCTCAGGGGTCTACAGGTAATGTCCAACCCAAATAGGATCAAATTCCTATCCTTGGTTCCCTTAGACAGGAAAGAACTTTCAAAGCAACTCTATTAACTAGCAAGGGTAGAAGAAAAAGGGAAATAAGCAGAGTACAGAAGCATAAAAGCAATGCAATTTACAAAGCACAGGTTTCTGATAGTTCTGTAACCAGCTTGTTTTCTATCCCATTCCATCTGTACCCGTACTCTGAAGACATATACTGAGGCTCAAAGCCCTTTTTTAATAACCCCCAACAAAAGGTAATTTTAATCCTCTGTAACTAGATTAAACTAGACTGGGGAGACTTCTGCTTTCAACCTGTCATTGTTACAGTTCCAACCTGAAAAACGTTCCTCATTCCGAATCACAAAAACCTGCAATAATCTCACTTTTTAGGTGAGACCTCAAATCCTCACATACTAACGTGTGGCTAAAAAACTATAACCATATTTTGTGAGACATCATGTAAATTTAAAGTTTTAGACAAATTACTTTTCCCAACAGACTTGTTCCTTTATACTACTCTTTGTTATCATCGAAGGTAATAAACAGAATACTAATTTTTTTAAGTTTTTTTAAGTTAGTTTATGCATGTATGCATGTATGTAATTCTTTTTAATTTTATTTAAATCCAAGTTAGTTTACATACAGTATAATAATTGTTTCAGGAGTAGAATTAATGATTCATCACTTATGTATAACACCCAGTGGCATCCCATCAAGTGCCCAGAATACTAAATTTGAGTTAGGAGAGCCAAGTTTGAATCCCAAATCCATTGTATACTAGTTGTTTCATTCAGAGCAAAGTATTTAACTTAAATGAACTTTAGGGTCCTAATCTGGAACATGGAACTAATAACATCACCCCCACCTGCCTCACCATAATGTTCTGAAAATGTGATCTATCAAAACAGTTTTATAATTATAAAATTTTCATTTTTTTAAAATTTATTTTTATTTTTGAGAGACAGAGAGAGACAGAACATGAGTGGGGAGGGGCAGAGAGAGTGGGGGACACAGAATCCAAAGCAGGTTCCAGGCTCTGA
The DNA here is from genome assembly GCF_014898765.1 of Herpailurus yagouaroundi. Lineage (NCBI taxonomy): Eukaryota > Metazoa > Chordata > Mammalia > Carnivora > Felidae > Herpailurus > Herpailurus yagouaroundi. The sequence goes on along the minus strand of NW_024412403.1, from coordinate 67,456,437 downwards.
GCTGTCAGCACAGAGCCCAACATGGGGCTCCAACTCACAGACCATGAGATCATGACCTGACCCAAAGTTGGACATTTAATCGACTGAGCCACCCAGGCGCCCCATATAATTACAAAATTTTAAACAAACATCAGCTATTAGCATTACTGTTGTCTGTGAGCTACATTAAACAAAGTGTTTGTAGAGGAAGACAGAAGATAAGTGAATAATAAGTATATAAATGCCTATCCAAATAAAACTGTGTTTTAGCATGACATCACTCTGAAAGCAACAACAGTTCAACAACCAAAATAGTAATGATAGTGATAATAATAATTAAAAAGCAATTTAAATCTTTACAGAAGTCTCTCAAAAATATCAATTTTATCCTAACGCATAGCAAAAGTTCTCAAAATTTTTTTCATCTCTTTCTGAATAACTTCATCTCCCTAAATTCTATCTCCAAATCACTTCCAAAACTCAAAATAAACCTCTTCTCCAAACCAGCCCCTTTTCATTCTTAGTCAACATTTGTTTCACCTTTTGGGCCTGTTATGTTATTCTTCCAGTAACCTTCTCTTACCCCTATAGAGCAAGCCCTGCCATGTGGGTCCCTTTTAATCTTCTTCCACCCTCACACTGATTCTGTACAAAAAAACAAAACAAAACAAAAAAAAAAAAACATAAACTCAGATAGTGAACACATAATTCTACTCATAGATCAAAAGAAAAGAAGTTCTGGATATTTGTGAGTTATTTTTTCCTGTCACAATGAATATTATGTTTATTTCCATCACATCTTGCCAAATTTAGAGTAAAACATATTTTCTAGAGTCTTCTCCAGAGCACTGTTTTAGAAAAGGAGTCATATGGCTCTCAGTCCATTGGCACCATTCCATCTGCATTTGTTATTTACTTTGACCAATTGTTCTTTTAATTCTTCAAAACTTTTGAGTAGCTAAAGTTGGGTAGCTTGTTTAGATCACTTGTTTGCATTATATTGATCAACTCTCTCTAGGAATGACATCACAAATACATTGCCTACTTACTGCCACTCCTACCTCCCTTTGTTCATAGGTGACATCACTAGTAGATTACTGCATTTTTTCCCCCTCCACTGAGCTTGGATTAGAATTCTTCTGAACACAGTACTCCAGACAAGTTGTTCTCAAATGTTACTGTGCTTCAGAATCATCTGGAGGACTTACAGAGATTGCCTCAGAGTTTCTGGTACAGTAGGTCTGGGGTAAGGATCAGGAATTTGCATATCTAACAAGTTGTTGGGTGATAGTAATGTTGCTACTTGGGGGACCACACTCCAAGAAAGTTTCAGTCAATTACTACCGTGACTGAACACAGTTAGCTTATAAGATGGAAGCTATTTGCTGTTCCTTGTCACAACACATGATCTCCATGGGTTCTCAGAGAACAGATAATAGCCATCCAGAGCAGATGAGGACCCTCAACAGTTTATATTACAGGTGTCCTATAAAAGTTCTCTTCCCTTTAATTGAGAAAACTTCTAGTTTCCCTTCCAATATAAGTCCACTCAGTATCATGTATTCTGCATCACAAATTCTTTGTCTTGGACTTAGTTCCAGCCTTTTGAACTATGCCTTTCCACTTAATACTTTGAACTACCAAGTTGATTTCCAATCTCAACTTTGAGCTGAAGAAAGCAGGTGAATGGGGCTCCTGATTACCTTAAAAGATAATTTGTACAGGAATCACAAGTTTTTTTCATAGTAGGGGGGAAAACAATACAAACAGGACCCATATTGTCTAAAAAAAGTTTTGGTAGACTTCACTTGCTTTGGTCTTATCAAGTGTTCAATGTGGAAAACAAACTAAATAGTTAAAACTTAGAAAACTAAATGTGTCACTCTTGCGGGGAGGAAAGAAATAAGGGGAAACACTTGAAGTGAGAAAGGAATACTAAAGAAGCAATTAATGTCTTCTCTCTGATAAGCTGCAAATAGATAGCTGAGGCTTTTAACATTGCTCTCAAGCACAAAAGCGCCTTGAGGTATACCTACCTACACAGATACATGTACATAAACACTGATCTAAAATAAAAAAGAGCTATATTCAATACACAGGGGGACTAACACTGTCTGAGTCCTCACTTTGTGCCAGACTGCTAAGCAGACACATTTCAAGCGGAGACCAGACATAAATGACAACTGACCTGTTAAGCTGATGTAAACATCCATTGAATACAATTAAATAATCACCCAGAAGTTATCATTTAGCATACTTGGGTACCCAAATCTCACACACAGTGTAATGCAGAGATGACTCAACAACATTCAACAAATATTTATTGAGTACCAAGCTGGCAAACATCAGTGTACAAGACAAAAAAAAAATCTTGCCTTTATGGAGCTTATATTCTAACTAGAGGAAACAGACAATAAGCAAGAAATGTAATAAATAAGCAAATTGTATGGTACTTTAGAAGGTGATGAGTAAAGGCAATGGAGTAAAGAAAACAAATAGAGCAGGAGATGAGGAGCTCTGAGCACCGGGACTGAGTTGCAGTTTTAAATAGGTCAGGAGTAGATTTAATTGAGAGTTCAATATTTGAGCCAAGATTTGAAGAAGGATCTCCAGCATTGGTGACTTCCTCAGGTAACTACTACCTTCACTGCCTTTTATATGTCAGTATGCATGTTTGTATGTGTATCTGGCTGAATTTAGTGATAGCACCATTGAATCTCTGCTGGTACAGAATGCATATTGGTTAGCAATGGATCTTTAACAGGAAGGCTGATTTAAACACAAATTCCAGGAAGAAATAGGTCTGGTGTTTCTCTAAGTGAAGCACTTGTTGCTTCCCCATGCAGACCTTTAGATTTTCAAACAACTGTTTCTTCAAACTGTTGACTTTTCTTGTTTTGGTATATTCTTTTGCATTTTATTGTTATAAATAATAATAGCAAAAGTTAAAGTTTATTGGATATCAAGCTAAGTATCAAGCCCATTATTAGGCACTCTGTATACATTATTTAATTTAATTCTCAAAATTCCATGAGGTAGGGGGATGTTATTACTCTCATTTTACAGATGGGAAAACAAGCTTCAGGAGGTTAAATAACTTAAAATCACACAGATGGAAAGTGTCAGAATCAAGATTCAAGTCTAATTCCAGAGTCATCTTAGCCTGTATTTACTAACTAAATTTAGTACTGATTAAATGTATTCCTCAATAGGAATTTTAAAATATATGATAAACATTATCTAATTCAATGGTTTTTTGAAGACACTGCTTCAGCAATTTTTGGATAATTCATACAAAGAATGTGACATTTGTTCTTACAATGCTTCTGATTGATCCAGTGTTATGGTTCTCCAAATTTCATTTAGCAGTAGAATTCTTGACTAAACAAAATCTTGCAATAGAAGACTGAATCAGTCACAGAACTAGTGTAGAAAATTCAAACACAGATGGAAAACCATAAAGGGTAAGTGAAGAGGGTTTAATGAAAGGTCTATTCACAAAATAATGCTGAGGTAAAGGAAAACCAGCAAGAGAAGGTGTAAGTTCCACAGGGCTAGCCACAGTGGGATGGCATGTCCACCCCTAGGCCTGTGGGTGGCAGGCGAGTGAGTGGGCAGAATACTTGCCAAAACCTGGCAAGAACTGTAGTGGTAGGAGGAGCCACCAAAAAAGAGCAGTGGACTTTGGTAGAGGAATATAGCCATTGCCAAACCACAGCCTAGAAGGGAAGGAGTCAGGGGAATACATAACTATGCTTCTTTCTCTTTCTGCCCTCCAATCTCCTGCTGCTTCCCCCATTGGCTGAACCCAATGGAAAACTAGAAGCAAGGAAGCCCAAATGATGCAGTTCACAGAATTCAGCTACCAGGGGGCAAAGAGTAAGATGAAGAAGAGGACAGAATGGACTTAAACAGGCAAACAGAGACTATCCAGCACAAAACCAAAAATGCAAAACTCTTAAAGCATAGTTTCTCTTGTTGAATTGGGATGGGGGGTCAGAGGCTGCCAGCTTATCTCTCTCTACAATCACTCACTGTTACCACAACAATCTCTGGAGCACCTTTATCGAACCCTAGTGCTCTGGTCTAGTCCTTATGTTATAACAATCTCAGCCACAATCCACAAGGCTGTGTGCTTTTAAAAAATACAATATGCATGTTGATAATCTGCACTTAACCATGACACAAGAAGCACCAGACATGTCCTTAAAGGTTCAGAGTCCCAGGCTCTGGAAAGAATAATATGATTATGTACATAATCATACTGAGGGGCCCATGAATCTGGGAACCTGAGTGCTGAAGGAAATATCTATAGGAATTATAGGCCAGCTGAGAACCCTTAACAAACCCTGGACAAGCATTGGGTTTGGAGACTAACAGGCTTCCTTTGAATAGCCTCATCTGTTATGAAATAGAACCCTCCCGAAGGGATTCACAATTAAGTTTCATGATCCATAAAATTAGAGACAAGACTTTATATCCAAATACATTGAAATGTGTAGTTATTTACAAAGACAAATAAGGAGATTGATGAGAGGAGAGAGGGAGCAAAGATACAGGGTGGTTGGGAGGAGGGTTAGGTAGACAAGATTAATCAGAAGAGTGACCACAGAGTACCCATCACTAACAAAATACAAAATCTAATGCTGTTACTGGCAGCTCAAAAGCAATACCCTCCAAATGTGCTCTGAAGTCTGAATCACAGCCTGGCCTCCTCAGCGGGGGCTGCTGCAGGTCCGTCAGTCATTGGGCAGAGCTGCTGAGCACACCCTCTGCTGCTATGCAGAGAAGTCTGACTAGGGAAGCCAAAACTAGGATGGAGATGGGCGGGGGTGGAGAGGTGCCAACACACAGGAGCCAGACAGCCAGATATTCTCTCACTGGTGCTGCCACTTAAATCTCTTGGTTCACTGGATAGAGGATGGGGGGGGGGGGCCGGGAAGGGAAAGAGGGTGTTTTTAATCTTAGCAACTAGAGTGGCCTTCACAGGGAACAAAAATAAGCTGAGCAGAGGAGAAAGGCACAGCTGTTCTTTGCTTTCTGAGGAGTCTCCAAATCTCTTATTACGTATTGGTGCAGCTGCCTAGTCAGAAGAGCACAGGTTACCGCTGTGACAAGCACAGGTAGAGAATAAGGTGGTATGAGATGCAGTCTATACCTACCTTGTATCCCCTCCAGACTACTGCCTCTCTCTCACCTTATTCCCTCACTGCATGTCCCCTGTAGGTTGGAGAGATTTCAAATACTAATATATAACATTTGTCACACATGAGATAAATCAAATCATTTTACATATATTATCACATTTAGTCCTCAAAGCAACATTATAAGGTAGGTACTATTATAACCATGTGTCTGTTCAGATGGGGAAATGAGGATTTAGAGAGGTGGAGAAACTCAGTAAATAAGTGGCAAGCTAGAGTTTGAGTCCCAGTAACTTGATTTCAGGACCTGTGCATTTAACCATAGACCATCCTATCTTGTCCTTATGTGGTTATTGTTTTGCCTCTTCTGTTCTCTGAGCTAGCCTGGCCTCCATGTTTCTGACCCTGGACTCATCACTTAATCTTTGATTTCTAATTATTTCTTCTGTCAACAGATCCTGAGAAGGGAAGACCAGATCCACCTCACTTGGCTTCTCTCTCCTCCTAAAAAGAGCTAATTAGAGGGGCACCCTGAGGGGCAACTGGTCCTAGGTCAGTGAGGTGAGAAACACCCAGGCCTCTCCCTCAGAGGACCACACTTCATAAACCCAGAGTCTCATTTTCAGATCCTAATCTTGAATGCAGAACACTGTTAAAAGGAAGAGGAAGCTGGGCCATTAGCCTGAATGTATGGCAATGCCTATATAGAAAGCAACCCTTATGTGGCAAAACTGAGGCAATGAGAAGAGACAAATGAATCACACCCCAAAATCAAATCACCGACTATTTTCAGAGAATTGTACAGAAATTTGATTCCAATTTAGAGAGGTACTAAAATTTTTCTTGGTTAAAATAACAAAATAATGGGTTTAGATAGGCCTTTCTACTGGTTATTCATAACACTTAAAATTGCTGAAGACAATGAAAATTTTAGGCATTTAAGTTTCTTGAAAAGAAATTATACAATGTTTGTGTGACATGTGTACATTTTAGTATTATAGGAATAGGTTTTAAAGTGCTTTTTTATGTTTATCATGGAACTTCATGCTCAATTCCATATCCTCTGTCTTCTTTTTTTTTTCTAAGTAACACTCCATTATTCTGGTATATTTTGCATATGCATATATTTACACATGTGTACTTACTCATATATAAATGAAAATATTATTCTTAAAAGATTCAAAAGAATGTTTACATGAATCATGGAAGCAGTTACTTTACTACTTTTGTTTTTCTTTTTCTACTCTGTCCCCTCTATATTGTACAAACTTTGTCCTCTGCTCTAAAAAATAAAGGGATATGCAGAATTACATAATTCTGGGGTACATCAGTGGTTATGTATGGTTTTAGTCTGTAAAGCTTAATCTCACCTCTAGAATTCACCTTATCTTTTGTATTAGGGCAAGTCTGTTTGCAGGGAAGAGAATCTACTTAAAGTAGCTCAAGTAAAGGAGGATGTGAACTTATTATAGGACATAAATCTCCAACAAGCCAAGAGGCCTCAGAGAACCAGATCTAGAAACCATTCTCTGTTTTCAATCAAGAATCCCACCATTAATATTATTCAGCTGCCAATACTCTCAACTTGTAGGCTTCTTGTTTCAGATGAGAATGAGGGAGAGATGGAGAGAGAGAGAGAGTCTGATTTGTCAGCCTGGTCTATACATTAGTTCTCTTTGAGTCAGATGACTACCCCTATGTGCTCCTATTTGCTACCAACGGAGTGGTCAGGTCTATATTGCAGATTCTCTAAATAGGTATATATTTAAGTATGTTTGAAGTTGACTGGATAGGAAAAGGGGGCCAAAGGACAAATATCGATGTCTAACATATTCATTCAGGGAAACCTAAAATGGATAAAAAATTTATCTTTTTTCAAGGTTTTTGAAAACTTCATATTGTTTGTTCAAATCCTGGGTTTCTATGGGACATTTAGGATGTTCTTATTTTAAATTTTAGTCAAACACTGTATGTTAAATATAGGATCTCTGGCCCCAAAACTGAGCCAGCCTCTAGGGAATTTGCTCATGAAAAATAATACATAATAGCAGTATACAACTTACCAGTGGATTATGTCCTAAGAGTTTATTGGTATATTAGTTCACTAGGGCTGCCATAGGAAAGTACCATAGACTGGGTGGCTTAATTTATTTTCTCACAATTTTGGAGACTAGAAGTCTGAAATCAAGGTGTCAGTAGAATTGGTTTCTTCTGGTCTTTCTCCTTGGCTTGCAAATGGATGTTTTCTCCCTGTATCTTTACATAATCTCCCCCTCTGTATATCTATCTGTGTCCTAATGTCCTCATCTTATAAGGACACCAGTCATATTGGATTAGGGTCTACCCTGATAACCTCATTTTACTTTAATTACCTTTTTAAAAAGGTATCTCTTAACATAATCACATTCTTAAGTACTAAGGGTCAGGACTTCAACATATGAATTTAATTGGAGGAGGGACACAATCCAGTTGATAACAATTGGTAAGTATTATTTGGAACTAGGAATAGAAGACACATTTCCCATCTCTCACCTGTTTAGTGGCCTTCTACTTGGTCCCTACTTTGCCACACTATGATTAATCTGCCAAAAAGACATCAGATTGATCCTTTTTTAAACCAGTGGTCCTTTTCCAAATGAACAAATCTCATTTTTGTCATTTCCTGCTTGGAGGACTCCTCTAGTTCCACAACATCTTAGTGTAAAGTTCAAATGTGCCCTCCCCCAACCCCAGAATAAACGGCTTCTTACCCTAAGCTCTAGCTACCCTTCTACCTCATGCAGATGCCTAGACTGATAGCATGCTAACATGTTGAGAAATATCTGCATTATGTATTTTAGGTTCTTATTTACTCTGTGTATTTAAACAAATTTCATAGCACATTAAAGATGAAGATTATTTCACATTATTGTTTTCTACCATTCGTTACTTGTATACCTATTTCATTTACATTGTAAGTTGAACTAGTCTAGGAACCTAATCTATTGTTTCCGATTATTCCATAAATATTTGTGAAGCACCTACCATATGTCAGGCGCTCTCAACATTTATTACATAAAGATGAAAAGTGAAGTCACTGATTTTAGTAAGTTCACAGTCTAGGAAAGAAGACAAGCAGGTAAACAAATAACTGTAATACAATGTGACAAGTCCAGGGAATAGAAATATGCATGGACTATTGTAGGAATGCAAAATGAGTTAATCTTATGTGAGGTGGTCACGGAAAGCTGCAGGGAGGAGAGTTGATATTTGAACTGGGAACTTGGTAAGAGGGAGAATGAAACTTCAGGCACAGAACAGCAAAAGCAAATCATATACAGATAACCTGCCAAGACATCACCTAACCCTGAACTATTATCCCTTTTCTCTAGTGAGATCTGCAACTAAGGGTTGACTAGACTTTTCTTTGAACTTTCAAAACCCAAAGCATCTGATCACATCCCTTCTCTAGACAGCGACAGCTGAGTTCAGACTCTAGGGGCTCCTATATACCTGTCTGTCTGAAAGAAATCACCTTCAGATTCTAAGGCAATTTCCCTTCTAAAAAGAGAGTCCTAAAGTAATTATAAGGTGCTTTATGGTACTCCTCTTTCCAGAGAAAAGAAAAAGAAGCTTAATCTCTGAAACATTTACTTGCTACATATGATCCTTTCTTTTCAGAACATTAGTTCTCACCATTGACTGTTTGATTTCCTAGACAGATTTTAAATATTCCAATGCCCAACAGGCACCCCAAACCAGTTAAATCAGAATTTCTGAGAGAACCCAGGTATCAGTAGTTTTTAAAGCTCCCAAGAGGATTCTAATGTGAAGCCAAGGTTGAATATCACTGATTCAGAATTTATGGGTATTTCCCTCCTTAATATAGATGTTTATCAAAACTCCTAAGCTTCTCTGACAAGATCAGGAGTACTTTACTTGTTGGTTCAGAGGTAGAATGGACAAACATTGCTTTTATTCATTCCCAAAGTAAAATTTGTCTTCTCCTGTTTGGTTTATCTCAGTTGTATAGTCTTTCTGGTTTCTCTTAATGTTCCCCTCTCTGATGTGTGTATTTCTCTCAGGCTCATGCCATCAGGTTAGAAGACAGGTTTTGGCCAAGTAGGCTTAAGAGAAATGTCTGTAGCCTATCCCACCTCTGGTTCATTTCTTCTGTAGCTAGAAGTTCCCCTTAATTTAAGGATGCAAACTCCTATATTTTTACCTCACTCGAGGGTACACTTTGGAACTGAATCTCTGAAGTTATTTCTCCATGTCTGGCCTAGTTTCAGGCCCTCAGTCTCAGGCTGAGATCTGGACCTTTGCAAGGCTTTCCTTTGCCTCATCCTCCCAGTGTGTTGATGGGGAGGGATGAAGGGAATGAAGAGATCCTGACCCCAGAAGAGAAGGGAAGATCTTCAGGTCTTTCTGGAGAAGATGAACAATCAACCTCATCGTTAGAACATGAGGCCTAATCTATGCCTCTATTTACCCCCTGAGTTGAGAGGAGAGATTGTGAGAAAGCAGAGTACCCATGGGGCTAGAGAGAGGAAAGAAGAGTTAGCCAAGTATCTAGCCCACCAGAAAGTCATCAGCAGAGTGAGGAAGGGAAAATCAGAGCCCTGGTAATCACAGTGACAGTGACAGAAAAATGAAGCCCAAAGCAGGCGAGAGTCTGATGCTGCAGTCCACTGAGTCAGAAAGAACTGATTTCTCATCAAATTAACCAGCTAACGCCTGTGGATGAAGCATCCCACACAAGTGTTGGCTCTATCCAGGCTGCTCATTTGTCAGCATTGAAATGACATCATATAAATTCACAGGCAGATGCCAAACTTGATGGAAATTCATGATTCACTCAGTATCTATTGGGCTTACACAGCTAACTGGATGACCTCTAAGACCCTTTCTGGCTTTTTAATTCTTGAGATTCTATGATACCAAGTGACTACCATGAACCTGGCATGTCCCAGAAATTACACTCAGGAGAATTTCCAAGGAGATTTGTATCAGGTGCCAGTTTGTTTTATATGAAAGATGAGGGGTCATCATGTTAAGGGGAGAAAATGGCCAAGAGACAATTTCCAACAGGGGTATGACTGCTTGTGTGTGCCCATTTTTCCTAAGCAGTCCTCTAAACAGCATGTACACATACGGCCAGCATCTCTGATCAGTCCCTACCCAGGCAATGACATTCTTTTCTGGCAGCAATCTGGATCTTTTTCTTCCTGATTGCCCATAGACAATATTCCCTTAGGACCATACTATAGAAGGCATACCCACCTCCCACTGGTATTAGCAATCTGTCCACCCTTCTGTGGCTTTCTAAGCTTACTTGTTCAAAGGCACCATGGGGGTGTTGGTCTTTATTTCTAATCCCTCCAGGTAGTAAACATTGTGCCAATTCCTTCTGGACTGAGAACTAGAGTCAGCAGAGAACTCAACGGAAATAGAGGCTGTGTAAGGATGGAAGCAGACCATGTGTTCCCCACACACGCATAACAGGTCTCTGTTCTCATGCTGAGGTAGCAGCTGCAGCACCACCCCTACCCCCACCAGACCCTTGCCTCATTCTCTTTTTAATCACTTATTCTGGCTGTTCTCCTTTCTGCCAACAATAATTCATAATGATTTCACATATAATCTCCTCTCATCATGGTACAGCATAAACAGTGAAATCACAATAACAAAGGTAAACAGAAATACCACATACAGAGTTCTTTGTCTGCATGTGAAAAATGGGGGAAAGACTTAAAATATTTCACTTCTAATCATGAGATGGGAACATTGATAGAGCTTATAATTCAATCACTTGTTTGTTTTTTAAATTTTTTCTACTTCATGAATTTTCTTACAGTAAAATCTCTGTTAATAGGAACCCAACTACTGAGGCTGGGTTCACTTGAGGACGTTTTCTATGGCTTTATTTTTAGAAGGAAAAAAATTAGAAACTACGGATTTAAATTTTTGAAAGAGCAACTTTAGGGGTGCCTGGGTGGCTCAGTTGGTTAAGCATCAGACTTCGGCTCAGGTCATGATCTAACGGTTCATGGGTTCAAGCCCTGTGTCGGGCTCTTGGCTGCAGCTTGGAGCCTGGAGTCTGCTTTGGATTCTGTGTCTCCCTCTCTTTCTCTGCCCCTGCTTGGCTCGCACTCTGTCTCTCTCCATCTCTCAAAAATAAATGTTAAAAAATTTTTACAAAATAAATTAAATAAAAGAGCAACTTTAAAGCATATCTTGAAGTTGATAATGAACCAGTGCAATCTTATTAACCTCTGCTGTGTATATCATCTGTAACAATAAGTGATGGACAGTCAGAAAAATTCGTGCATTCCATGAAATTCTCAAACTTTGAAGAAATATTACATTCTCTGGTAATCCCATGTCTTCATAGTACCCAGAGTTATGAGAATCTGTAACCTGAGCTCAAAATGGGAACACAATGCATTACTTTTGTCATGCCTGGGGATAATACACAGCTTTCAGATTCAAAGCAAAAACTCAAAGAATTCTGGAGTTTTAACCCGGAAAAAAAGAACCTTGCTCTGAGAGGGAACGGGAAGGTCAGTCAGACTGTTCCTAGGAAACAGAATATAATCAGACCCCTAGAGTCCACATAGCTAAGACAAGGCTGGAATTTGAGAAGGAAAGTAGGAAAGACACTTATGAATTTGTACCATACCTTCAGACCAAAGTGCATTTATTTTAGGATAAGGAGATTTGAGACTCAGATGAGTTTCTGCCATCTTTACTACAATCCTCAGGACCAAAAATATATTCTGTACTTTAAAAAATTATATTACTGTAAAGGTGTTTATACTTGTTCTTATCTGTTTTCTCACTCCATTAAATTACAGAGAGTCACCTTCATCCATTATCTTTTTTAAAAAACTGTTTTTCCTATTTTATATACTGTAACTTGTTTATTATAGCCCTTGATTTTGGACTAGATCTCTCTGCCCTATTTGGCCCACTGTTAAGTGATTTCATTTACTAAGATGGAAAAGACTGTTATGTTAAGAGTCATATGTAAGGTTGAAAATTAACTAAGTTAGTCAAATTTCGCAGAATTGTTACACATTAATGTTTAGTAACCATAGAAAATAGTAAAGGAGACTGAATACTGGAAATGGATAACTTTTGCCCAATGAACAAAAGTGACATGGTAAAAGAGAAAGTAGCTCTTTATGACAGAGATTTTAGACAAATGAATATAAAATTGCAAGATTTTTTTTAAATGATTTTAAGCACATAGATAAAGACCACCATCAGGAAACAGCATGGAATCTTAAAAGTAAATTATTTTCTTTAAGGTTAGAGTTCTGCTAAACAAAAGGAACTCTAAAGACAAATTATGACATCAGTAAGTCTCTTAGAATGTCATGGACAAGATGATTTGGTATGAGATAGGGTGATTGTTTAGATAGTGGGTTGAAATTTCTTTAGAATGTGTCACTCTCTCCCACTACATTGTGAGCCCAATTTAAAAAAAAAAAAAAAAAAGAGTACTTTTACATTTCTTTGTATCTCTGGTACTTAATTCAATACCTGACAAAAACCAAATACCCAATCCATTTTTCCTAAATTCATAGGCACTTAAACAAATCTACTCAAAATGAACTGCTTAATGTACTCAGGTTCAGCAAAAAAGAATTCTTAGTGACATATTTTAAATACTCTGTGCATAACAATTATCCTGTTTAATACTCTATGGTAGCAACTAATAAATTTTAAAGGCAATTAATATAGTGCATAAGAATCAGAATCTAATAACCAGAAAAGGGATGGTAGCCCAATATCTCATAATGCCTAACAAAATGCTAGATACAGAATAGATGTTTAATTGCTATTTTCTTAATTATTTTTTAAATTAATTGTGCCATTCTCAAGCTTTAACATCTATGGTAGTTGGGACAACTAGATATTCACATTTGCTTCCCTACCTCATACCATAAAAATTAACTGAAAATGAATCAGAATCTACATGTAAGAGCTAAAAGTATAAAACTCTTAGAAAAAAATGCAGGTGAAAATCTTCATGACTTTGGATTATAGAATGGTTTCTTAGATATGACACCAAAAGTATGAACAACAAAAGAAAAAATAGGTTAGACATCATCAAAATTTTAAAACTTTGTGCTTCAGTGGATATCATCAAGGAAGTAAAAAGACAACCTACAGAATGAGAGAAAATATTTGCAAATCACATATTTGATAAAAGACTTATATCTAGAGTCTACAAAGAACTGTTAAAAAGTAAATAATAAAAGGACAAATGATCCAATTTTAACAGACATTTGAATGGACATTTTTCTAAAGAGTTATACAAATGGCCAATAAGCATATTGAAAGATACTTAACATTATTAGCTATCAAGGAAATGCCAAAGAAAACTACAAGGAGCTACTACTTCACACTAACAGAATGATTATAGTTTTAAAAGAAAAGACAATAACAAGTATTGATGATGATATGGAGAAGTTGGAAGCCTCATGAACTGCTGGTAGGAATACAAAATGCTGCAGCCACTTTGGAAAAAAACTTGGCAGGTCCTCAAACAGTTAAATATAGAGAGACCCAGCAATTCCACTCCTGGGTATATATCTAAAAGAAATGAAAACGTGTGTTCACACAAAAACTTGTACATGAATATTTATAGAAGCATTATTCATAACAGCCAAAAAGTGAAAATAGTCCAAATGTCCATCAACTGATAAAAGAATAAGTAATATCCATACAGTGGAATCGTTTTCAGCAATAAAAGGAACTGAAGAATTGACATATGCTACAACACTGATGAACCTTGAAAACATGAAATGAAAGAAGCCAGTCACAAAGGACTCATATTGTATGATTCCATTTATATAAAATGTCCAGAATAGAGAGATCTCTAGAAATAGAAAGTAGATCAGTGGTTGCCTAGGGATGGGGATGATAAGAGGATTGAGGGGTGATGGATAAGGGGAGAAGAGTTTCTTTTAAATTATGATGGTGGATATACAACTCTGTGAATATACTATAATTCATTGAATTGTATACTTTTAATGGGTGAATTTATTTGGTATGTAGATTATCTCTCAATAAAGATATTTTAAAAGATAACCTATGTAGGGCTCCCTGTTTGTGGTAGACATAGAGATACACTACCCAGACCCCCCCTTCATGGAAGGACCTGCTACCCAGTTGTGAAGAGCATAGTCAGCTGATATTCTATAGCTGTCAGCTCCTTCTCAGCTTCAGAGAGCTGCCTTGGTGAGTTTACACCCTTCCCAGGGCAGCCCATATCCCAGTGAGACAGGAATATAAAGGCTTAGCCATTTCTGCTGGATGAAGGACAATTTTTACTAGCACTGCTCCTACAAGCTCCTTGCTGGGTTGGCTGAGGCTTTATCAGACTTGCATCATGGTTTGCTTTTCCTTCTGTTCAAACTTGCTTCCTCCCTTTTCTTTTCACAAGTATTGATCTCTAGGGGCACCTGGGTGGCTCAGTCGGTTAAGTGTCCAACTTTGGCTCAAGTCATGATCTCACAGTTTGTGGGTTTGAGCCCCGTGTTGGGCTCTGTGCTGATAGCTCAGAGCCTGGAGCCTGCTTCAGATTCTGTGTCTTCCTCTCTCTCTGCTCCTCCCCAACTCTCTCTCTCTCTCTCTCTCTCTCTCTCTCTCTCTCTCTCTCTCTCTCAAAAATAAATAAACATTAAAAAAACATTTAACAAGTATTGATGTCTAACCTTAAACCCCAAAGTATCTCAGCAACTGCTTCCAGGGAACCAAACTTGTGACAATGTTAAACATGTAAACCAGGCATCTATATATCTCAGGAACCCCATCAAAGTGAAGGTAAGGTAATTTTGTTTTTTGTTTTTTTTAACTCATTAGGTGCAAGAGAGCAAGAAAAGAAACTTGGTGGATGAAGGAATAATAGTTGTCTTAACAGAAAGGAGGAAACAACAAAAATTCCTGTAGAGTGCAATATCAATAAGTGGGTGATCTCTTCCCTGGAACCTCTTAAAGGCTCAGGACCTGAAAGGGAGTCCCTGGAGACAAGTGCAAGAACAAAGCTGATAAAAAGGGATTGATTGAAATCAATATGTGAAATGGTTACAGCCCCCAATTCTCCTCCTATATCATTGCATAAGACTAGAGATTTCTTTGCTGGAAAATGGATCAGGGAGAGACTCTCAATTTGGAGATGTTAGGATTACTAGAGGTAGAATGAGGGTTGAAGCTCAAAATAAGGGGAATAAATGAAAGTCTGTACGTTGAATAGGGAGACTGCTCCCTTTCAATCTGCTTCCTCTTTTAAGCAGTCTTTTTCTTTTTTAAGTTTATTTATTTATTTTGAGAGAGAGAGAGGGAGAGAGAAAACAAGCAAGGGAAGGGCAGAGAGAGGATCCCAAGCAGGCTTCTCACTGCCAGCACAGAGCCCGAAGCAGGGCTCAAAGAATCCTGAGATCATGACCTGAGCCAAAATCAAGAGTCGGAGGCCCAACCAACTGAGCCACATAGGTGCGCCAGCAGTCTTTACAAAGGCCAGGGCATTGGCTCCAAACAATAGATTGGAAATTTTTTCTGTGTAGAAATTGAATGACTCCAGAGAAAACATAACTACCCAATACTGGCATTTGGGGGTTCTCAAAGAAAAAGCAATCTTGCTGTTTTATCACCCCACATCCCCACATTGCTCCCACACACAAAGCTTCCAGTTTTATAGTTCTTCATTCTTACATATGAATGGTCAGGCAAGGACTACTAGACATTTGAAGAAAACTTTCAATATGAAAAACAGACCAAAACAAACAAAAGAAAAAGCATAGAGAAACTGAAAATGCAGGGAGAAAATTTTTTTTCTGAAAGCAGAATACTCATAACTTAATATTTGTGGAGAAAAAAATAGAAGATGCTGCATATTTATGAGTATAAAATGAGGAGGAAAGAACAACTAGAAACTAAGAACTTTTATAAATAAAAACATGATATAAATTAAAATGCTGTAGAAGGCTTGTAAGACAAAATTGTGGAAAACTATAAAATATAGAATAAATGACAAGAAGGATAATGGAAGGGAAAGGATAAGAAAAAGACCCAGGCACCAAGCATAAGAATAGCATAGCAGGGCGCTTGGATGGCTCAGTCAGTTAAGAGTCCGACTCTCAGTTTTGGCTCAGGTCATGATCTAACAGTGTGTGAGTTTGAGCCCCGCATCGGGTTCCATGCTGACAGTACAGAGCCTGCTTGGGATTCACTCTCTCTCCCTCTCTCTCTGCCCCTCCCCTGCTTACTCCCTCTGTCTCTCTCTCAGAAATAAATACATAAAACTTAAAAAAATTTTTAAAAATAAAACAATAGCATAAGATAAAAAAATTTTCTGAAAAAAAATGAATCATAAATTATTAGAAATCATTAGACTTTTTAATATAAACACTGGATTCTGCTAAAAAAAATTACCTTCAAAAGTCTAAGGGAAATTCTAGCATTAAAGTCTATACTAAGTCAAATTATCAATCATAGACTAAAGATATTTTTAGGCATTCAAAGACTCAAAACTGGACATTCCAAGTACCCTTTCTTAGGATGGTTATAGGGAATATGCCCCACTAAGAGCAATAGAGTAAATTAGAAATAAGAAGATACAGAATTCAGGAAACATGAACTCCAGGAAAGCAGTGAAGGATGACAGTAGCACAACCAATCTAGATGAATGCAGGAGACAAGGGCAGAGAAAGTTTCTCAAAGACAATAAATACATACATACATAAACAAACAAACAAACAAACTGATAGGTTATCCGATGGATTTTACCATACGGAAAGAGTACTGTGAGATGCTTTTTGAAAATATACGGAGTAGGGGCACCTGGGTGGTTCAGTTGGTTAAGCGTCTGACTTCAGCTCAGGTCATGATCTCATGATTCGTGGGTTTGAGCCCTGTGTCAGGCTCCACGCTGTGTGGATCCTGCTTGGGATTCTCTCCCCCTCTCCCTACCCCTCCCCCACTCATGCTCGTTCATCTCTCTCCCAAAATAAACTTTGAAAAAAATTTTAAATATATATGGGGTATTTAGAAAGAATTAGCAATAGGTGTATAGGAAACAAAGTCATTAAACAACCAAGGCAATTTTTTATTCCAAAAAAGGAAAAAAAAGTTATATAAGAAGGAAACATAATCAGAATACTTTACTTAATTAGGCAGTAAACAGTATTTATATCATCATAATGTAAACATTAGATATTAATTTACCTCCCAAAATTATATAACAGTTGAGAGGATGGAGTGAAGAGGGGAAGAAAAAGTAGAAGTATATAAAAGATAAATCCTCATCTACAAAAGCAAGATATCAATAATGTTTAAAAATGATAAAATAATAAATTGCAGTATACACATATAACTGTGAAATATACAAAATGGAGTAAAATGAAAAAGCTAAAAGAAATGTACATGGTCTCCTCTAAGGAGCAATACCTGGAGATGAGGAGGGAAGAGTAGACAGGAAACTGCTAAATTTTATGTCTTATACTTAGCTTTTTAAATCATTTGCTTATATTACCCTGACAAAAATAAAGTTAAATTGAAAAACAAAACCTATAAAGATTCCCAACTTCCTTGCACAGTCAAAATAAACTGTTGGGGGAGGTCATAGAGAGGACATGACCACCAGTTGAGCTGTAAGAAGGACCTAGGCAATCAGAGGCTCCTCACCTCCCCCTCTGTCCTTGGAATGTGCGTTCTGCTTGCCTTTCCTGCAACCAGAAGCTGCTCCAATGACATAGCCTTAAGACAGGGATATAGTATTGAGACCATCTGGATGGTATGCATGACTGAACTTTGTTCAGGCCTCTATTATAAACTTGTAAGATTCTGGCAGGTGGATGCAGAGATCTACATCTTGTGGCTGCCCAAGACAAGCCTCATACATAAGTTCTTCTGCTTATTAAATCTGCCACCTACCAATCTGGAGCAGACTGCCTCTTACTTCAGTCTCACAGCTCTCAGTGTACAGGGACCAGCTTCGGATCACACCTGGGAAACTCCAGAACTTGCCAACCAGCATAAACTGTTTGTTACTCAAATTACAAAAAGGGGAAAAAGCATGAACTGCAGATTCAAGCAGAGGTATGACTAACGTGACTTAATAGCTATATATGACTTTGGTCAACATTTTTCGCTATTACAGTATATCATGTGAAACAGGATTCATAACTTTATCATAGGATTGTTGGGAAACTAAAATAAGATACTGACTATGGTACCCAACAGAGCCCAAGCCCAGTATATAATTGAGGCTTGATAAATGTTAGCCATTGTTATCGTTAGTCTGATCTTCAGGAACTTCCATTATTTCACCCTTCTTTTCCAATCTCCATTTATTTTCTCTCTCTACAACCTGACATGGCTTTTCTTTTGCTTTAGCCACACCTCCTTTCCCCATACTTGTTACTGACTTTGTGCAAACTTCTATCTCCAACTGGATAAGTTTTGTCCAAATCTTTTTTCCAAAACTCTACATGCATCATTCCTTTGAAACTCACTTCTTCTCAGTGTATCTTCTGGACTTCTAAATATAAGGAACATGGGTTCTGTGGCAATCTGATCTGAGGGAAGTGGCTAGTGGTCTTATCCTAAGCTGAGTTTGGATGGAAAACTCATTTAAAAAAAAAAATTGGATGGTGTATTTATTTAGGGTGTTTGGAAGTGAATGCTGATGGAGTTAATTGGGTCTACATCCACCTAAATCATGACTTGACATTGTTTTCTCTTCTTTCTAAAAGCTACCCCTGTGCCAACCATCACTTAACATTGTTTCCCCTTCTTTCTAAAAGGTACCCCTGTGGAACCCCACCTGATTCCTTTACTCAGAATGTCTTTGATCATCCTATATGTACTATCACATATAACACTGGGCACCTATTTAAAGATTGCTTTTCTTAGGTGATCTCATCTCTTATTATCCAAGCCAATTGTGATGGTACATTAGGGCAGGTACAGCTTTCTATTTGTTTTATATAGTGCCATGACTCCTGTTGCATATCTTTCTCCAGAAATTCTTGATGACTGTTTTATTTGCTTCTTACTGATACATGCAATGAGGTAGCCCATCATATAGAGGGGGAAAAAAGGAATTTAGGCAACTTCTTACAAAAAATCAATTATCAAGAATCCATGGGAATACACAGTGCACCCTTCAAAAAGAAAAAAACATGGCTGGGAAAGTAGAAAGGAGAGAACCAAGGCAGGTAGGGGACAGCTGGGGTTTGGTTAGAGATACTGCATGAAAGGGAAACAGAATGTGTAATCAGCAAAATGGCTATATCTCTCCTTCAAGGAACTCAGGTACTGCAATAGGAATAGGGCTGGCAGCAACACCATCACTATTATTATTTAGATCTTTAAAATGTGCCCATCACTGAGCCCTGAGGCACATGTACAGAAACAAACACATGTTTCAATATTTACTCTCTAGGGCCTGAATCCATGGTGGTACAGTTGTCGATCCTCCCACAGCCATCAGGCACATGCTTGACTAAACAGATGGCCTTGCCAGGATTTTTACTTGGGTGGGAGGGTAGAGGCTTGTACAGCCAGAATTTTTAATTCAATATGTCTTCCTGAGTATATTCTCTGAAGAGTCCACCTTATAAGAACCATGTGGAATGGGGAGCACACTGAATGTTGTGGGGGGCAGCAGGGGAGAAGGAGGGTAGCAACCATCACATAGCATTTTAAAAAAACACAGAACTTAGAGACCAAAAATCTAGTTTTAAGTAATTTCTTGCCACTAAATTGCTATGTGACTGTGCAAAAATCTCTTCACTTCTCTTAGTCTCAATTTTCTCATCTGTAAAATGGGAATAATAATGTTTCTCCTGCTTACTTCTCATACTTCATGAGGATTAAGCAAGTTTAATTTGTGCTAAAATACTGTGTAAACTGCATGTCAAAACACCCTAGCATCTGAGACAACTCTTTTAAATCTTGTTTTTTCCAAAGGAGAAAAATTGATGCTTTATTTTAAAAACTTTGTAAAACAATTTACTTACATAACAAAATATTTACTACCAAATATTCTTTAAATTTCCATAGTTGTTCAATATTAAGAATAACATAATATATTTTTTTAAAAATTTAGAATTATGCTTTGAATATTTTTCAAAAGGAAATAGAATTTGGGTAAAATTTTATACAAGATAGAATTTTATTCCTACTTCAGTATTCTTGTAACTACTCTCTTTAAACTAGTGAAAGGTCTATAGGTAAACATTTTCACTGGTATAATTATTTTTAGATCATCTGTCAATTGAACCCAGAAATGAAAAGAATGAATGAGTAAAAATAGGTAACGAAGGACTAAGTGATATTAGGAAACAGCAGAGGAAAGATTATGGAAGAAAAGATTTTTTTTTTTTAAGAAGCACCGTTTGGGGACCATTTATTCTACAATCTGTACTCATAGTTCTATGATAATTATATCTAGAATTTAAAAATTGAAAATAGTTAATCCTCTACTGTGCCCTGAAACTGAGCTGAAACCAGATTCTTGAAAATGTTGTATGATAATGTGCATCACATATCACTCAGATGCCACAGCTGGATTGACCTGGGCTCCAGTTACTAACTTCCTGTGTGACCTTGAATAAGCTAGTTCACCTCTGCTTCCTCATCTATAAAAATGGGGAATTGGCACCTGGTGATAGTTGGAGTTTCTTCTACCTAGAACTATAGGCCATAGTAGTCAAACAAACTTCTGGGACTTGATCAGCTCACAAAATAGCAACAGCATTTATGTTACAGCTTCATTTCTGGATGAAAAATGGATCATCCAGATGCTTCTGGTGGTTTGCTATTCGTAGACAAAAGAGCCAGTTGGGCTTTTTCCTTTAGAAGTTATATGTAGATACCCCAGGAACAGATAAGAGCCATTACAAATCATCCCATACATCTCTTCCTATACATCAGTGATATTTGGGATTAAACTGTTTGACTCTTTTGTTTTTTACCTCTGTGACTTAACTCAACAGCCCCAGCCAGGTCAGTTTTCAACCACTCAAAAGAGTGTATCAGAAAGTGATTTTTAGGTTTATCTCCTGTAAGCCATTGAAATTTTTGAGAATGAAAACAATTCACTTACATACATACTGTATGAAAGAGAGAAAAGATAAAATTTGGTCGTGGTATTAAAGGAACAAGTGTTTAGTGTTACTGCTAATATTAAGGAATAAATGGAGAACTTGTAGCTAGTTTACATGAGTTTGATTTGAAAACTACAATATAATAATTTTTATTGAGTGTATTCCCCTAAAGTGGCTATTGAAGAGTTAAATGACAAGAAAATAAGTAAAATTTTCAAAGCAGTGTGCAGGTAGTGAGTCTCACTGAAGATGTGGTTCCCCTTCTTTTTATTCTTTCCTACCCTTCTTCTCTGTCTCCTCTCTCCATTCAGCCATGGCTTCCTGACAAGGTACCCAGACTATGTAGAATTAGGCTCCTCTGTGATACTCTGTGGATAGGCTCAGGGAACAGGCAGCTGTCTGACTGAGGTCTAGTATTCAGTCACCAGAAGGCAGTGATAAGAGCTGACACTAAGTGATGGGATTTCTATTTTCTTTTCTTCTCTCCTCTTCTCTTTATCTTTCTTGCTTTCTTTCCTTTCAAAAAAAAAAAAAAAAAAAAAAAGGCTGGTTCTCACTGTTTGCATTTGCATTTAGCCATTTAAATCATTGTTTCTTGTCCCTCTTTTAAGTTTTCAAGATAACAACCAAAAAGGATGAAAGCAGAAAGGAGAGTGACTGTTTGATAGTTGGGAAAATAGAGAATCTTTTGTTCCCAAAGAGAACTATCTTTTAAAAAATTAATATATAATATATAGAAAAGTGCATATATCATGAGCACATAGCTTGAGGAATTTTCACAAATTGAATAGAGCCATTTAGCCAATACCCAAATCAAGAAACAGAATATTAGCAGCATTCTAGAAACCCAAAGCCCTAATGCCCCTTTCTATTCCCTACTTTTCTCTTCAAGCATGACGGCTATCCTGATTTCTAACAGCATCGATTTGTCTGTATTCATATTTTATATCATTTGAATCATACCATATATGCTCTTGGTGTCTGTTTTCTTTTGCTCAATATTACATTTGTGAAGTCTTATATTGTTGTGTACAGTTTTAGATCTTAATTCTCCATGGCAGGATAGTATTTGTTTATTTTTCCTTTCTATTTTTGCTGGATATTTGGGAGGTTTCCAGTTTAAGGCTACTATAAATAGTGCTTCTATATACATTCCAGTACATGCTTTTTGGTGAATATATGTATGCCTTGATACTGGGTATATCCTGTAAGTGGAATTGCTGAGTCATATGCTATGCACATATTTGGCTTTAGTTCTATCAAACACTTTTGGAGTTGTAATGGTTTCACACTCCAGGAAAAGAACATTTTTTTTTTCTGTGCCCACAAAAAATGATGTTCCTCTTCCTCTTCTCTTACAGTCACATTTACCTACATTCATACATGTGTTGTTCTTTTTTTTTTTTTAATGTTTATTTATTTTTGGGACAGAGAGAGACAGAGCATGAATGGCGGAGGGTCAGAGAGAGAGGGAGACACAGAATCTGAAGCAGGCTCCAGGCTCCAAGCTGTCAGCACAGAGCCCAACGCGGGGCTCGCACTCACGGACTGTGAGATCATGACCTGAGCTGAAGTCAGACACTGAACCACTGAGCCACCCAGGCACCCTGTATATGTGTTGTTCTTTTATATGGAGCTTATTTGCCTTTCTTGGGCTTAATAAATTTGAATAGTTTAAGCCTAATGGAGCTGTCTCTGAGAACAGAGACTAAAAATGTTGCCTATAAACCTTCACTATGTTCCTGTTTTCCTTTCTCACAACCATGACTGAAAATTAGTTTAATTTTCTTCAGTGCTGTTTTCAGAAAGCTGTAACAATATACCTAATGTTTCTAAAATCATGCAGAGTTCCATTCCCTAATTATACCAGGTTGTACTTCTCTCCATTAACTTGTTGATTTACCTAGAAACTTCATATCTGTTTCTTAAAAAAAAATTAAAAATCAATAAGGGATAACCTTTAAAATCATATACAGGAGCTATAGCAAATAATTTAAGGGCAGAGAAAAAAGAATAATCTTTCAAGGGATATTAATGACTTCTATCAGCTTTTCAAGCCATTTGAAGCAGGAGGCAACGTTAATCCTTTGTCTGTTAATCCAAGAATTGATCATGTTTGATGGTCTCAGGAAGGATTTCAGTAAAAACTAGGTCACAAGAGCAGCTATGTTTGATTGCTTAGTCTTGAAATCTATCTAGCGTTTCTGGAATTATAGAATTCCACATGACTCTACATGCTTCTCATTCAGCCTATTTTGACTGAAGTTTTGGACCTCCATCATTACTAAAAGGCTCTTAAAGCACTCTTTTGGTTGAGTTAATTCAGGTAGATGTGTCCTCTATCAAGGTTAGATCCAATTTAAGCATCTATTCACCAAGTGTTTATTGAATACCTACAATATAACATGCTGATTTATATATTTATTTTAATCAGCATGCTGGTGATTTAACATTTGGCTAACCAGACACAGCTCCTGTGGCCTATAGAATTTATAGCCCAGTGAACAGATTAAAAAATAATAGTAAATATAAAAGCACAACTTGTGATTAAGCTATGAAGAGATAAACAGATTAAAGTAAGCATGACGAAACAAGAAGGTGGAAACTTCTTAGACTGGATGTCAGGGTCTCTGAAAGTTGATGTTTAAGCTAAGACATAAATGGTAAGAAGGAATGAGTCATGTAAAGAGCAGTGGGGGGAAGTGTTAAAAAGGAACAGCATACACAAAAGGGCCAGTGCAGTTGAAAATTGGTGGGTCAACTTTTAAAGACATGATATTCCCTCTCAATTTATTTTGAATCTATAATATGAAATTTTGATTTTCCTACATTTTTAAAAGGTAGCAAAATAGTTAATAGTCAATCATGTACAAATCTGAGAGATGGCCCTAACTGCCCTATGCTAAATACTTCTTGTTTGGCAGCAGATTTGTGGACTAGAGCTGGAAAGTGGGGCTAGAAACACAGAGTCCAAATTAAGTGGCAGAAAATATCAGTTCAATGGCATACCCAGACAGTTGACAAAGATATAGTGCTAACATAACTGAAGTCCAAAGTACTTGTCAGGAGCCAGAGCTGCAGTCAAGGGGGAAGAAGTCAAGTAATACTGGCAAGGCCAGCATTCTAAAATATCTTAAAGATTGCTGTCAAACCAATAGAGTTTTCCTATTTCTTTGTCTCCTTGGAGGAAGCAAAATAGTGTGTTAGGTTGGAACAGGTAAGGAACCAGAAGTATGTCATGAGAAGGTGGGTCAGATATTGGAAAGCACCCAAGGAGGGAGGTCACAAAACCAAACAGGAAGAAACCAAAATAATTGATATGAAACATCCAGAAGGAAGTTGGACTTGGGTAACAGAGGGGAGAGATTTTAGGCATTCATTTTACCATTTCAGAAGAGAGCTGCAGTTATAAAACAGGGACCAGGATTTTAAGAACTTAAATCTCTGCAACTTCTGTATGTTTATAATTTTTGCTATAAACATAGTAAAAAAAGACCATTTTTCCAAAACACTTGGAAGGACCACCCTTAAAATTAATAGGGCCTGGAGACATCAAAAGACTGTGAGACTAAGGAGGTAAGGAGTCTGTGCCCTACTCTATAGCCAAGCTCGGAGTGAAACAGATATCTAAGAGTGGCTATAGCTACAGAAAGAAAAACAGGAGAACACAGAGAGCAGCTTTGGAAACCTTGCAGCTGAGTGGCAGAAGGGTCTATATGAGGTTCCCTGACATTTGGTGACTAGATATGAGGTTGATTCCACTTGGACTCATGCTTAGTCCCCTAAGAGGTATAGTTGCAAGCTCGGGGATCCAGGAATGCAGGTGAAAGGAAGCATAATTGGGCCAGGTAGATGCTGTGGTAACCACCATCCCATCTTCAGATGAAGTAGCTTACTTAAACCTGAGCTAGGGAAACTCCAAGAAGAAAGTCTTCAGAACCTTGCTTCTAAGAGGGTGATCCATGGATCAGCAGCAGTGGCTTCCCCTAGGATACTGTTAGCAATTCAGAATCTCAGGCCCCAGACCTACTAAATTAAAATAATGTTTTAATATGACCCCCAGGTGATTCCTATATAATTTAAAGTATGAAAAGCCCTGGTCTAGGACATCCCTGGAGAATCCAAAAGAGCATTACAGACTATATAAAAAGAAGACAGGAGAAGGAGGCTAACATGAGGACCTGGAGGCAGATAAGGAGTTGAAGTTTGAAACAAAGCTAAAGGTGCCTGAGTGGCTCAGTCGGTTAAGTGTCTGACTCTTGATTTTGGCTCAGGTCCTGATCTCACAGTTTGTGGGATCAAACACTGCGTCTGGCTTTGCACTGACAGCATGGAGCCTGCTTGGGATTCTCTCTCTCTCTCTCTCTCTGCCCCTCCCCTACTCAGGCTTTCTCTCGCTCTCTCTCTCAAAATAAATAAACATTTTTAAAACGTTTAATAAAAATTAAAGATAAAAAAAGAAATAAAAAAAGAAACCATGTTAGCTAGACTCGGGAAAACCTGAAATTAGACATCCAATGCTACTGCAGGGGGCAGGATGACACCTCTTAGTGAGAACAGATTCCTTTCCTTGGCCAGCAAAGCAGGCAAGAGTTAAAAAAAAAAAAAAAAAAAAAAATCAGGCAGCTCTAAAGACCCTGTCAGGAAAAGTTCCAAAGGCAGTGTTTGGGCCTACAGATAGAGAACTAAGAGAAGTTTACCTGGCTATGAAGAACCAGAGAAAAATTGGTGACGGGCTCTGTTACCAGACAAAAAAAAGATGAGAAACAGAAATATGGAGAGTCCAAAAATGGCAAATGGCAGCATTTCATCAAAAGAAGCCAGCTCAACTTACACCAAAAGATCTCCAATTATGCAGAATAAAGAGATCTGTTTGCTTTTCTTTGTTCCTTTTAACAAACAGCAGTTCTATGGAATATTCCTATGAAGACTAGGTCCCATTTCATAAAAGCAAATTATGAAGAAATCTTACAGAGGTCAGAAAGGTCCACTATGAATATTTGACTTCTCCTTGCTTATTCAGCTTTATATCCTACTTGGCTTCACTCTATACTTTTTCACTCCATACTCCAAACCTAGCAATACTGAAGTAGGTTTAGATCCAGAATTTTCTATGCACTCTAATATGTAAAAGAGATGCTATGTGGTAGTGGAAAGAAAACATATTACACTTCTAAAGGATCTTAAATTATTCTTGAAGCTTTGAAAAGGCTGTATTTTTTTTCCTCCTTATTTACTTACTTATACTAACAGCTTTATTAAGATACAATGCACACATCATAAAATTCACCCTTTTAAGGTATACAATCCATTGGTTTTTTGTTTTGTTTTGTTTTTAGTACATTCACAGAGTAGTGCCACTGTCACTGCTATCTAATTTTAGAATATTTTCATCAGCCCAAAAAGAAACCCCATCTCCATTAGCAGTCATTGTCTTTGCCTTTCACCCAAGCGCTTGGAAACTGCCAATCTATTTGCTGTCTCTATGACTGACTTTTTTTGGACATTTCATATAATGGAATCATGTTGCATATGGCCTTTTGTGTCTGCTTTTTTCATTTAATATAGTGTTTTCAAGACTTATCTGTGTTGTAGTATGTATCAGTGCTTCACTCCTTTTATGGCCAAATAATATTTCGTTGCATGGATACACCATGTATTCTTTATTCATTCATTAGCCATTGGATATTTGGATTGCTTCCTCATTTGAGTTATTATGAATAATACTGCTCTGAGCATTCGTATACAAGCTTTTATGTATACTATGTTTTCATTTCTCCTGGGTATATAGTTTGGAGTCGGATTTGTGGGTCATATGAGAACTTTATGTTTGACCTTTTGACTTAACTGCCAAACTGTTTTCCAAAATGAGTGCACCAGTTTCACAATCCCATCCACAACATATGAGAGTTTCAATTTCTCCACATTTTTGCCAATACGTATTATTTTCATTATCTGTCTTTTTTATGATAGCTATGTTATTGAGTGAGTATGAAGTGGTATCTCATTTTGGTTGTTACTTGCATTTTCCACATGATTGATGACGTTAAGCATCTTTTAATGTGCTTATTGGCCATTATTGTGTATGTATTCTTTGGAGAAATGTCTATTCAAATCCTTTACCCATTTTTAAATTGGATTATTTATCTTCCTACTATTGAATTGTACAAGTTCTTTACATATTCTGGATACAATCCCTTTAACAGATACATGATTTCAAATATTTTCT
This sequence comes from Herpailurus yagouaroundi, assembly GCF_014898765.1. Classification (NCBI taxonomy): domain Eukaryota; kingdom Metazoa; phylum Chordata; class Mammalia; order Carnivora; family Felidae; genus Herpailurus; species Herpailurus yagouaroundi. Next base: position 67,428,982 of record NW_024412403.1, on the reverse strand, counting down.
CTCATCCTCTGAGTTGTCTACTCATTTTCTTGATGATGTCCTTTGAAGTACAAAAGTTTTTATTTTCAATGAAGTCCTACTTATTTTTATTGTCATTGAACATGCTTTTGGAGTCATGTCTAAGAAATCATTGCCTAATCCAAGATCACAAAGATTTACTCCCATGTATTCCTCCAAGAGTTTCTTTTTATTTATTTAAACCAAGTTAGTTAATATCTAGTGTAATAATGGTTTCAGGAGTAGAATTTAGTGATTCATCATTTACATATAACACCCAGCGCTCATCCCAACAAGTGCCCTCCTTAATGCCCATCACCCATTTAGCCCATCCCCCCACCCAACACCCTTCCTATAACCCTCAATTTGTTCTTGGTATTTAAGAGTCTCTTATGGTTTGCCTCCCTCTCTGATTTTATCTTATCTTATTTATCTTATTCCTTTCCCCTATCTTCATCTGTTTTATTTCTTAAATTTCACATATGAGTAAGATCATTTGATATTTATCTTTGTCTGACTGACTTATCTCACTTAGCATAATATATTCCAGTTCCATCCATGTTGTTGCAAATGGCAAGATTTCATTCTTTTTGATTCCTGAGTAATACTCCATTGTGTGAATATCCATTCATCAGCCGATGGACATTTGAGCTCTTTCCATAATTTGGCTATTGTTGATAGTGCTGCTATAAACGTTGATAGTGCCCCATGCATTTTTGTGTAAAAGTCTGGATTTTCTGCTAAGCACGTAAGAACAGAGTTAGAGGCATCATTTCAAGATGAATTTTGTACCCTGAGGATAAAAGTAAGGTTTCACCAGATTTCACTAGTAATTATATATTTTATAATTATTTGTTTGGATAATTACTAAGAGGCCATCTTTTCATCTTTGTGTTTACAGCACTCAGCATTATTCCTACACAAAGAAGGTATACATTTCATATCACTTGGATACATGAATAAATGAAAGAATTGCCTTGGCTCAGAGGCTCATACAGGATTCCTATAAAGGCAGGAGTCAGTCTCCAATTTGGTCCAAAGCCAGAACGTAAAACAAACAAAGAAATAAACAGAAAAGTATTCCTAGAGTAGAGAAGCAATCAGGCTGAGAAGAATGAAGATTCAGCAATCAGCCCTGACTTTTCCCTGTTAGTCTGAAATTTCCAGCTATTTCGAGAAGTAGCTATTTTAATGACACTAAAACTTAACAGGTCCCCTTCAAAATATTACACCTTCCTAAATTCTCTTTTATCTAATTATATATGTGTCCTTAATCTCCCCTTACTCATAACCTCAAATATACTTTTTTTACTTTTCTTTGTTCCATATACACATCCTGGTACAAAGTTCTATGGCTTGTTTTACTAAATGTCTTTCATTTCTCTTTTCCTATCTGAGCCCATAGTCATACTTGTACAGGCCCTAATCACTTCACCTTTATATCATCACAATATCCTCCTGGCTGGACTTTTTCCTCTGGCCTTCAATTCTTCCTGGCACAGCATTAAAAAACAACAACAGCAGCAGCAACAACAACAACGACGACGACGACGACAGCAACAACAAAACCTTTTCATCTTGTAATTCTCTTGCTTAAAAACCACCAATTTCTTCTAATTGCCTATTGACTCAAATACAGATGGAGAGGTAGATTGTGTATTAATATTTCCTCAGTTCTTAGTATTCTCTGCTTGGTGTAAGTCAGATTGATAGCCTTACCATTTTCCTTCCCACTCTTGATAATTCTTATTTTTGTTCACCCTTTAAGGATTTTTTCCTTTGCCTGAGTGGCTGTCAACATCTCCCCATCAATTCATGGCCATAATCCAATTAAAATCAGATTCAAGATTTACTTGCTACAGTTAAGCCTAAGACACACTAATGATAACCTTGATTTTCATTTTCATGTACTATCATATATACACATATACACACATCCATATATAAATGTATATTCATTGGATTATATGTAATTCTTTTTATATGTTAATATTATTTATTTTATCTTTCAAACTAATTTATATAAAATTAAGGGACTTTGTCACTTTAATGTTTCATCAGTATAGACTGAAATTATACATAAACTATATTATTATTCATATTTTTAGAAGAAATAAATGAATAATTTTGCTTTGAGATATTGATATTGCCACTTATTTTTCTTTATGGATAACTTGATTCATTTACCTGTGAATTCATTCATTCACTCATCAATCACTTATTGAATACCTTTTGTTCTGAGCCCTGAAGTGAGACCAGGAGACCAGGAATAAGACACAGTCACTACCATCAAGGAGTTTATACACCTGTGAAGACAGACAAAACAAAACAAAACAAAACAAAAACAAAAACAAAAACAAAAACAAAACGTAGATAATTGCAATTATATCAGACACCTGGAATTGTCACCTACTTTTTTTTAGTAATTCTCCCCTTCCCCACCCACATAGTCAAAGAAGACAGTATTACCTACTCTAACTTCTCAAGATAATTGATCCATCAGTAAGCAATTGACTCATGAGTATTTTGCATTTTTACTGAGGCAATGATTCTTCAGATTAATGGAAAAAGGTTATGTTTCTCTCAGTTTTATTTGGTGTCCAGCAAAACAACAGCAATTAGAATGAGTAACTCACCAGTGGTGATATTGGTCTAAAAAAGAGTGACTAGAAGAGATTTATTCTGATTTATTTTTAAGATTTCTTCTCCACTGATCTCAAAGAACAATACTCTGAATAAAATCACTTAAACTGAATTGTTTTAAACTGGATGAGCAGGAGACTTCTAAATAGCCTAGTAATTGAGATAAGCAAGACTGTATAATTTAACTCTAGATACTTAGGAATTATTTTATTTGTAATTCAGTAAATTCTGTCTTTTTGTCTTCCCTGGTGGTCTATGGTGAGTGACCCCTATATGGTTTTCAATTACTGAATTTCTTATAATATCATCTTTGTTCCTTCTCATTTATGTTCTTCACCAGAATCTGGTTTCTCTTGGTTCCCTATTGGAACATGCATTTTAGTATTGCCACAGTTTATGACATTCTGACACCACAGGTTCAGATACACATCTATTTGGTAAGATGAGGTAAAGAAAAAACATTCATAGTGACTTTGATAAATGAGAAAATAGAACAACAAGATGAAATTCAATAAAGAAAATTTAAGTTGATTTGTAAAGGAGAGGAACAAAAATATAAATGCAAGGTAGGGACCAAATACTGTGCAACTGCATAGAGTTGCAGCTAATACAATGATTTCTGAAGGGAAGAAGAGGGGAATTAATTGCATTCAAACTTTTATATACTTGAAAAAATTTAAAAGACTGTGGTCACCAGTTATTTTCCACTGGTGAAAGGAAGAAGAAAGAAAGAAAGAAAGAAAGAAAGAAAGAAAGAAAGAAAGAAAGAAAGAAGTAGGCAGAGAGAGAGGGAGAGAGGGAGGAAGGAAGGAAGGAAGGAAGGAAGGAAGGAAGGAAGGAAGGAAGAGAAAAAATGCCTTAGATTAAAGAATATTATTTTGGGGGGCACCTAGGTGGCTCAGTTGGTTAAGCATCTGACTCTTGATTTTGACTCAGGTCACAATCTCTTGGTTCATGAGTTGGAGCCCAGTGAGGCTCCATGCTGACACTGCAGAGTCTGCTTGGGATTCTCTCTCTCCCTCTCTCCTTGCCCCTTCCCCACTTGCACTCTCTCTCTCTCTCTCTCTCTCTCTCTCTCTCTCTCTCTCTCAAAATAAATAAATAAACATTTAAAAATATATATATTATTTTTGGTTGTATACCAGCAAGGCTCTTTACTATCAGTGAGATTAAATACTAAGATGGGTTCCTGGGAGAGACTGAGGGCTCTCTAGTCATTCAATTACTATTTCTTGCTAACCCTGGGAAATCATCATAAAGAAAACATAAAATTTCCTGAGCTAGAGGATTGAGTTCTTTGCTTCCTTAAAGAAAGACTGCTGAACAATTTTTCAGCATTCTCCCTGATCTAGAATACTTCCAAAAACATGATTAAGAGAAACTCAGCATTCTAGAAAATGATTAGAGCTGTATATTGAATTGATTCCAGGCTATACACTGACTTTATAAATAAGCAAGCAAACAAACAAAACCAAATAAGAGGTACTTATACCTTTCTCCTAATTTTAAGTTTGACTCAAAGGTTTGTTGACCTCTACGACTAGCTGTGATTTGGAGAAATGGTTTCTATTTTATACCAGCATCCCCCTCATTCACTATTCATGACAGCTAACATTTTCTATCATTAAGTTCAGAATGAAGATTAAAGATAGAAATAATTCACTCTAATTAACATAACAACCGAATCAAAATGTCCTGTCTTATAGTTTCTAAAACATGCCCTTGTGAACCTATGTTCTATCCCAGAATCTAAATTCCTTTTCTTCTCCTGCTCCTACCACATTGTATCTTAATTATCACCCTAAAGTATCCTGAATTCTAGAAATGTGAACCCTGTGATTGCATTCCTTGACCCAGAGGCCATAAGAGGAAAACTTTTGAGGAATGCCAAGGGAAAGACATTCAGAAAAATGAGAGATGACTTAGCTAGCAAAGCAATACTGACATTAACTCTAATAGCAAAACCCCATGTTCTAAATATGAGCTGCCCAGTAGAAATATAATGTGTACTACATGTATTATTTTAAAACTACTGATGGCTACACTAAAAAAAAATGAATAAAATGTATTTTAAAAATATATTTTACTGAACCCAATATACCCATGATATTATCATTTCAGCATGCAATCAATACAAAAACATTAATGAGATATTTTACATTCTTTGAAATCTGGCTTGTATCTAATGCTGATAAAATATTTCAGTTTGGACTAACTACATATCAACAGCTCAAAATATACCTAGTGGCTACTCCAATATATTGGACAGAGAAGTTCTAGATCACATATCCAACTTTGATTGCAAGGAAAGGAAAGAGCAAACAAGGAAAGGTTGAAACATCTGTGTGGTATTTGCTAGCACTTCTCTAATTCTTTCCCTTCTTACCATATAGAAGAAAATACTTTGAGAGGACATTGGACAGGGAATTGTCAAGTTTTGTCTTAAATGCCTTTTTCTCGGTCCCACCTGATCATTCTATAAAAACTGCAATTTCTCCCCATCCTATATTCCTGATCCCCCTTACACTGTGCTCTTTATTCCATAGCATTACAACCTTCTAATATACTGTGTTATTTATTTATTTTATTTATTGTCTTTCTCCTATATAGAATGTCAGAGAAGAGGAAAGCAGAAATATGTGCCTGCTTAGGTCACTAAGGTAATCTAAGTAACTGGACAAGTACCTCATATAGTAGGTCCTTTAAGAATAGCTGATGAATATTGGAGGAATGGGTAGAACTCTAAAGCTTGCAATGTTACAAATGAGAACATTGGAACCTAGAGATGTAAACTGACTTGTCAGGATCCAACAGACTGGTCAATGGCAGATCATGCCCTAAGACCCAAGTTTTTGAACCACTTATCTAAAGCTTTTTATACTATTCCATGTGTAAAAAGACAGAAAGGCAGAAAAATAATTCAGTTATTAGATATGAAATACAAATTATGGTATTAATAGTGCAACAAATCTTTGTTGGATCATGAGTTCCCAGAGGTCAGAGACTGTCTTATACAGTTTTGAACCTTCCTTCCCACCCCCATATTTGCAAAGAATATTTTACATTCTGTAGGTGCTAAATTAATAAAAGAATGAATGGTCAGTGGTATCCGGCTTGTGACATAATGTGTGATTTTCTTTTACTGGGAAGACAGTGGAAAGAAGTTACTGTGTTCACCACAGAAGATTATTAGCTTTTTGTCATGGCCTAAAGAGTTGAGAATGAGGTTAACATCTTCTGCTACTATTAGCAACTAGCCTCTGGAACTCAAACAATAAAATCCAAGAAAGGAGAAGAATATTCCAGAGGCAGGTTTTAACAACTAGTTTCTAATTCTCCTCAAAGTTCTGTCAGGTACACAAGTATTGCTAGTTGAAATCAACTTTGATATTTAGGTGTCTGAGAACTTGAATTAACTGTGACATTTAGATTTCTGAGAATCTCGCTTTTCATACTAACATCAATGTGGTGATGACAAAATGCAGCTGACCAAATGAGCAACAAAAACTGCCCATTGAGGGCACCTGGGTGGTTCAGTCAGTTAAGCATCCAACTTTGGCTCAGGTCATGATCTCGTAGTTGATGAGTTTGAGCACCACATTGGGCTCTCTGCTGCCAGCACGAGCCTGCTTCAGATCCTCTGTCTCCCTCTCTCTCTGCCCCTTCCCCACTTGTGCTTTCTCTTTCTCAGAAATAAAAAAACATTAAAAAAAAAAAAAGCTCCCCATTGTATGTACCTGTAATAAAACACAGCTCCTGCCATAATGTGATTATATTCATGAGATTTTTATGTAATAAAATATAACCCTCTTTTAATAATGTTCACAACATCCTTAATCTTTAGATACCTCTGGTAGAATGCAAAGAGACAAGTGTCACTTTCCTTCATTAGAAAAGGAAATGAAGATGGAGAAAGACATCCATTGGTTATTCAGCAAGTTTGCAGCCAGATCACAAATCAGGATTTCTGCACTTTAAAGACACCTAAAAAAGACTTTGGATAAGAGTCTATAAAACTTTCATATCTGTTTGAACTAAAAGGTCATGTCTTTATTTAAAAGTAACACTAGCCAGAACTCTGAGAAGTCCTATTTGCATAGGAAATCTACAATCAAAAGTTTACAGAAACATACTATTGGCATCCTAGTAGCTTGCTCAGCTTGAACATATGCTATCTGATCCTTTTTTAGATTCATAAAAAAAAACAGTGCTGGAACTTTGGGTGCAGCTTAAAGTACAAACCTAGGACAACTGGGAGCAATGCCCCTATGATTGAATTGAAATTTGGAGAATTTCAGTAACTTTGAAAAAGATGGTGAGCATCTCACGTTTTTTTTTTAATTTTAAGGTATTCTTTAAGAGACTACAGATGAAAAGCTATCAAAATTAATTTTTCAGAATAATTTGATTAGACATGTCAAAATGTTTTAATTTGCCATAGTTAGGGTCCAATATAAGGGAGACAGTCTTCAGAGGCTAATGTTTCCTGAACTGGTAGTATTTTATTATCAGGCAGATGCATCACAAATACATTTTGAGTTTCCATCTATGGATTCCAGCCTATATTAATCTGATTCTGAAACCTGCAGTTGGAGTTAAGAAAAGAAAAAATGGTCATGAGGATCAGAAGAATAGGTTTAAATCCACTCAATCACTTGCAGTACAACCTCAAGAAAATCATTCAACTTCTCTGAGCCTTGGATTTTTCATCCAAAAAAAAATGGAAGGAAGAAAATTCTAGATGAAGAGAATCTTATGAACAGAGCCCTGGAGGTAAAGGTGACAGAAGATCCTGGGCTTGACTAGGGCAGAGGTTACATATTAAATTTTTAAAAAGAGGTGACATGGATAAAATTAGATAAGTAGAGCCAGAATAAAGATGTGGACTTAATTCAATGGGCCATTAGCATTCAGAGTAACATGAAGAAAGGGTGTGTAAAAGATTGGTTAAGGGTGGTGGCAGAATGTATCAGAGAGCAAAATGCCTGGAATTAGGAAACCTCCCCAGAAATGAGTTGCAATAATTTATATGTGAGGTGAGGAGATCTGAAGTAGCACTGTGGTGGAGAGAATGGAAAAAAATCAGCAGGACTTGGTGAGTCTTCCTCATATTTATATATGAAAGGAAGAGAAGGATGAGTCAAAGATGACTGCAAGATTTAAACCAGGGTGGTGGCAAAGACAATGATGTAATGCACAGAGAAAGAAGATGAGAGAGGAAAAAAGTTTCCAAGATGTTAAATTAGAAACTGGTGATGGAAAGCCATCCATGGGGAAATATTAATTGAGCTTTTGGTGTGTGAACCTGGTGGTGTGGATATATCCAGATTAAGTATGATAGTTGAAGCCATTGGAACAGATGAGCTCCCCTGGTGAATGGAGAAAAGAGAAAGCAAAACTCAGGATTTAGGCTGGAAACTTGGAGAATTAAATGCAAAAATATATGTAAAGTACTCAGCAAAGTAGAAAGCATATTGTAAGAGATCAATGATGGCAGATTTTACTATACTTAAGAACCCACAGATTTAAAAGATAAGGCAAACAAAGAGCTTTCAAAGGAGAGAGGCATGCATGGTGAACTAAAGTAACCTGGCTCTCTGATTGAAAGTGTGGCCTTCATGGTAAGGGACTCAGACCTCAGTGCAAGGGTACCTCAAGGCTCCCAAGGATCATCTTTCACAAAACTCCTTACCAACTATAAAAAATAATTTAACATTAACAATTTTGTTAGTGGGTTGAATTCCTGAGAAGTATATTAATTGATGATTCAGGCATTAGCTGGAAGTGATATAAAATGTGACCCTCAGATCTATCCTTTTTTTTAAAAGCAAGAGTTTATAAAAATCTACCATTATTCTTCTCTTAGTTAAGTGTGGGTCAAACTATTCTTGCCTGGGTTGAATTCATGGGCAGTTAGTATCAACTGGAACAGGACTTCAACTTTGTTGTATCCCTCCAACTTCATGGCCACTTGACTTCAGCTCTATACATCTGGACAGCTCTCTCATTAAGCATCTCTAACCTGAGGCCTCTTAAATAACAGAGTATCCATGGCATATACTCTTTGAAAATCATCCATCTATTCGTTAACTCTGATCCATGCACAATGTCACTCATAGTCAAAAAAAGGAAGTTCTGAAAAAGAGTAAGTCAATGAACAGATAGGGGAGTGGAGGCAAAATGAATAGTGAGGTCTAAAGAGATACAGGCTGTTAATAAAATGCCACAAAGCATTTAACTCTTCATCAGTCTTCATAAACTCTCTCCACTTTATAGCAGAGAAGGCAATTAGATATGTAGGCTACTCAATCCTAATTTCTGAATTCAAGAAGAAATTAATGGTTCTAAAAAAAGAAGAATTTTTCTACTTTTCTTGTATCAATCCAGCACGAGCACAAATGTATCTCTTAAGGCTGGGGGGAGAGAAAGGGAGGGAGAATATGATTACTGCCAGAACAAGCTCAACAGACAGGAACAGAAAAGAATTTTACTGGCAGAAATTAGAAATTGTTCTTTCTCACTCCACCAACACATAAGTAATAAACGCAGAACTACCTTCTGCTGCCTTTATAAGCTGTGTTACAAAAATGATGCCTCAAGGGATACAAGTAGAATCTGCCATGCAATAGAACTGCACCACCCCACCTAGCACACCTGAAACTATTCTAAAAATATTTAAGTTTTCTCATAATATTTTTATATATATCCAATAGTCTAAGTTAGTTTGTAAATGAGGCCAAAACTTTTTGGCCATGGGCCTTTGCCAACTCTCCAGAACAGATTGAAAAGTGAATGATGCAATCTTTAGAATAAAAACCATCACACACTCACACACACACACACACACACACACACACACACACACACAAATTAAGTGAGTATTCCCTGTATGAAACATGTAATGTTTCAGAGGGTACCAGACATGTGTAATGTGATGTTAAATGAGACTCTGTCTGACTTTGGCTGAAGCCCCTCAGGTAATAAATGCCAACCATTTCTACATTCCAAAGTGAAGTGCTAGATTCCCTAAGCAGGACTTGCTGTCTTATAACCATTGGTTGATCACCCATTTTCTAGCTAGAAAAATAAGTTTGAAGATGCTTATACAGTTTTTGGGAGATTGAGGAAAGGATTTCTTCTAGTGAGAATAGAAGGGTGGTAGTATTTTCTTTCCCCATCATGCCTATCTTGCATCAACATGGAGCCCTATATTACACCTCAAGCCCAGTAAGGGAGTGTCAAGGAGAACATCAGAGGTCATTTTGTGTCTCCAGATCAACTGTGAGAAATTTAAAGGATTTGAGATTGTTTGAGGTAACCTGAGGCAGCAGAATAGACCACTATAGCTGACAGGTAACTGTATCCCCGCTGACAACAGAGCTAAGGTGCTTGTTTGCTATGAGTTGGTTGTGGACAACACAGGAGAGAGGCTGCTGACCTGCAACTGGTTAGAGTAGTGCCCAGGAGAGTTTTCTGTGAGGGACAAGACAACTTTCAGCCGAAGGAAGCTCAGAAATATCAATGGTATAAAAGTTGTGGGGATGCAGATCGGGATTGTTAGCATGTAGGGAAAAGGGCTACAATTGAGTATCCACCAGAGGGATCTCTGAGGAAGCCACAATGCACCAGTAGAGAGTGTGCTTGCATCTCTGCCCCCATGAGAGGAAATTAAGACCACTTCAGTGGTACTAGTCAGATTTTTGCTGTTCCACACCTCTCCTGCCTCCCCACACTTCAATAGTAAAGGAACAAGCACAAGCCCAGTGAGTGGGGCAGAAGAAAAGGAAACAATCCACACCCACCTGCATAGCAAGTTTCCAGTTGAAGCAGATCCAAGTTAGGGGAAAGAAGATTTAACTGAATGAAGTTCAGAATTTTTACTATTACACTGGCCAAGACATATTAATTACTAAACTAAGACTGTTTTAGGAATTCAAATGACCAGAGGAAACAAGATTTTATTATCTAATTGTAAGCATCTAAACTACGAGGTTTGCCCAAGATTCCACTTGGGAACAGAAGAAGATGTAACCAACAGAGTGCAGGCTGTGAAGGAAAAGTACAGACTTGTCTTCATATTTCACCCTACTTTTTTCTGTATGCCCACACTCCTACTGAAAGGACAGGCCCTAGAGAGACATGTTTTGCCCCATTGTGACTCCATTTAATTCCCAATTCCTGGCCATGGTTAATTAGACGAGGGAAGGGTATCTGATCAAACTCAGTCAAACAATAGCTCAGCCAGAGACCTGTGACATTCCTTTGAGCAAAAAGATAAGTCAAATAGTTACATTGCATGAGAACACAAGAAAAAGAAGAGAATGAATATACTTAATCATTGGAGTTGAAATTAAAATATCATTCATTCATTCAACACATATTTAGTGAGGGCACTAAATGCTATGTTTTAATAAAGTATAAGAAACATAAAGTCCTTGTTCTGAAGGAGCTAACATTCTAGGGGGGGAGCAGACAAAAAGCACTTTAAAAAATTAGATAATTACAGATTATTATTGTTGTGAACAAAGTAAATAGGATATTTGAATAAGGAATAGCAAGGAGGAGGGACCTATTCTAGATAAGATGGTCTGAGAAGGGCTTGCTGGGTGTGATATCTAAACTGAGACCTGAAAAATGATATAGATCCAGATTTGTGAAGAGTCAGGGAAAGAGTGTTCCAAACATAGAGAAAAGCAAATGCAAAGGCCCTGAGGAAGAAAATTGCTCAGCACATTACCAGAACTGACAGACGGCCAAGGCAACTAGACAAGAGTGAGAAAAAGGGAAAGATGATCTCAGGGAGAAAGACAGGAGGCAGACTATGCTGAAACTGGGAGGCCATAGTGAGTCAGTCTCACCTAATGAGATAGAGTTGAGACCAGTGTGGACCATGTGAAATATACTTTTAAAAAATGGCAAAGACTGAAGAGTAACTATGAGTTATCTAGTAAAAATGATAGCTAATGATAATTAAGTTCTTTCATGCATGTCAATGTATTAAATTAGAGATCAACAAACTTCCTAAAAATAGCTGGGTAGTAAGTATTAGAAACTTTCTAGTCAATGCAGCTTTGATCACACTATTCAATTCTGCTGTTTTAGTCCAAAGACAGCCATAGAAAATATGTAAGTGAATTAGCATGGCTGTGTATCAATAAAACTTTATTTATGGACACTGAAATTTGAATTTCCTATGGTTTTCATGTGTCAGGAAATATTTCTTTGATCTTAAAATAATTTAACAATGCAAAAATAATTCTTTACTTATGTAATTTAAAAAAGAAAAGTAAGGGGCGCCTGGGTGGCGCAGTCGGTTAAGCGTCCGACTTCAGCCACGTCACGATCTCGCGGTCCGTGAGTTCGAGCCCCGCGTCAGGCTCTGGGCTGATGGCTCGGAGCCTGGAGCCTGTTTCCGATTCTGTGTCTCCCTCTCTCTCTGCCCCTCCCCTGTTCATGCTCTGTCTCTCTCTGTCCCAAAAATAAAAAACGTTGAAAAAAAAATTAAAAAAAATAAATAAATAAAAAAGAAAAGTAAGATTGGCCTACAAGCCATAGTTTGCCAACTACTGTTCTACATGCTTTCCTTATGATTAACTCATATAATACTTTCATAGAAAAGGAAACTGAGGCAAAAATTCTCTCAGGACTTAGAAATTAGCAGAAACAAGAGAATCTCGTTTCAGATTACATGGTATTGATTTTGCAATTCTGCCTTATGCTAATAAACAACAAATTTAACATATTCAAAAGAAGCACTTCTGGAATGGTGGAGCAAAAATCCATCCCTCCATAAAATCAAAGAGAGAAAACTAGCAAAAGAATAGTCAAAATCAACTTTTTCAGAACTTTGGAAATTAAGTTTAAAAAAATGGTCAAATCTTGGTAAGAACAGTGGGTTTTGTGATGTTTTAACTTGCCTTATTCCTATCCCCCTCTTCCCAGTTCCTCAGTAGCCTTGAAAATTAACAGCCTTGAAAATGCATTAGCTGTTAAAATCAGTAGCCTAATAGCCACTGGAGGGAGACAAAATGGTGTGAAGCAGCTCCATATCAAAATAATCATTATTTGAGTTGTTTGACAGCTGCCTGGGAACCTCAAATCATAGGCTTTTATTTGATCTGTCTCAAAGTTCATTCAGTGTATACAGCCTTTCCCCAGGAATATTTGTCAAAAACAATTGGTAATTGTTTAATGTCACAACTGCCTGAAGAAGAGATAACTGTTGGCAAAAATAAGCTGACCAAAATACTATAAAAAAAAAAAAAAAACCACTAGAGAATGAAATACCCATGGGGGCTGTGAGAAAGCTCCAACATATTGCTAGAAGTCTAGATGGCTATACACACGTGCACTGTGTGCATGCCCAGGAAACACTTAAGAAGGCCCTAATCTCTTGATTCTGGCTGACAGTGAGACTCTACATGAGCAGGAAGTGAAGGATAAGGCAGAACTGCAAACTACAAGAGAGTTGAAGTGTGCCCAAATATGCATAGAGTCCGTCAACAAAAGTGAGGAGACATTGCTTTAAAGCATTTAAGAAAATCACTGTGCAATCATTAGCTGACTTCCAAGATACCCAAGCAGAGGCTTCAGTGATGGAACATGACAAAGAATGCATAATTTACAGAATTAGTTCAGAAAAATTACTAACAAAAAAAAATAGCAGCAATGGCAATAAGGGCAAAAACATCAAACCCTAGGAAAGGGGGGCAATTTGATATCCAGAGTTGTCACATTAGATTATTTAAATGTCTAGTTATCAAGAAACAAGTAAGATACATGCAAAGAAACAATAAAAACAGTCAGTAGAAACTGTCCCTGAAAAAGCCTAGACATTGGACTTTCTAAACAAAGACTCTATATCAGCTATTATAAATATGTTCAAAGATCTAAATGAAACTGTCTAAAGAACTAAAGAAAAATATGAGAACAATGTCTTACCAAATAGAGAATATCAAGAGATATAAGTTATGTTTTTTAAAGCAAATATAGATTATAGAGTTGAAAAGTACAATAACTAAAATGAAAATTTTACTACTATGTCTCAACAGCCATAGGTCAACTGATATCATCCAGTTTATAGCATAGGAAAAAAATAGAATGAAATAAATTAACTGTGGGACATCATCAAACATATCAACATACGCATAATAGGAGTCCCACAAGGAGGAAGATAAAGGGATAGAAAGAATATTTGAAGAAATAATGGCTGAAAACTTCCCAAATTTGATGAAAAACATTGATCAACACATCCAAGAAACTCAAAAAAACCCAAGAAGGAGAAGCTCAAGGAGTTCCACACTAAAACACATCACAATCAAACTGGTGGAAGACAAAGACAAAGAATCTTGAAATCAGTAAGACAAGCAACATATCATGTACATGAGTGCCACAATAAGATTAACAGCTGATTTCTTATCAGAAACCATGGAGGGCAGAAACAGTAAGATGATGTATTCATCTAAAAGAAAACCAGTCAAGAGAAGTCTACATCCAGCAAAATTTTCTTTTAAAAACACAAATTAGGGCATTCCCAGATAAACAAAACCCAAGAGAATGTATCACTAACATATCTGCCTTATAAGAGATACTAAGGAGAGAACTTTGGGCTAAAATAAAACAATACTGGACAATAATTCAAATTCACAAGAAAAAACAGAAAGAACCAATAAAGTTAATTACTTAGGTAAGTATGAAAGACAACATAAATATATTTTTAAATTATAACTCTTTTCTTCTCTTATCTGACTTGAAAAACTACATAAGGCAATAATTATAAAACTGCATTGATAAGCTTATAATGAATAAAGATAGAAGTTGTATGACAATAATAGAAAGAAAAGCAACAGAGTTATATAGGAGCAAGATTTTTATATATTATTTAAATTAAATTAGTATCAATCTGAGCTAGATTGTTATAAATTAAGATTTGAACAGTAATGTCTAGGCAACCATTAAAAAATTAAAAATACAGTAAAAGAAATGACAAAAGGATTATATATATATATATATATATATATATATATATATATATACATACCTCAAAAATATCTAATACAGAAAAGGCAGTAACAGAGGAATATAGAATAAAAAATACATAAGACATAGAAAACAAATAATAAAATGGCAGACATAAATTCTACATTACCAGTAATACATTTCAATCAAAAGACCGAGATTGGCAGATGGGCTTAAAAATAAATACAGTCCAAATATATGCTGTCTGAAAAAGACACACTTTAGATTCAAAAACAAAAATTTATTTAAAATATGAAGTGTAAAACAATACACCATGCAAGCTATAACCAAAGAGAGCTGAAGTGGTTATAACTTTATCAGATGATTTTGACTTTAAGACAAAAATTTGTACTAGAGCCAGAGAAAATTTTTTTTATTTTTTTATTTTAATTCCAGTGTGGTTAACATTCAGTGTTATATTAGTTTCAGGTGTACAATGTAGCAGTTCAACAGTTCCGCATATTAGTGCTCATGGAGATCAGTGTAGTCTTAATCCCCTTCACCTATTTCACCCATCCCCTCCACACACCTCCCTATGGTAACTATCTGTTCTCTATAGTTAAGAGTCTGTTTTATGGTTTGTCTCTTCTTTTTTCCTTTGTTCATTTGTTTTTTTTAATGTTTGTTTGTTTGCTTGTTTATTTTGAGAGAAAGAAAGAGAGAGTGTGTGAACACAGGGGATGAGAGAAAGACAGAGAATCCCAAGCAGGCCCCACACTGTCAGCACAGAGCTGACAGGGCTTAAACTCATGAACCATGAGATCATGACCTGAGCCAAAACCAAGAGTTGGACACTTAACCGACTGAGTCACCCAGATGCCCCTCATTTGTTTTGTTTCAAAGAAAAATATTTTATAATGATAAAATGGTAATCCATTGGGAAGACATAGTAACTATAAAAATAAATGCACCTAACAACAGAGCCCCAAAATACATGAAACAAAAACGGAATTGAAAGGAAAAATAGACAATTCAACAATAATGGTTGGAGACTTCAATATCCTATTTTCAATACTGCATAGAACACCTAGGCCAAAGTTAAATAAGGAAATAAAGACTTCATCACTTCTTGGCCTTTTGGCTAAGATCAAGTGTAGGAAATAAAGACTTGAATAACATTACAAGCCAACTAGACCTAATAGACATTACTATAATACCCCACCCAACAACAGCAGAATACACATTTATTGCCAGTGCACATAAAAAATTCTCTAGGATAGACCATATGTTATACCATAAAAAGCCTCAATACATTTTTTAAAAATTATTAACATATAAACTATGCTCTCTAGTTATAATGAAATGAAATTAGAAATCAATAACAGGAAAATTTGAGACATTCATAAATATTCAGAAATTAAATAACACATTCATAAATAACCAGTGAATCAAAGAAGAAATCACAAAGTATATTAGAAGTACTTTGAGATAAATGAAAATGAAAACAAAATATACCAAAGATTATAGGATGCAGCTATAGTAGTAATTAGAGCAAAATTTATAACTGTAAATGTGTGCGTTAAAAAAAATGAGTGACATCACTCAGATGGCAACATAGGAAGCTCTTGAATCTCCCTCCTGCTATGGATGCACCAAATAAACAGCTACATAAGGACTGATTCCCTGTAAGAACAATTGAGAAACTAAATAAATGGATCCTACACATTAGGTGACTGAGAAAACACACATCAAAATGGGTAGGAAATGCTGTGACATTCTTGTCATAAATTGGCACAGTGCCTTATAATCATAAGAGAACTTCCAACTCCCAGTGTCTCCCTGAGGAGTGAAGGGTTTGGACCACACATATTCTGCCCTAACTTTTAAGTCTTCCAGCCAAGGGATGGGCCCCAAATCACCTATCTCTGAGAGCAAATGGGGTTCGCATTCACAAGTCCATCAGGACAACAGCAAAGAAGCAGTTATTAAACAGGTGCATGAGCTATTCTCCCAGGCTCAGCACAGAGGGAAAAGAAAAAAATGCCCATTTCCTAGTTATCCCCTGGAAATTTGACTACATAATTTACCAGCCGCTACCTGAGAGTCTAGCCTCTAATAAGTCCATATCTAAATGCTGACTGTGATCCTCCCCAGAACCTGAAAGAGCCAGTGGATACTGCCCTCACCTTCTGTTTCTGGTTCATTCCAACAATGAAAACCAGCATCAGCTGGGAAGGAGACAGTCCACACATCTAGCACTCTAACTTTTATGGCTGCCAACTAACGGACAGACCCTCAAATCACATAGCTCTGATAACTGATGGAGTTTGCATTCAAAGTTGCACAAGATGGATAATAACAAATAAAGAAGCAGTATTTAAACAGAAATATGAGCTCTTCTTGTGGCGTATATACTCAGGCTCAGTTCATAAAGTAGGCAAAAACACCATCTCTGTTTCTCCTTAGAAAAAGTTTATAGCATATTTTATCAGCTGCTGCCAGGGGTCTGGCTTCAAATCATCCTGCATAGGTGATGGCTTGAAAAGAGCTGGTGGGCTAGTAGGTGATTACCCTACCTCTGGCTCACTCCAACAATGGAATAAGTCTCCAGCTTCTCCCTAGAAGGACCTTGTCCACATACCTGGCATCCCAACTTTTACATTCACCCCCCCCCCCAAGAGATGGGCCTTGAAATCACCTAGCTCTCTCTGATAGCCAATGGGGTGTGGTATTCACAAGTCCCATAGGATCAAATTGAACCCAAAAAAAGTAGTTTTCAAATGAATATACAAGCACTATCCCCTCACCCACTCCCAGGCTCAGCACAGAGGGAAGAGGCAAAAATGCCTATCTCAAAGTTTATCCCTGGAAGGGATAAGAGTAAGTATCAAACAAAACAAAACAAACAAATAAACAAAAACAAAACAAAACAAAACAAAAAAACCTGTTCCTGGTTTCTCCCTGAAAGGAGATAGATTACATATTGAATGTCCTGATTTTCCCAGCCACTTCCTGAAGGTCAGGCTTCCAATTAGCCTGCATCATGCAGATGGTGGGGAT
Organism: Herpailurus yagouaroundi; assembly: GCF_014898765.1. Taxonomy (NCBI): domain Eukaryota; kingdom Metazoa; phylum Chordata; class Mammalia; order Carnivora; family Felidae; genus Herpailurus; species Herpailurus yagouaroundi. Next base: position 67,411,324 of record NW_024412403.1, on the reverse strand, counting down.
TGGGGGGGAGTAAGCTATAAGTAGTCCTCTGGTGGCCTGAATAGGCATGAGTATGGGCATTTCCCATGCCATAAGGACACTTACAGGTCTTGGTGCAACCTCAACTACTGGGAGCCAAAGAACAAATGGCAGTGAACAAAGGTTTGATAGGCAATCAGGAGTTTGAGCTGGGCTGATTGATGAGGCTCATCTCTTACACAAGGGCAATCTGTGAAGGCTGGGAGAAGTGGCTGTTTTATTTAACGGGCAGAGAATAACACAGAGTGTCATGGAAAATGAGGAAATGGAGGAATATGTCCAAACAAAAGAACAAGATAAATCTCCAAAAAACAAACTTAATGAAATGGAGGTAAGTGATTTACATGATCAAGTGTTCAAAATATTGATGATGAAAAAGTTTACTGAGGTCAGAAGAGGAATGCATTAATGAAATGAGAATTTCAATATACAGAAAATATTTTAAAGTACCAAATAGAAATCATAGAACTGAAGAATATACTAATTGAACTAAAAAAAATTCAATAGAGGGGTTCAACAACAGACCAGATCAAGTGGAAGAAAGAAGTAGTGAACTCAAAGACAGGACAGTGGACATTATTCAATCAGAAGACCATAACAAAAAAGAATGAAAAAGAATGAAGATAGCTTAAGGGACTTATGGGACATCAGGAAGACCAATATATGCATTTTAGGCATGCCAGAGGGCATAATACTATATAGAGAAAATCCTAAAGACTCTACCAAAAAACTACTAGAACCGATCAATGTACTCAGTAAGGTAGCAGAATACAAAATTAATATACAGAAATCAGTTGTGTTTCTATACACTAATAATAAAGTAGCAGAAAGAGAAATTAAAAACAATCCCATTTATAATTGCACGAAAAATAATAAAATGCTTAGGAATAAACTTAACAAAGGAAGTGAAATACCTCTACTCCAAAAGCTATAAATCATTGATAAAACTGAAGATCACACAAACAAATGGAAAGATATTCTCTGTTCAGGAATTGGAAGAATAAATACTGGCATATCCATTCTACACAAAGTAATCTCAATTCAACACAATTCTTATCAAAATACCAACGACATTTTTCACAGAACTACTACAAATAATTCTAAAATTTGTACAGAACCACAAAAGACCCCCAAGTAGCTAAAGCCATCTTGAAAAAGAATAACAAAGCTAGAGATATCACAATACATAATTTCAAGATACACTACAAAGATGTAGTAATCAAAACAATATAATACTGGTACAAAAATAGACACATTGATGAATGGAACAGAATAGAGAGTCCAGAAATAAACCCATGATTATATGGTCAATTAATCTATGACAAAGGAGGCAAGAATCCACAATAGGAAAAATATTCATCTCTTCAACAAATGGTGCTGGGAAAACTGGAATGCTACATGCAAAAGAATGAAACTGAACCACTTTCTTACACCATACACAAAAATAAACTCAAAATGGGTTAAAGACTTAAATGTGAGACCTGAAACTAGAAAATCTCTGGAATAAAACATATATGGTAATTTCTTTGACATTAGCCATAGAAACATTTTTCTAGATATGTCTCATCTGGCAAGGAAAATCAAATTAAACTGTTGGGACTACCCCAAAATAAAAAGCTTTTGCACAGTGAAGAAAACCATCAAAAAAAAAAAAAAAAAGGCAACGTACTGAATGGGAGAAGACTATTGCAAATGATATATCCAATAAAGGGTTAATATCACAAATATATAAAGAACTCATACAATTCAACACCAAGAAGATGCCCAAATAATCCAATTTTAAAAATGGGCAGAGGACCTGTATGACATTTTTCCAAAAATGACATACAGATGGCCAACAGACATATGAAAAATGTTCAACGTCACTAGTTATCAGGTAAATGCAAATCAAGACCACAATGAGATATCACCTTACATTTGTCAGAATGGCTATAGTCAGAAACACAAAAAACAACTGTTGACAAAGACGTGGAGAAAAATGAACCCTTGTTCACTGGATTGATGGGAATGCAAATTGAAGCAGCCACTGTAGAAAACAGTATGGAGGTTTCTCAAAAATTAAAAAAGAAAGAAGAAAGAAAGAAAGAAAGAAAGAAAGAAAGAAAGAAAGAGAAAAGGAAAAGGAAAAAAAAATGAAACATTAATTCAAAAAGATATGTGTACCCCTATGTTACACAATGGACTATATTACACAGCAATAAAAAAATTAAATCTTGCCATTTGTAATAACATGGATCAACCTAGAGGGTATAATGCTAAGTGAAATAAGTCAGTCATAGAAAGAAAAATACCATATGATTTCACTAATATGTGGAATTTAAGAAAAAAGAGAAAAACAAAATACCATGCTCTTAAATACAGATAACAAACTGGTGGTTGCTGGAAAGAAGGTGGGCTGGGAGGGTGGGAAGAGTGAAATAGGTGAAGGGAATTAAGAGTATACTTCTTGTGCAAGGGGCAGAAGATATGAAAAGATACTTTTCCAAAGAAGACATCCAGATGGCTAATAGATACGTGAAAAGATCCTCAACATCACTTATCATCAGAGAAATACAAATCAAAACCACAATGAGATATCACCTCACACCTGTCAGAATGGCTAAAATTAACAACTCAGGAAACAACAGATGTTGGCGAGGATGCAGAGCAATCTTTTGGGAACCCTTTTGCACTGTTGGTGGGAATGCAAACAGATGCAACCACTTCAGAAAAGAGTATAGGGTTCCTCAAAAAATTAAAAGTAGAATTACTCTATGAGCCAGCAATTGCACTACTAGGCATTTATCCAAAGGATACAAAAATACTGATTCGAAGGGGCACATGCACCCCAATGTTTATAGCAGCACTATCAACAATAGCCAAATTATGGAAAGAGCCCAGATGCCCATCGACTGATGAATGGATAATGAAGATGTGCTATATACATACAATGGAATACTACTAATTGATCAAAAAGAATGAAATCAGGCCATTTGTAGCAATGTGGATGGAACTAGAACGTATTATGCTATGAGAAATAAATCAGTCAGAGAAAGACAAATATCATATGATTTCACTCATATGTGGAATTTAAGAAATAAAACAGATGAACACAGGGGAAGGGAAGTAAAAATAAGAAAAACAGAGAGAGAGGCAAACCATAAGAGACTCTTAAGTATAGAGAACAAACTGAGGGTTTCTAGAGAGAAAGTAGTTGGAGAATGGGCTAAATGGGTGATGGGCATTACAGAGGGCATTTGTTGGAATGAGCACTGGGTGTTACATGTAAGTGATGTAAGTGACTGGATTCTACTCCTGAAACCAACACTACACTGTATGTTAACTTGAATTTAAATAAATAAATGTTTAAAAAATGAGTGTGCTTATTGTGATGAGCACTGAGCAATGTATACAATTGTTAAATCATGATATTGTACACATGAAACTAATATAACATTGTATGTTTATCATACCTGAATCAAAAAAAAAGACCATTACAACTTCTGCAGAAAATAAACAAAGTGATGGATGTGTTAATTAACTCGATTGTAGGAATTCTTTCACAATGTATACATATATCAAATCATCATGTTGTTCACTTTAAATATAATACAATTCTATTTCCCAACTATATATCAATAAAGCTGGGGGGAGGATAAAAAAAATCATAAATCAGTAATCTAATCTTCTACCCTAGGAAACTAGAAAAACTCTGACTTAAGCAAGCAGAAGGAAGAAAATAATAAATGTTATAGAAGAAATAAATGAAACAAAATAGAAAAACAATATAGAAAATCAAGAAAATCAAAAGTTAATTCTTTGAAAAATTCATCAATTGATAAATTTGTTTGGCCAAGAAAAGAAACAGAGAGAATATCTATATTACTAAAATCAAGAATAAAAGAGGGGGCATTATTACTGACCTCACACAAAGATAAAGGGTTACACAGCAATACTATGAACAACTGTTTGCCAAGTAAAATATATAATGTAGATGGAAATGGGCAAATTCCTAGAAGGACACAAACTATCAAAAATGACTCAAGAAGAAATACAAAATCAGAATGCACCTATAACAAGAGTTGAATTATTAATTGACAAACTTCCCCCCCCAAAAAGCTTAACTTTTCAATCTCTCACAATTTCTTCCAAAAAGGAGAAGGGAGGAAACATTTCCTCACTGATTCGATGAGGCCAATAGTATCCTAATACCGAAAGAAAAGAAATAAATCACACACACACACACACACACACACACACACACACACACACGTCCAAAACCCACAGACTAATACCCCTTGTGAATACAAACACAAAACTCCTCAAAAAAAAAAAAAAAAAAAAAACACCAGAAAATAGAATTATACATCCCAACCAATTGGTATTCATCCCAGGAATGCATGGGGAGTTTAATATATGAAAATCAATCAAATGGGGGCACCTGGGTGGCTCAGTCAGTTGAGCGTCCGACTTCGGCTCAGGTCATGATCTTGCAGTTCATGAGTTCGAGCCCCACGTCGGGCTCTGTGCTGGCAGCTAAGAGCCTGGAACCTACTTTGGACTCTGTGTCTCCCTCTTTCTCTGTTCCTCGCCTGCTCACGCTCTGTTTCTCTCTCTCTCTCTCTCTCTCTCTCTCTCTCTCTCAAAAATAAATAAAGCTTAAAAATTTTTCAAAAAAAAGAAAATCAACCAAATGGATACACCATAGTAATAAACTAAAGGACAAGACCACATAAGGTAGTAGAGCACAATGGTAATAGCATGAGTCCTGGAACCAACTCCATAGGTTTCTATACTAGATCCACCACTAGCTGGTGACCCAAGGCAAATGAAAAATGTTTTCATGTCTTTTTCCTTGATTATTTTGAGGATTAAGTTAATAGAATGTAAAGGACTTAGCATAATGTCTGATACAGAGTGTTAGTCAAATATTTTTGTTATAATTATATGGTTATTTAAAAATTATTTTTTTACTATACTTGCTAAGGATCATAAAAATTTTGACTTATATAACTCCAAATTGTATTTGATGCTATGCCACAAGTATCTCAATTGACATGCTCAATTTGTTATCTTTAAATGCTATAGAAATCGTTCTCAAGGAACTAGAAAAAGAAAAACAAAGCTCAATACTAGTAGAAGGAAGGAAGTAACAAAGATTAGAGCATAATCAAATAAAATAGAGACTAAAAAGACAAAGAAAAGTTCAATGAAATGAAGAGCTGGTTCCTTGAAAAACTAAACAAAATTGACAAACCTTTAGATAGACTCACCAGAGAGAGAGAGAGGAGAAAGAATTCAAATAAATAAAATCAGAAATGAAAGAAATGTTGCAACTGATAACAAAGGATCATAAGAAACTATACGAACAATTGTATGCCAATAATTTTGACAACATAAAAGTGGATAAATTCCTAGAAACATATAGTCTACCAAGACTGAATTGTGATTAAATAGAAAATATGAACAGACAAATTACTAGTAAGGAGATTGAATCAGTAATTAAAAAACAAAAAATAAACCAAAAAAAAAAACCCTCCTAACAAACAAGTCTAGGACCAGATGACTTCACTGGTGAATTATAATAAACATTCAAAGGAGAATTAATACCAATCCTTCTCAAACTCTTCCAAAAAATAGAAGAGGAGGGAAAGTTTCCAAACTCATTTTACAACACTAGCATTACCCTGATACCAAAAACAAATCAGGAATTCACAAGATTAAAAACAAAAACAAAAACAAAAAAACTACAGGCCAATATTCCTGAAGAACCTTGATCCAAAATCCTCAACAAAATAGTAGCAAACCAAATTCAACAATATATTAAAAAGATCATGCACCAGGGTGCCTGGGTGGTTCAGTTGGTTAAGTGTCCTACTTCAGCTCAGGTCATTATCTCATGGTTCATGAGTTCAAGCCCAGCATCAGGCTCTCTCTGCTGTCACTGTGGAGCCCGTTTTGGGTCCTCTGTCTCCCTCTCTCTGCCCCTCCCCACTTGCCCCCCCCCCCTCAAAAATAAAGAGTGAAAAAAAAAAGGTCATACATCATGATAAAGTGAGATTTATTCCAGTGATGCAAGGATGTTTCAAGATCCATAAATCAGTCAATGTGATACACCATATTAACAAAATGAAGAATTAAAATCATACAATCATCTTAATAGATGTAGAAAAGCATTTAACAAAACTCAACATCCATTTATGATTTAAAAAAAAACTCTTAACAGAGTGGGTGTAAAGGGAGTGTACCTCAACATAATAAAGGTCATTATGTGACAAACCCACTGCTAACATCATACTTAATGGTGCAAAGCTTAAAGCTTTTACTGCAAGATCAGGAATAAGACAAGGATATTCATATTTGCCACTTTTATTCAACATAATATTTGAAATCCTAGCCAGGGCAATTAGACAGGAAAAATAAGTAAATAAGGAAAGAAGAAAGAAAGAAAGAAAGAAAGAAAGAAAGAAAGAAAGAAAGAAAG
>NW_024412403.1:67330535-67404833 GCF_014898765.1 Herpailurus yagouaroundi | reverse complement strand
AAGAAAGAAAGAAAGAAAGAAAGAAAGAAAGAAAGAAAGAAAGAAAGAAAGAAAGAAAGAAAGAAAGAAAGAAAGACTATCCAAACTGGAAACGGAGAAATAAAACTATTACTATTTGCACACAACATGATATTATATATAGAAACCATAAAGACTATCAGAAAACTGTTAGAACTAATAAAGGAATTGAGTAAATTTGCAGGATACAAAATCTATGCATAAAAATCTGTTGTGTTTGTATATACTAATAATGAACTACCAGAAAGAGAAATTAAGAAAATAATCTCATTTACAATTGCATCAAAAAGAGTAAAATATCTAGAAATAAATTTAGCCAAAGAGGTGAAAGATCTGTATATTGGAAACTACAAGACATAAATGAAAGAAGTTGAAGAAGACACAAGTAAATGGAAAGATATTCTGTGCTCATTGATTAGAACTGATATTGTTAAAATGTCCATACTACCCAAATTAATATACAGAGTCAGTGCAATTCCCATCAAAATTCTGGTGGTATTTCCCACAGAAGTAGAAAAAATGGTCCTATAATTTGTATGGAACTATACAAGACCTCAATTAGCCTAAGTAATCCTGAGAAAGAAGAACAAAGTTGGAGGCATCATGATCTCTGATTTGAGACTATATTTCAAAGCTACAGAAATTAAGCAGTGTGGTATTGTTATAAAAACAGACATATAGATCAGTGGAACAGAATAGAGAGGATAGAAATAAATCCATACATACATAGCGAATTAATCTTCAACAAAAAAGCCAAGAATATACGATGGGGAAAGGAATCTCTTCACTAAATGGTGCTGAGAAAATTGTATAGCTTCATGCAAAAGAATGAAGGTGGACAACTATCTTACACCATATACAAAAATTAACTTAAGATGAATTAAAGACTCGGGCATCTGAGTGTCTCAGTCTGTTGAGTGTTCAACTTCGGCTCAGGTCATGATTTTGCAGTTCATAAGTTTGAGCCCCATATCAGGCTCTGTGCTAACAGCTCAGAGCCTCTAGCCTCCTTCGGATTCTGTGTCTCACTCTCTCTCTCTCTCTGCCCCTCCCCCTCTTGTGCTCTGTCTCTCTCACTCTCAAAAATGAACATTAAAACAAATTTTTTAATGGATTTAAGACTTGAACATAAGACCTGAAACCATAAAACACCTAGAATAAAATATAGGCAGTAATCTCCTCGACATGGGTCTTAGCAATGATTTTTTTAATCTGACACCAAAGCAAAAGCAAAAAAAGCAAAAACAAACAAGTGGGACTATTTCAAACTGAAAAGCTTCTACAGAGCAAAGGAAACCATCAACAGGCAATCTACTGAGTGGGAAAATATATTTGCAAATCATATACCTGATGAGAAGCTAATATCCAAAATATATAAAGAACTCATACAACTCAAGAGCAAAAAAACAACAAAATCCAATTAAAAATGGAAAGAATATCTGAATAGACATTTTTCCAAAGAAAACATACAGATGGCCAAGAGGTATATAAAAAGATGCTCTATATCTTTTAATAATCAGAGAAATATAAATCAAAACCACAATAAGATATCATCTCACACATGTTAGAAGTGGCTTAGTTGGTTAAGCATTTGACTGTTGATTTTGGCTATGTCATGATCCCAGGGTGGTGGAATTGAGCCCCGCGTTGGGCTCCATGCTGAATGTGGAGCCTGCTTGGGATTCTCTCCCTCTCTCTTTCTCAAATAAAATAAAATAATTTTTTTAAAAGACTAGAAATAATAAGTACTAGTGAGGATGTGGAGAAGAGGGAACGCTTGTGCACTGTTGGTAAGAATGGAGATTGAGGGGGACTGGGTAGCTCAGTTGGTTAAGCGTCTAACTTCAGCTCAGGTCATGATCTCATGGTTCGTGAGTTTGAGCCCCGTGTCAGGCTCTGTGCTGACAGCTCAGAGCCTAGAGCCTGCTTCGGATTCTGTGTCTCTCTGCCCTGGCCTGCCAACGCTCTCTCTCTCTCTCTCAAAAATAAATAAACATTAAAAATATTTTTTAAAAATTATAATTTAAAAAAGAATGTAGATTGGTACAGACATTATGGAAAACAGAATGGAAGTCTCTCAAAAAGTTAATAAACAGAACTATCATATATTCCAGAAATTCCACTTCTGGGTACTTATTCCAAGAAAACAAAACCACTAATTCAAAAAGATACGTGTATTCCCATGTTTGTGCAGCATTATTTACAAGAGCCAAAATTTGGAAACAACCTAAGTGTCCATCGAAAAGCCATCAAAAAGAATGAAATCTTGTTATTTATGACAAAATTGAAGGTTCTCAAGGGCATTATGCTAAGTGAATCGGTCAGACAGAGAAAGACAAATACCATATGATCTCTCTTATATGTGGAATCTAAATTTAGGTAGGGGTGTGTGTGTGTGGGTGTGTATCTCCAAGCTCATAGACACAGAGCACAGATTGGTGGTTGCCAGATGCAGGGGTTAGCGGTAGAAGAAATGGGTGAATTGTTTTTGTTTTTCTTAATTTAAATCAATTTTTTTTAAAGAAATGTTATTGAGTATTAACAAATGCTTTCAGAGATTAAAATAAACTCATCAATATGAGAAAAAAATACTAAAATCAAAAATCTTAATATCCCCTACTTAAACCTACTCCTCCTCAAATGTTTTCCTTCTCAGAAAATGACACCATACAGTTTCTCAGGCCAAAAAGAATTTTAAGTTCTCTTTGATTTCTTTTTATTCTCCCTCGTACTCAATACTCAATGCATAAGGAAATTCTTCAAAAATCATCCCAATTCATCCACTTCCTACCTCCGCAGGAGTAGCATGCTAGCCCAAGCTGTCCTCATCTTTCTCTGAACTACTGTGCTAGCCTCCTGACTGAATTCTTTGCTTCCACTCCTGCTTCCGTATATGCTAGGCTCCACACGACAACCAGAATCACACTTTTAAATTGTAAATCAGATCATGGCTGTTTTTACCATGCCTTACCTGCATAATCTGGTCCCCGGATACTTCTCTGACTTCTGTTATCTATGAACTTTTCCCTTGCTTCCAGCACTTCAGCCACAGTTGATTTCTGTGTTGATCCTCTAACATTACAGCATATTCTTAAGGTCTTTGCACATGCTGTTTCCTCTGCAGGAACAGCGTTCCCTCATGGATCTCTCTCTCAATTCACTCAGGTCTGCATTTAAATTTAACCTCCTCAGAGAGGCTTTCTCTGAACATTCTATCTAAAATAGGACCCTTCTACTCTCTCTTTTTACCTTGGTTTATTTTTCGTCATAGAATTTATTGCTACTTGACACTACACATTTATCATTTGTTTATTCTCTGTTTCTTCCCATTCAAGTTTAAACTCCATGACTTTATCTGTTTTGTTCATTGCTGCATTCTTGGTGCTTAGAGCAGTACAAGCACACAGTAAGTAGTCAACAAATATTTGGCAAATGAAGGAAGAAAAAGTCAATCAGAAGAGCAAAAAGAAAGTAGCAAAGACAATATTATTTAGAGAAGCCATATGTCTCTAAGAGAATTGGAGAAGGCAGCCAGTCTCCAGGACAGCTTTGGCTCCCACCAGATTTCCAGGCTCAGTTATAGTCCAAGTATATCCTTAGAATAGCCACCACTCCTCCTCATTTTTCTCTGTTCCTTGCAATTGAAAGAAGTTAACCTGCAATTGTTACCAGGATTAGGGTGTCAAATAATAGACATGAAGAAAGTGTGGCTCTGGCCTATTATCAGAGTGAGGAACAGTAGCATCTCCTTAGCTTAGAATGAGAAGATATACGAGTGGAGTTTGAGGAGTTAAGGCTGGAAAGATAAGCCACAGGCTGGGATATCCTGGACCCCTGAAAGACAAATTTTTTCAGGAAATTTTTGGTCACTGCTTTAGAGCATTTCTGAGGAATTAAAATAAAGAATAGTGGTTCATTACTTTTCACTTTCTTGAGTGCAACAGGAAAGGAGCAAACTTATTTCCAGGTTGCCCAGTTAGCTGCAGATAGAGAAAAACAGGAGCAGTGTGTAATCTTTTTGCCTCTGTCCTATGTCTTACAAATCAACATGGCAGGGGTCACCCATACCAAATGCAAAGAAGAGACAAATTATACTGCTCAGTATTGGATTATCAGGCAGAACAGGAGGGCTTTCAGGGCCTTCCCTTACAGGGAACTCCTACAACAGTCTGAGAATTCAGGCAGTGTGGTGACCAAGGCCAACCTCCTCTACAGAGAATCAAGAGTGTAAGTCAATACCTACAGGGATCCCCTGGTCCTTATTGTATATCCTACAATCCACACAAATCTGGCCTTAAAATGCAAGTTTGTGAGGAGGGAACAAACAATGCTATAGATTGCAAGCCTGGAGTGCAAGTAGGGCAATGGGTGAACTGTAGAATATGTATACCCTCAGAGTTCTTCCTAGAGGTACTGCTTTGTTCACATACCCAGATGGTGTCAATTTAACCTGGTTATAATAGCATAACCTTTGCCCTGTTGCTTTAATAATTGTTGCTGAGAGAACCAGGCAGGCTACAGATGCCAGGATCACTTAATGTGTTAGTAAATGTTTCCCAGTTGCCTCTATTTGTCATTTGAATTTATAAGAAGCAATGAAAATTTACAAGGTATAGTACAAACTTCAATAAATTCAAATAGACACCTGTGCTCTCTTCTGCCACATTTAACAATCATGAATATTCAATGAATTAAATCTTAAAATGATCATTGTTTTTAAAAAAAATAGTCATTTAAAAATTTTTTTTTTCAACGTTTATTTATTTTTGGGATAGAGACAGAGCATGAACGGGGGAGGGGCAGAGAGAGAGGGAGACACAGAATCGGAAACAGGCTCCAGGCTCTGAGCCATCAGCCCAGAGCCTGACGTGGGCTCGAACTCACACCGCGAGATCGTGACCTGGCTGAAGTCGGACGCTTAACCGACTGCGCCACCCAGGCGCCCCAAAATAGTCATTTTAAAAACAACAATGAAGCTCATCTCCATCTTTGTTTCAAAATTATTTTCATATTTAAAATTTGAACGTCCGAATGTATTCATTAGGATTAGTTATGGTAACAGTGACTTAAACAAAGTAGGAGTTTATTTCTCTATCTGGTAAAAAATAAAGTGGCCCAGGCTACTATGAGAATCCACAATCCTCAGGTATTAATTTTCCTTCTAGCTCATTGTTTTGACATCCTCCTAACAAAGTCTTCAAAGTCCAAGAGGGTAGAGAGTTCAGTCATCACATCATTTTTTCAGATTGCATGATGGAGAAAGGGATGAAGAAGGGGAGAAGACACTCACCAGATGCCTTTTCAAATGGTTTCCTGGAAGGTGCTGCACAATATTTCTATTTTTTCACATTAGCTCAAACCTAATCACCTAGTCATGCCAGCTAGAAGGAGACTGGAAAATGTCTAATACTCTGAGTGGCTATATATCTTGATAAATATTGGGAGTTATATTATTAAAAAGAAAAGAATAAATACTGAGGTTAACAATTAGCAATCTAGGCCACACTTCAGGATAGAGCTCTGGAAATTCTGTTTCGAGAGCAGGTTAAGCCATAGTTGTTGCTAAGGATGAGAAGATTAATCCATGTAATGATTAAGATATGCCTGGATAGAGGTAAAAAAAAAAAAAATGGAGGCGAATATTTACCTGAGAAAGCATGGATAGAATGTTTTGAGTTTAAAATATAAAAAGGAAATTATTGATTAAAAAAATACAAATGGGGGTTGGAGAGGAGGGCTATGCTCTTAATGAATGCCTTGACTGCCCTTCATGTTACAGAAATGGGAGAGTAGTAGGGTCAAGGGAGAGTTATGTTAAAATGATGATTGAAAGCAGGGTTTGACAAACTACGGCCCTGGGACCAAATCCACTTTACTGTTTTTGTAAATAAAGTTATCAAAACATAGCCATACTCATCATTTGCATATTGCCTATGGCTATCTTTCTTTTTTTATTCTTTTCTTCTTTATTGAAGTATAATTAACATGCAGTGTTATAGTAGTTTCAGGTATACAATATAATAATTCAACAATTCCAAGGGCACCCTTGTGGCTTAGTCGGTTAAGTGTCCAACTTCGGCCCAGGTCATGATCTCACAGTTCCTGAGTTCAAGCCCCACATCAGGCTTTGTGCTGACAGCTCACATTAACAATTCTAAACATTATTCAGTATGTCACTTAAATAAGTGATCCTAATCCTCTTTACCTGTTTTACCCACCCCTCCACCAAACTCCCCTCTGGCAACCACCAGTTTGTTCCTTGTATTTAAAAGTCTGGTTTTAGCGAAGAAATTGAATCGGTTATCAAAAATCTCCCAACAAATAAGAGTCCAGGACCAGATGGCTTCCCAGGGGAGTTCTACCAGACATTTAAAACAGAGATAATACCTATCCTTCTCAAGCTATTCTAAGAAATACAAAGGGAAGGAAAACTTCCAGACTCATTCTATGAAGCCAGTATTACTTTGATTCCTAAACCAGACAGAGACCCAGTAAAAAAAAGAGAAATACGGGCCAATATCCCTGATGAATATGGATGCAAAAATTCTCAACAAGATACTAGCAAATCGAATTCAACGGCATATAAAAAGAATTATTCACCATGATCAAGTGGGATTCATTCCTGGGATGCAGGGCTGGTTCAACATTCGCAAATCAATCAACGTGATACATCACATTAACAAAAAAAAAGAGAAAAACCATATGATCCTGTCAGTCGATGCAGAAAAGGCCTTTGACAAAATCCAGCACCCTTTCTTAATAAAAACCCTTGAGAAAGTCGGGATAGAAGGAACATACTTAAAGATCATAAAAGCCATTTATGAAAAGCCCACAGCTAACATCATCCTCAACGGGGAAAAACTGAGAGCTTTTTCCCTGAGATCAGGAACACGACAGGGATGCCCACTCTCACTGCTGTTGTTTAACATAGTGCTGGAAGTTCTAGCATCAGCAATCAGACAACAAAAGGAACTCAAAGGCATCAAAATTGGCAAAGATGAAGTCAAGCTTTCGCTTTTTGCAGATGACATGATATTATACATGGAAAATCCGATAGACTCCACCAAAAGTCTGCTAGAACTGATACATGAATTCAGCAAAGTTGCAGGATACAAAATCAATGTACACAAATCAGTTGCATTCTTATACACTAACAATGAAGCAACAGAAAGACAAATAAAGAAACTGATCCCATTCACAATTGCACCAAGAAGCATAAAATACCTAGGAATAAATCTAACCAAAGATGTAAAGGATCTGTATGCTGAAAACTATAGAAAGCTTATGAAGGTAATTGAAGAAGATTTAAAGAAATGGAAAGACATTCCCTGCTCATGGATTGGAAGAATAAATATTGTCAAAATGTCAATACTACCCAAAGCTATCTACACATTCAATGCAATCCCAATCAAAATTGCACCAGCATTCTTCTCGAAACTAGAACAAGCAATCCTAAAATTCATATGGAACCACAAAAGGCCCCGAATAGCCAAAGTAATTTTGAAGAAGAAGACCAAAGCAGGAGGCATCACAATCCCAGACTTTAGCCTCTACTACAAAGCTGTCATCATCAAGACAGCATGGTATTGGCACAAAAACAGACACATAGACCAACGGAATAGAATAGAAACCCCAGAACTAGACCCACAAACGTATGGCCAACTCATCTTTGACAAAGCAGGAAAGAACATCCAATGGAAAAAAGACAGTCTCTTTAACAAATGGTGCTGGGAGAACTGGACAGCAACATGCAGAAGGTTGAAACTAGACCACTTTCTCACACCATTCACAAAAATAAACTCCAAATGGATAAAGGACCTGAATGTGAGACAGGAAACCATCAAAACCTAGAGGATAAAGCAGGAAAAGACCTCTCTGACCTCAGCCGTAGCAATCTCTTACTTGACACATCCCCAAAGGCAAGGGAATTAAAAGCAAAAGTGAATTACTGGGACCTTATGAAGATAAAAAGCTTCTGCACAGCAAAGGAAACAACCAACAAAACGAAAAGGCAACCAACGGAATGGGAACAGATATTTGCAAATGACATATCGGACAAAGGGCTAGTATCCAAAATCTATAAAGAGCTCACCAAACTCCACACCCGAAAAGCAAATAACCCAGTGAAGAAATGGGCAGAAAACATGAATAGACACTTCTCTAAAGAAGACATCCGGATGGCCAACAGGCACATGAAAAGATGTTCAGCGTCGCTCCTTATCAGGGAAATACAAATCAAAACCACACTCAGGTATCACCTCACGCCAGTCAGAGTGGCCAAAATGAACAAATCAGGAGACTATAGATGTTGGAGAGGATGTGGAGAAATGGGAACCCTCTTGCACTGTTGGTGGGAATGCAAATTGGTGCAGCCGCTCTGGAAAGCAGTGTGGAGGTTCCTCAGAAAATTAAAAATAGACCTACCCTATGACCCAGCAATAGCACTGCTAGGAATTTATCCAAGGGACACAGGAGTACTGATGCATAGGGGCACTTGTACCCCAATGTTCATAGCAGCACTCTCAACAATAGCCAAATTATGGAAAGAGCCTAAATGTCCATCAACTGATGAATGGATAAAGAAATTGTGGTTTATATACACAATGGAATACTACGTGGCAATGAGAAAAAATGAAATATGGCCTTTTGTAGCAACGTGGATGGAACTGGAGAGTGTGATGCTAAGTGAAATAAGCCATACAGAGAAAGACAGATACCATATGGTTTCACTCTTATGTGGATCCTGAGAAACTTAACAGGAACCCATGGGGGAGGGGAAGGAAAAAAAAAAAAGAGGTTAGAGTGGGAGAGAGCCAAAGCATAAGAGACTGTTGAGAACTGAGAACAAACTAAGGGTTGATGGGTGTGGGAGGGAGGAGAGGGTGGGTGATGGGTATTGAGGAGGGCACCTTTTGGGATGAGCACTGGGTGTTGTATGGAAACCAATTTGACAATAAATTTCATATATAAATAAAAAAAATAAATAAATAAAAGTCTGGTTTTTTGTTTGTCTCTTTTTTTCTTTGTTCATTTGTTTTGTTCCTTAAATTCCACATGAATGAAATCATACGGTATTTGTCTTTCTCTGACCTATTTCACTTAGCATTATATCCTCCAGATTCATCCATGTTGTTGCAAATAGCAAGATTTTACTTTTCTACATCTGAATGATATTCCACTGTGTGTGTATATATGTATGTTGTGTGTGTGTGTGTGTATAGTAAAATCTTGGTTTGTGAGCATAATTTGTTCCAGAAACATGCTTGTAATCCAAGGCACTTGTATATCAAAGCAAATTTTTCCATAAAAAATGATGGAAACTCAGATGATTTGTTCCACAACCCCAAAATAATAATATAAAAATGATTACAATCTGTAATATAATACAAAATTATAAATAAAATACAAAATATAAAGAAAAATAAACAAATTAACCTGCACTTACTTTTGAAAACCATTATGGCTGGTGTGAGGGAAACAAGAGAGAGGAGGGTTATTGTATAGGATGACTTTCACTATCACTAATGGAATCTTTTTCTCTTCATGCAATTTTAACAAGGAACCTATCCAATGACACTTGCTTTTGCTTCCTTTTAAGGATATCACATAAATGTGACATTGCAATGAAGATGACCCACAATCCTGCGGTGAGAGAGAGATAGAAGAACCATTGGCTCAGTTGTGACTATGTCACATTTGGTGTCACATACTACTCATATTGCAAGACATCACTTGTTTATCAAGTTAAAATTTATTAGAAATGTTTGCTCACCTCACAGAACACTCACAGAATAAGTCACTCTCACTCCAAGGTTTTACTGTATATATATTATATCTTCTTTATCCATTCATCTATGCATGGACACTTGGGTTGCTTCTATATGTTGGCTATTGTAAATAATGCTTCAATAAGCATAGGGGTGCATATATCTTTTTGAATTAATGTTTTCATTTTCTTTGGATAAATAACCAGTAGAGAAATTACTGGATAATATGGTAATTCTATTTTTAATTTTCTGAGGAACTTTCATACTGTTTTCCACAGTGACTGTACCAATTTACATTCTTACCATGGTGCTTGAGGATTCCTTTTTCTCCACATCCCCGCTAACATGTTATTTCTTGTCTTTTTCATTCTAGCCATTCTCAGAAGTGTAAGGTCCTATCTCGCTGTGGTTTTGACTTGCATTTCTGTGATGATGAGTAATGCTGAGAATCTTTTCATGTGTCTGTTGGGCATCTTTATGTCTTTTTTGAAAAAATATCTATTCAGGACCTCTGCCTATTTTTTAATTAGATTATTTGTTTTTTGAGTTATAGGAGTTCTTTATATTTTTTGGATATTAACCTCTTAGCAGATATATCATTTGCAAATATCTTCTCCCACTCAGTAGGTTATCATTTGGGGTTTGTTTTTTTTTTTTATGCTTTGCTTTTTTTTGATGGTTTAGTTGACTGGGCAAAAACTTTTTATTTTGGTGTAGTCCTAATAGTTTGTTTCCCCTTCCTGAGGAGATATATTTAGAAAAATGTTTCTATGGTTGATATCAAGGAAATTATCACCTATGTTTTCTTCTAGGACTATTATGGCTTCAGGTCTACTTTGAAGTCTTTAAACCATTTTGAGTTTATATATATATATATATATATATTTCAGTAACAAAATTTAGTGATTCATCATTTACATGTAACACCCAGTGCTCATCCCAACAAGTGCCCTCTTTAATGCCCATCACCTATTTAGCCCATCCCCCCCTCACAACACCCCTCCAACAACCTGTGTATGGTATAAGAAAGTTGTTCAGTCTTCCCAGCAACATTTGTTGATGAGACTATCTTTTCCCCATTGTATATTCTTACCTCCTTTGTCATAGATTAATTGACCATATAAGTGTGAGTTTGTTTCTGGGCTCTTGATTCTGTTCCATTGATCAATGTGTCTATTTTTGTGCCTGTACCAAACTCTTTTGATTACTACAGCGTTGTAGTATATCCTGAAATCTGGAATTGTGATACTTCTGGCTTTGCTCTTTCTTAAGATTGCTTTGGCTAGTCATGGTCTTTTATGGTTCCATACAAATTTTAGTATTTGTTCTAGTTCTGTGAAAAATGCTATTAGTATTTTGATAGGGATTGCATTAAATCTGTAGATCTCTTGCAACCTAGAAACATAATCAATATTAGTTCTTGCAATCTATGAGCATGAAATATCCTTCCATTGGTTTGTGTCATCTTCAGTTTCTTTCTTCAATGTTTTATAGTTTTCAGAGTACAAGTCTTTCACTTCTTGGTTTATTCCTAGATATTTTATTCTTTTTAGTACAGTTGTAAATGGTATTGTTTTCTTAATTTCTTTCTGCTACTTCATTATTAGTGCATAGAAAGGCAACTGATTTCTGTATATTAACTTTGTATCCTGCAACCTTACTGAATTCATTTATCAATTCTAGTAGTTTTTTAGTAGAGTCTTTGAGGTTTTCTATATAATATCATCTGCAAATAGGAAAGTTTTATTTTTTCCTTATCAATTTAGATGCTTTCTATTTTTCTCTTATCTTGATTCCTACAGCTAGACTTCTAGCACCATGTTGAATAAAAGTGGTGCGACTGGACATTCTTGTCTTGTTCCTGATCTTAGGGGGAAAACTCTCAGTTTTTCACTAGCTAGTATGATGTTGGCTGTGGGTTTTTCATATATGGCCTTTATTATTATAGTTTTATATATAATTATATATATGTAATTTATATAAATATACTTGAGGTATGTTTCCTCTAAGCGCATTTTGTTGAGAGTTTTTATCATGAATGGATGTTATACCTTGTCAAATGTTTTTTCTGTGTGTATTAAGATGATCATATGGTTTTTATCTTTTCTCTTGTTAATGTGATATATCACATTGATTTGCAAAAATGGAACCACACTTTTCTCCCTAGAATAAATCCTACTTGATTGTGGTGAATAATTTTTTAGTGTATTGTTGGATTTGGTTTTGTTAAGGATTTTTGCATCTGTGTTCATCAGAGATATTGGCCTCTAATTTTTTGTTGTTTGGGTTTTTTTGGTATGGTCTTTATTTGGTCTTGGTATCAGGGTAAGGCTGGCGTCAAAGAATGAATCTGGAAGCTTTTCTTCTATTTTTTGGAATAATTTGAGAAGAATAGATATTAGCCCCTTTAAATATTTGGTAGAATTCACCTGTGAAGCCATCTGGTCCTGAACTTTTGTTTGTTGGGAGTTGTGTGTATGTGTGTGTAATTTTTTTTTTTTTTACTGATTGAATTTCATTGCAAGTAATCAGGCTTTTCAAATTTTCTTTCTTCCTCAGATTTGAAAGATTATATGTTTCTAGGTATTTATCCATTTCTAGGTTGTTCAGTTTGTTGGTATATAATTTTTCATAATATTCTGTTATATTGCCTTGTAATCCTGTCATGTTGGTTGTTATTTGCCTATGCTGTAATGGGGGAATTGGGTAGTTGCAGCAGAGATCATGACATCTGCAGAGTTGAAGTTGAAATGAAAATATTTGCTGTCTAGGCCCTTACAGAAGAAGTTTGCTGACCTCTGGTTAAACTACCTGAGTGAGGCAGCTTAATCGCCTTTTTTTTTTTTTTTTTTTTTTATGAAATTTATTGTCAAATTGGTATCCATAGAGGCAGCTTAATCTCTGACGTTAATACTTGCTAGGTTATTTTGTCTGTTTGTTTTCTTTTGTTTTCTGGTTTTTTGAAGTAGGATCCACACCCAGGGTGGAGCCCAACACAGGGCTTGAATTTGAACTTACGACCCTGAGATCAAGACCTGAGCTGAGACCAAGAATCAGATGCTTAACCAACTAAGCCACCTAGGTGCCC
The DNA here is from genome assembly GCF_014898765.1 of Herpailurus yagouaroundi. Classification (NCBI taxonomy): domain Eukaryota; kingdom Metazoa; phylum Chordata; class Mammalia; order Carnivora; family Felidae; genus Herpailurus; species Herpailurus yagouaroundi. The sequence goes on along the minus strand of NW_024412403.1, from coordinate 67,391,960 downwards.
CATTATACTTGCTATGTTTTTAAAGCAATTCCACATTAAAAAATGGCAATGAGTTATAAATAAGCTGTGATCACAAGGAAGCAATAGTTTCCTTTAGACGTTTTGCACGGCTATTGGAGCAATTGAATGTGGACCTTAGCTCTTATAATGATAATATCCCCAAAGAGTCATCACATGTATTGTTGCTGCTGTTGTTTTAATACAAAAATGGAGATATTTAATTTTCTTAAGATAATACATTTACCTATTCAAATAAGCAAAAATCAATGCACAGAGAAAAGTTGAAGAAAATCATCTTTCTTCTCTTTTTTTAATTTTGGGGAGAGAGGGTACAAGCAGGGAAGAAGGGCAGGGGAAGAGAGAAAGAAAGCACACCAGAGAGAATCTCAAGCAGGCTCCACGCTTAGCATGGAGCCCGATGCGGGGCTCAATCCCATGACACTGGAATTCATGATCTGAGTCAAAATCAAGAGTCAGATGCTCAACTGACGGAGCCTTCCAGGTACCCCAAAAATCATCTTTCAAATTCCAGAAAAAATATCACCCCCTCCATGAGGATTTCATGATCAGCTGGATGGAATTAATCTCAGCCTCCTCTGTCTTCTCTGGCATGTAGCCTGTACTTCTATTGAATCTGTCACATTATGCTTTGTTTTGAGATTGTCTGTCAATAAATCTATTTCTCCTCTAGATGTGAACTCCTTAGTAGTTTAACTTTCTCATTAGCTTGAATGCCCAGGTGCCTGGTCAATGTCTCACACCCAACAGGTCCTCAATAAATGTTGGTTGAGTTGAAATGTGAAAAAAGCCATTAGCCTCCACTACATCTCTTTTCTTTCTTCTCCATTGTAAAGGCTGTCAGATCTGCCCCCAGTTCACATTGTTTGGGCCATTATATTCTCTCTTTTACCCTTCTCAGTTTATTGGCTCATTTATCATTCTACATAAACTATGTATCTGTGAAAATGTGGTTTTCACACTGAAATTTTCAAAATATGGCTTTTCTTCTCGCTAGAAATTATCACTCTGTGATACTTTTCTTCTCTGGACAGTATTTTGCCTCACCCCTTTCTCCATCTCTAAATTACGTTCATCTTTATGCTGAAACAGAAGAGAGCTTTAAGCGCTCTACCTATCACCTTTCACCAAGCAGTGAAACAGAAGAGAGAGAAGGGGCTTTATTTTCCTATATTCCCCACCTCCCTTCCCCTTGCTTTATTGATCCAACACATTTGGACCTCTCTTGGCAAAAACTGACTCTGGTAAGAAGTGCAGCAGCTTCCTGGCCCTGAATTTTAAGCTTCATAATAGAGGAAGCATTTCTTTTTACTCCCACTTCATCAAAACATGGCTTTTGCTACAAGGACATATAATTCCTATGCTTTAAAAACAAATTTATGAAAAACTAATCATGATGAAAATGGGAATCCACAAGAAGAGCTACTGCCATGATGCCCTCCATAGACCATGATGGAGTGACTCTGTCTTTATTAGAAAGATGCCCATGACAAGGGTAAAAGAATAGGTTCATTTATGGCTTTAGTCTAGTGTCTGTGGGCCCTTTGCCTTTTACTGGTGCTGCTGCCTGGGCTGTCTCTTAGTGTCCCATCTTGCTAGGCACCCACCAGATGCAGCTGCCAGGCTGAAAGGAAAGAAGAATTGATTTAAATTTCCAACCTGAGAATGTCCTCACTGCTCTGACCTTGAACATGGAGATTTCACTTTCTTGCCAGTCCTCAGTAAATAGCCAGAGTTTTGCTCTCAGCACTGTTCTGATGCATTTCCCCAGGATTTTTTTCTTCCCTTCTTCTTTGTGGCCTCTCATCTTGGCTGGCCCTGTTCCCTGACCCTCTCCAAAACCAGCAGGGCCTCCTCGCCAACCAGGATAATAATATGCACCAAGAGAGCTGCAGAACTGGCTCTTGGCAGGCTGCAGGCACCTGGGAGGACCAGTGGCTGGGAGAGAACGAGGGCTATGTGGTCCACCTCTCCTAGTCCGAGAATCTCTTTGACCCTTGTAAACAAAGAGAGACTGGCCCTACTATCAAGGTGGTGTGACCTTTGGCAGGACCTATTTTTGTCTCCTCTTTTCATTTACGTATAAGATGAAAATAACACCAGAAAAGCACAAATATTCACACAGAGACAATCAATGTCAGAGCAGTAGCAAGAGCTCCTTGGGGGAAAAAAAGCAGTGATTGCTTTGAGCTACAACTATTAAAGATTTGAGAAAGTAGTGCAAGAGCACTCAAATTTGGTCAGACTTTCCAACAATAAGATCCAAACTAGATTAGGTAACTTTTTAGTCAAGCAATTACGCTTCTCTTTCCAGTGAGTATATTTTCAGAAGTCAGGCTTATCTAGGAAATGCTGATTCTTGCAAAGTACTGTTATTCTAGAAACTTCTATGCATCCCCATAGCCCATTCCTCTCCCCCTCAGGCCACACCCCATCAAAAGGTGGCAGTGTGACTCTCTCTGAAACAAAGTTTAGCCTTACTGCTAGTGAAAAAAATGGAGATTCCTAGTTTCCTCTGCAGGCTGGAAGTCAAGAATAGAAAGACATGTGATCTGGCACCAGTTTTACCTCAACTACTTGGGCAAGTTGCTTTACCTCTCTAGGTCTCGATTTCTTCTTCTTACAAAACAAATATGCTAATTCTTTCTCTAAGTTTCCTCTTAGGTTCTGCTGCAATAAATCATTCTTAGCTGCATCAAGTGCATCACAACTCTGAAGGCAAGAGGAAAATGGCTCTCAGATGCACTGATTTCTCTTTGAAATACAAATGAAAGCTGTACAGAGTACATTTCCAGGTAGCCATAGATATGGGGGAAGAGAGTTGTGATTAAAGAAAGTTATGCTCTGGAGTCACTGGACATCGATTTCTCTTGAGAATCTGTAGCATTGACTCACCCTCCTCTACTGGCATCTACAGAGGCAGCAAGAATCCTCCTTTTTAAGCATCATCCCTGCCCTCCACTGCCCATCCAGTTTACTACACATGGAGTGAGCATTTTTATGTGCCAGGCACTATTAGAAATGTAAAATTTTATTAGGTAAGATCATTTTTTAAATCATTCTCAAGATATTCGCTAAAAGCAAGGACCCAGCAAGGTAAAAACTCAAGAGTCCTGGTTGAAGAATCATTCTGATCTTCTTTTTCATCTGCTCAGGAAGGGAATTAAGTTAGAAGTACAGAAGGTCTTTGACATCAGACACACCTGGATTCAAATTTGGGCAAATTAATTTCTGTCAATTTCCTCATTCTTCAAAATAAGACAATAATAAAACCTCTCTTAAAGGATTAGTGAGATAATGCATGTAAAAGTTCTTCACTATCTTGCCACAAATAATTTTTGAAAGCTTTTATGTACTTTGGAAGATAACTAAGAATATAATTTCAAGTGAAGAAGTGGCCCCTCCCCCCAAATTTTTCAGTGTGGTACAAACTAATTGGATACTACACAAATAAATATATATGTTTAAATAGTGATAAGTGCTATGCATCATTTGGGTCCTCCAGGGAGTTAAGCATAAGAGATTTATTGGGGTTAGTGCCTGAGAATCATTAAGAGCAGAGGAAGCAGAATTGGGCAGGAAGAGCTTCAGACTACAATGCAGATCTGTGAAAAGCTTGGAGGTTCAAGAGAGACTAAAGAATGCAGATTTCCCCTTAGAGGAATCCTACATGGGGTAGAAATGGCCAGGCACTAGGACCACCAACTATGTCCAATCATTAGATTGCGGATGCTCCAGAAGAATGTAGCCTTGGCTAGAAAGCTGAGGCAGGGCCTGAAGGCATTAAAAGAAGGTGGTCAGTCACCTGCACTCTTTGCAGCTGAATAGCAAATTTTTGAAGGGACATCCACTTGGTATACCTCTATGGGTGTCCATGCTATGAAGGAAAGCTGTAAGAGAGGTTAATGCAGAACCTAATCTAGGCTTCCTTGACCTGTTATTCACAAGGAGATGTTTAGGACTATCAGTATTAGCCAGACCAAGATGGGCAGGCAGGAGCTGTCCAGGGTAAGAAAAGCATCTGTGAACCACTCAAGCCCCGAGAGGGCAGGGCTAGTGTTGAGACCAAAAGAGAACAAGACTTGAAACTCAGAGGTTAGAGCCAGATGTGGCAGGACCTAAACGGCCATTTAAAAAATCTGGTCTCTAATATAAGAGCAAAGAAAAGCTGGTGAAGGATTTTAAGAAGGGTAAGGGAGGAGTCAACATGATCAGATTAGCATTTAGAAGAATTACTGTGGCTGCTATATTGAGGAAAGAATTCGTAGAAGAACAAGAAGAAATACAGGGAGACCATTTAGGAGGTTCTTGTACAATACCTTGTACATACATAGTAAGCCCTCAGAAAATAAGGCTGATCATCATTAATAAGTATAAGCCTGAATGGCATCTTACTCTTCCCTGAATTAAATCTAGACACTTTTGCATTTGCTTTAAGTGCTCTACCTATTACCTTCAGCCTAGTCTTTGTTAATCCCAAATTATACTGTTCAATAACCTCACATTTTACTGCTTTGTTTTAGACATTTTGCCTCATTATAATAAAGCAACTATTCTCTGAACACAACTTTTACATTTTTGCTCCAAGCCACAGTTCATGCCCAGCTGAATGCCCTTCCCCATTCTCTGCCAAAAATTATTTTCTTCTCTTCCCAAACTCTGATGAAGTATTCCCAATGCGTTCCGCCTAGCTTGATATTCTTTCCTTCTGCCACTAATGGAACTCTCTAGGTAGCTATGGTATGTATTGCAATGTGTTCCTTTCATATTGTTTTCACTTCTTTTGAACTCCTAGAAACCAAAGACTTTAGGAGATTTTAGGCACCTAGAATAAGAAAATGTAGAATATCTTATCTTTCCAAGAAGCTTATCATTTAATTTTTAAGGGAAGACTAGTTGCAAATCGTCAGTATAGATTGTGATAGAGAATAGGAGCAAGTGGGAAATAAAAACTTCCAGAAAAGGAAAATAAATGTGACATGCCAGAAAAAATAGCTAATAATAGAAACTAAAATGTATTTAGTGCCTTCCTTGTACCAGTCACTATTCTAAGAACTTTACATATATTATCTCATTTACTTCTCACAACAAGTATAATTCTTGTCCCTATTTATAATGTCAAATGATGAGGATCACCCAGTACCCTGAACTTTAAAGAAAAGAAATTTTTCTTCAGCTGATAGTTATTGAGCCTTAGCTATGCCATGTGGTGTGGAGGGGAGAGAGTCATTGGAAACGCTGATGGAAGCAAAATGGTTTCAGAGACTAAAGTTGACTCCCAGAGGGAATGATGGGGTAATGGGAAGTACAAGAAGGAAATGCAGATAGGAAGGAAGTAGGATTTGGGAAGGATAACAGTTTACAAGATATTTTAAGGAAGTTTTGCCTGTCCCTTCTCCATCTCCTTAAGAAACTTTAGTGAAGATCTACATTGCTCTTTAGAATTTTCTGCCTCAGGTTTTCTTTAGTCTCCACTAATGTGCTGAGCCTGGCATTGTTGAGAGCTAGAGAGCCTGTTCCTTCAAAATTTATCAGGAGGTAAGTTCTCTAAGAACTGTGGAGGGATGTGAAATACAGAAAATAACTAGGTGGAGAGGCACCTCTTTCCCTGTATCTGTAGGATTAGATGAGGAAACAAGGATGGAAAGGGTTTTCTCTATGTCACAGTGAAGGAAGATTTTGAAGAGCAGTTTCATGGGATAATGTCAGTGCCATATGCTAAAAATGAAAGAGACTTAGAGCAGAGCCTTAGAACCTCCGGATTTATCAAAGCAGTCCTGAAGGGTCAGGGAGACCAAGGAATAGAAGCTGCACTGAGGCCACAGTGAAGGTGAAGAGACTAAATTTCCACAGAATTGGATCTGCACTGTTCTGCTTCCTCTTTTTTTAACATTCTGCTGATTGACTTTCCTCCCAACCCAGGAAACAGACTTTACCTCTTTATCTTCAAGTAGCTGGTGGCAGGAAGAATGAACAAAGCTTTGCTCCAAGAAGAGCTATTATAACTAAATAATTATAATTCATGTGATAGTGCAGGGAGAGAAACCATTTCTTCTGCAGAATTCAGGGTGTTATTTGCATTTGAAAAAAATTCATTACAGCAGTATGTTAGATTGTAAGATATTTTCCAGGAAAATATTTCAAAGCAACCACAGTAATCTCTTGCATGTGCATGTGCACTCATACACACACACACACACACACAGATGCACATTCTCAATTTTCCAATTAAAAGTACACACTGTACATAGTTTTTCAATAAAAAGCATTCAGAAAGTAAGACACACTGATTACTAGATGCTCCTAAATTTAAAGAGAGAAAGACTTGTGGGGGTTTAAAGGGAAAAGGACTGGGAGTTTGGGGGAAAAGACATTAGGGAAAGCTATATGGCAAGGTTAAGAAAATTATGGAGTTAATGCTATTTAAAAATAATTGTGTTAAAAATCTTTCTAAAGGAATTAGTCCATTTCATTGGCTAGGTAATAATAAAAGTAATTCCTTATTTTAGGAATTTTAATTGGGTGGCCACAATTAGATGCAAGTGGGGATCCTCTCCTGGCGCTAGAATTGCAATCAGCTTGTTCAATTTATCAACAGGGTATGGTAAATCCCCTAATCCAAAAGGGTTCCATACAGCTACCATGCACCTCAAATAACTCCCAAAGGGTTTTCTTGTTTTCATATGCCTCTTCCAAGTGTTTTTACTCATGGCTAAACCTCTTCATATGTTAGGCTACTTAACTTCTTTCATTCTCCTCTATCCTTACCTTGAAACATATTTCATAGTTCTTTGTTCAACAGAGAAAACAAAACTAGGATTGCGAAGAATAGTAATGGTCATCTTGGCCTATTCTCTCATTTTATGGGTAAGAAAACCAGGACAAAACAGGTTAATTTCCCCAGGATTGTGCAGCTGGTTAAAGGCAGGAGTGGTGAAAGCCCTAGCAGCCAGGGCCCCTTCCCACAGGCCTCCTGCTGTGCTACCTGCTCTTCAGTAGCTTTCCTGGGGCAGCTCGCTCATCTTCTAAATTTCCCTCTTGGGGGCCTTTGCCAACTCATTATGTCTCCTCTATCACATGGAACTCACTATCACACACACACACACACACACACACACACACACACAATATGTTTGCAAGGGCAATCTCAAATGCCCTGATTTGTTTCCTAAACACATTTTGTGGCCTTTTGGCCTACTTTGCACATTGGGCATATGTCTCACTTTAAGTAGGCTGGCCCAAATGCTTTCCTTCTACAAGGAGTCTTAAAATAGGAAAAAGGAACTCAATAGAAAATCCTCTATCTTTTAAAAGAAAATTTAAAATAAAACAAATGCACAACAGAACACTAGAAAAGTCATGAAACCATTACTTCACCCTTCACTGTAAAGAATCATTATGATGTACTTCCTCCAGGTTGTTCTCCTAGGCATCCCTTTTTAATATCCTTGTTATATAATCTTTCGACTTAGCTCATTCAAGTGTTGGAATAAACTGTCTATAAACTGTCTTGCTCTTCCTCAGAATCAATGAAAGAATATCCAGAGAACACCAATACATTTAGAACCTCACCCAAAACATAATCAGGAGTTGAAAATAATTTTTTCTGTCATTTTACGGGGGGGGGGGGATTGTGACAGAGACAGCAACTTCTTACTTGATATCTGTAATTCCCTTTTACCTTACACCAATTTCATTTAAGGCAAAAAATGCCAAGCTTAAAAATTCTATTTCTGCAGACACTCTTTGAGTCATATTGGTCATATGAAACAGATTTAGTGAAAAGATGTCAGCAGAAATCACAGGGTAGAATAGGGAATGCTCTTTAAAGAGGACTGGCTGACTCACCACTGTGTATGTGTGTGTGTGTGTGCGTGCTCTCCCTTCCTCCTACCTACATTGTAGATGTGATGGCTGGAGCTGCAGAAATTGGCTGTGACCATGAGGCAATCTTGAGGATGGAAACTAAAGGCTAAGGATGTTGGCATCTGAAAGAATAAGGCTGGGACTTCAGTGATACTGTGGTGCTACTACACCTGCTCTGAACTACCAACTTCCCAACTTCATGTTGAGAGAAAGTATATGTCCATCTGGTTTAAGTCACACTTTCAGCAGATTTCTTTCTTTTTCTTTTACCTAAAGCTAAAAATTACTAACTGATACAGGGGCCAAACAACCCTGAAATGCTTTCAGAGAGAGCTTCCCCTTAAATGCCTTTTTTTGGATGCCCTAATGATTCCTCTAAGTCTGGATCTTTTGGTTACTTGGGATTTCCCAGTCCTCTCTTTGCATCCCTACCTCCTGCACTGGTGCCTTGGCAAGGCCAAAGCCTCACACCTTGGACTCTTTGGACCTGACTCTCTGGACTCACATGGCTGAACTCGTTCCTCTTACCTTCACTGTTTCAAGTTGCATTCCCTGAAAAGGCCCGACCTTACCTGGGAAGCTGCTATTCCTTTTAAACCACTCCCCACTCCCCACCCCCGACTCCTACCCTCTTCTCAGTTTAGTTTGTGCACCTGCTACAGGTCATTCTGACCAACTTTCCACTAAATGCTTAACAGAAGATTTACACCATAGTCTTTCTTTGTAGAACATCCTCTAAGGTCTGCTTAAATTTTATCTAGAATTCCCAGACTTATTTTTTCCCTTCCTAACAGGCTCTATCAAACTGACTAGTTTCCAAATAGTTCAAGCAAGGGGCGATCATGGCTGATTAGACCCAGCTGAAAATCTATCCATACAGGGTTAATGAAGAAGCTTCTGGTTTTATGCAATTTGTTCCCAAAGGTTAGCCATAGAAATAGGGAAGCCCTTATTTCGTTTTACTATTTTACCCCTTAATCTTTTTTCATTGAGTTATGATTCTGATACCACAGGATTTGCAGTCCTTGGGGTCCAGGTTTACTTAATGGATAATGACAACTTTAAAACTTGTGGCTAGGGGCGCCTGGGTGGCTCAGTCTGTTGAGCGTCCGACTTCAGCTCAGGTCACGATCTCGCGGTCCGTGAGTTCAAGCCCCGCGTCGGGCTCTGGGCTGACGGCCCGGAGCCTGGAGGCTGCTTCCGATTCTGTGTCTCCCTCTCTCTCTGCCCCTCCCCCATTCATGCTTTGTCTCTCTCTGTCTCAAAAATAAATAAACGTTAAAAAAATTATTAAAAAAAACTTGTGGCTAGAAATAAGCAATGTAAAGCAAAAAAGTAAACAGTAATATAGGCACCTGGATTTTAGTGGTAAGTAAAATTCTTCCCTGGGCTATCATTCAGCTACATCAGCTTGTGATTATAGATTAGTCTGGTCAAGTATTGTTTCCTTGGATTCTGGTGGCCACCCATACCTCAAGCCCTCAGGGAAATGATCTTTCTGGTCCAGGTGTTCCTACTAATAAAGCATCTGCAGGACAATTAACTAATGTGATTTAAGTTGGCTCATGTGTGCTCCCACTTCTTTAAGAGCCCGACTTGAGATAAGGAAACAAGCAAGAGACCTTGTTGACTGCTGCTTGGAGGACTGGGTCAGAGAAGACTGACTTGGAGGAGATGGAAGTCTAGAGAAGTGGCTCTTAGCACAAGTGTCCCAGGCTGGGCACTTAGAGACTTATCATTACTCTCAATGAATTGAGAACTGGAATAAAAGACATCACAAATGTAGTCCATTCCAACAAGAGCAATTCTAAAACTTAGGGCCCTCCTTCTCTGTCTTTAACAGGGACTGCTCAGAAGATCTAATCCAAAATTTAATTATTTTTCCACTAGGGAATGTTATTTACTTCCCTCTATCATGCAGAGCAATTCTGCACACACACACACACACACACACACACACACACACACCCCTCCCCAACTTTTATCCTCACCACCAATCATGACTCAGCAAGCAGAGAGCATTCCAACTACCAGGACCCTCACTCGATTATAAACAGCAGAATGTTACTTTCTCTTACACACGGATAAAAGACAAGATGAAAATGGTTTCCAAATCAGTTCAGGTGGTAATTATTGGTGGTTTCTTTTTTTTTCCTTCATCTTTCTACTTCCAGTTTTCCCATATTTTCTTTAATTATAATATGTATTAATGAGCACTAACTCCAGGCCAGGACCTCTGCCAAGCACATTATGTATTTTATTTCATTTACTCCTCTTTATAAATCTATGGGTTTACATGTAAAGAAACTAAAGAAATGAAGTACCTTATCAGTGGGGAGCCTACATCTGAATCTAGGTTTATCTGACGTTGAAATCAGGTCTCTTAGCTCCTGCACTATTACTTTAATATTGGAAAAAGCACACCTTTTAAAAAAACATTATAAGATGTTGAAACTGGAAACTTCAGTCATGGATTTATATTAAGGTTTTGTAGTATAGATAGTATGGTGGTTAAGAGTGTGGGTTCTGGAGTGAGAACTCATGAACTCCCAACTTCCCATCTCGCTAGCTCTATGACCCTGAGCAAGTTACAGAACTTATCCATGCCATATTTTCCCCATCTACTGAATGAAGATAATAATAGCACCTACCACAGAATTATTGTGAAATTTAAATGCATTCTATTTGTAAAATGCTTACATAGTGCCTGGCACATAATAAGTGCTATGGAAAGTATTTGTTACTGTTGTTATTCTTGTTGTTGGTTGTTATTACTGGTATTTTATTCCAAGAGATTTTCAAGCCAGGCTTGTAGTCTCCCAAAAAGAAATTTGGGCTATAATTCTCTTAAGCTCCTGGATCAAGGCTTTTAGGAATGAGACTGCCTGTCTTTCCTTGTGGGATAACTATAAAATGAATAATGATGGGGGCATGGTAAACAATCTCTTTTGAGGGCTGAATGAAAGCATCTTGCAAGGCTCTTGGCATCATTTTAACTGCACAGTCAAGCCTCAGATCAGATACCTCATGTTAATCTTTTAATTTAATTATTATTAAAAGTATCTTGTCATCAAAGGTCTGTTCACCATTTTTTTTTTTTTGAAAGAGAGAGCATGTACACATGCGGGGGAGGGGCAAAGGACGAGTCAGAAAGGATCTTAAGCAGGCTCCACACTCAGCGCAGAGCCCAAGGTGGGGCTTGATCTCATGATTGTGAGATCATGACCTGAGCTAAAACCAAGAGTCAGACACTTAACCAGATGAGCCACCCCAGCACCCATGTTCATCATTTTTAAAAGCAGAGAAGAAAGTTTCTAGGAATTATCAAACTAAACTCAAAGAACTAAAAGCACTATATATGGAATAACAAAAATATTTCTGCAGCAAAAACAGTAATTGCCTAATATATGTTCAAAATGGAAAGTGAGTCTTTCTGTTTTAAGCAAATGTATGGGTACAAGAGCTTGAGTTTCACTATGAGGAGAATGCCTAAGGACTCATGCTTTCCCAGCAGAGGTCCCTGTCCAGAAAGTCACAAGCCTTGAATCCTCAGCTAATGTTAGTGGCTTCCACGTTGAAACCTAAGAAAAATATGAAATATCAGGTGAAATCAAAGAAATGAATCCAACTGGGGAAAAACAGAGAAAAATGGTGGCTCCCTTGGTCTAGGGAATATAAATTAAACAAATAATGCTTCCTCACTTCTCACCTCACCTCCAACCAGTGTAAGTAAAGTCATCTCCCTTGTAGCCTTAGCCACAGTACTTCTAGAATCTGAGAGGGGTGCCTGGGTGGCCCAGTGTGTTGGATGTCTGACTTCGGCTCAGGTCATGATCTCACAGTCTGTGAGTTGGGACCCCGCATCAGGCTCTGTGCGAACAGCTTGGAGCCTGGAGCCTGCTTTGGATTCTGCGTTTCCCTCTCTCTCTGCCCTCCCCTGCTCACACTCTGAATCTCTCTGTCTCTGAAAAATGAATAAACCTTAAAAAAAAATTTTTTTAGAATCTGGGAGCTCCCTCTCTTTGGGATAATGACTCAACTGTTGAACAGCTCCTATGCTAAACTGATATCTGCCTTCTTAACTTTTACTCCTTGGTCTAGCTGTACATCTTGACAGAGAAGGACAAATTTATTCTGCCTGTCACAGAAAAGCCCTTGATATATTTGCAGACAACGATGTGGTATTTTTTCAGTTAACTTTTTGTTTTCTCCATGCTAAAAGTGACCATTTCTATCAACTATCTCTGATTTCCTGACTCTCATCATCCTATTTGCCTTGCTCCAGTTGGTCAATATCCCCCAAGAATTGTGGTACCTACCACGGAACCCAGTACTTCAGTGTGGTCTGACCACAGCCCACTGCAATAGGACCAGTGTGCCTGTTATCTCCACTTCACTTCCCTTCATGCAAAGATTGGGGTGTTGTTGTTGTGTTTTTGGTTTTTTTTTTCCCAGCAGACACATCACAGTGCTGGCAAATATTCAATTTGTGGTTAAAGTTCCCAGTGCTTTCAATGAACACTGTCCAGGTAATCTCCATCCCGAATAGCTGGTTTTCTTTTTTTACCCTAAATATAAAATTATGCAATATTTCTGGTACACTTTGTCTTATTGATATAGACAAGACACTCCTATCTAGCCAATTTTGAATTCTGATTTACTTCTGTGACTATACAGTTTTGTTACTTGTAGGTTTAGTTAAAAAAAAAAACAAAACAAAACAAAAACAAAAAAAACACCATAACCTATTGATGTATTGCAAAAGTAAAGCAAACTTTTCTGACATTATTGAAAGTGTAGGCTTGGGTACACGGTGCAGAATGACTTCTAAATTAGCTTGAGCAATTTATAGACAGCCTTTTTCAATTCTCTCCAACCCACCTGTATGACATATAATACAAGGCATACAAAGATGAAAAAGAGGCCTCTTTAGTGTGGGTAGTGAGCAAGGAAGAAAACAGAAAGAAGTGGTGACACTACCTCTACCTTCCTCACTATTCTCCTACTTTTGGTCTCAAGATTGGATACTCTTATGGTCTGATCTAGGTATATGAGGCTAATGATGTGTTTACAGCTCCTGCTACACCAGGGCTCAACCTAGCTACCCCATTTCCCTGTACAGGAAGAGCAGAAACAACAGATTGGCATCAAGACATCATTTGAACAGTATGGATGTAAATGCAGCAGCTCCAGTCTGTACAAGATTCAGCCCTCTGATAGTTCTCATCTTCTGGAGAGCAATCATCACTTCCTTCCTCTTCCCTTCACCTCCACAAGATCAGTACTAGACAGAAAAGGATCTTTCCTTTGTTGATTTATTTCCTCTTAATTACGCTTAGAGGAACCAGAGCCTAACTTTTATCAGCTTACTCTTAGGAAAACAAAGTGTACTAATAAAACTAACAAATAGAAGCCATTTTATGGCCAAGATCTGATGACCAGTATAATATTTCCTCTGATACAGTTGAAATGGAAACATACTCTGAACCTGAACATATTCAGTCTGACTTCTACTCCCCTCCCAAAGAGAGATAACCATAACAATCACCTCTAGAAAGCTTCCTTACCTGAGCTGATATGGGCTCCTTTTTCCTCATATTCCAAAATCAGATCATCTCAAATGTCCTACACAGTCATCATGATGGGAGCCATAAACAATGGTGTACAGGGGAGAGGACCATATTTGGGAGCTAGCCCCAGAATCAGGTACTTTTAGTACCAGCTTTTTCTATTGACCAGCCATGGGATCCTGGGCATATTACCTATTCTCTGTTCCTCAGAGATGCATAAATAAAAATAGAGTTGACAAGACTTATTCAAAAGTTTATAAACCAGTACAGTCCTTGGCATCTATGAAGTGTTTAGTAAATATTAATTATTTTCAAATAGTTTTCATATATATATTCAGTTTCTTTTTTCTAGTATGCAGTTGCTATGCTTTGATCTAAAACAACTAAGAAACATGGTAACGGTTGTCACCAGTCCTAGAATCCTAGCATATTAGAGATCTAGCATGACCCGTCCTTTTGCAGATGAAGAAATTGAGGCCCAGGTAAGAAAAAGGAGTTTTCCAAGGCACAAAGTCAGTGAATGGCAGAGCCAGGACTCTAAACCAGGTATCCTGGCTCCCTGACTCCCAATCCTGTCCCCAATTACAGCCTTTTTTGTTCCAGAAACGAATCAGAATTAGCTGTATAACTAAATGCAGATTTAGATACTAGTATATATATGTTATATATAATATATATATGATTCTGTATAGAGAAATTTAAAGTATTATCTATAACAGTTTAGCATATGCATCCAATGAATCTAATGCTCAAAACTCTGACTTCAAAACCCCTTATTTACTAAGCAGTATGGAATCATGGAAAGAACATAGAACTTGGAACTGAGTAGGCTTAGATTCAAATCCCAATTCTACTGCTTACTGCTTGCATGAACTTTAGCAATTTATTCATCCCTTTGAATTTTAATTTCTTCATCTGGAAAATGGGAATGTTAACCCCTATCAGTGGTTTTTGTGATGCATATGGCATATCATGTATGGGGGCACAATGCCTGGTATATTGAGATGCCCATCATACATTGGCACCTCTCCTTAGGTGATACTCTCATTTCCCTGCTTTTGGTGCTCTACTGGAAGCAAGACACTGTCAGGAGCTTGTGAGATGGGAACCATGTTTGAAAGGAAAGACAGTGATCTGTTTTCCTTGCCATGAGTGGAATGGGATACAGTACTTGGAGTTTCCCTTCAAGTCCACTTGTGGGCATAAGGTTGTTTCCTAGAGGACATCAACTCAGGCAGTATGACAAGACTCGGGTTTACTTACCATGGGGATATTGTCTCTAGATTGTTGAGTGCTGGGCCTTGGCTTTATCAGCTGGCCTTAGAGCCATCTATGAACCAGGATTATATGTATTCTAATCCTCAAGTCTACTATCACCTAAAAGCGACTTTTGCTTTTGGCACCTGAAGTGCTGATTGCCAAAACCTTCTCTTGGTAAACCCCCTTATGTTTTTAAATATTTATAAATATTTATGGAAGGAAGAAAGAAGGAAGGAAAGAAAGGAAGGAAGGTTGTTTCAAGGATGCAATGATGACTGGCCCTTGAGAACTAGGAAATCATGTTTTGTTCTGAGAGTTAATCTATACAATCAATCCCTAATGGATCAGATCAGAATATGCAAAGTCATCTTAAAGCAACAGTCTAGATTCTTAGACAAATAAAACTTTTATATCTGTTGTTTCCCAACCTGGTTAATGATCAGAGTCACTTGGGATCCCTGTAAGCATTCAGATCCCTAAACCTTTCCACAGACCCAATAAATCAGAATTTCTAGTAGAGCCAAAACAGTCTTTATTTCTTTATGAGTCCTCCAGGTGCTTTGGGGGCAGCAGCCCCACCCTAGCCAGTAGACTGGTTTGGGGAACCATAGTTCCACTTCAAGAGGTCTGAAAAAGGATTAACACATATAAAGAGCAATGTATAGGTAAGAAGAGGATTATTCAGCAAAGGAACTGAGGGGAAAGGGCACACTTGGCATACTCTGGCAAAGGCAAGCAAGCCTCTGGAATTGGGTCCCCTGCCAAAAACATCTAGACCACTTGGAGGGGGGATTCCTGTTGAGGAAATACAGAGCCTGATGAGCAGAGCCTGACATTATTCAAACTATTTGAATTATCTAACTCCCTGTGTCAAAGTTCCTTGTTCATTGAGCAACCTTCTGATGATCTCTCTTCCCTTGCAACTGGCCTATAGGGAGAAGAGGAGCTGTTCAGGTCAAATGTTTCTAACTGTAAATTAATAAACTGGCATTCTGGTTATATATCAGTCTCTTGTGAGTTAGTATGAGTCAGCATCCCTGAGTCTGATCAACTCAGAGGCTCTGCCAAGATCAAGTTTCTGATGCTGCAAAGCTGAGCAGGCCTGACCTGGGACCCCAGGGAATTCATAAAAGTAAAAGTATCCTATTCAGGCCCCAGGAAGCCAGCCAGTTAGCCTCTGCTGGGGAAAGGAGGTGAAAAGGTGCCCATTTCCCAGGGAAACACACTATGGAAAACTATGTTGATACTGCATGTGCTTTACTGTTACATGAATTTGAAAGAAGGGGTTAGGTTCTTATAACAAGAAAAGTCATTTAGAATGCTTTTTTCTGTTGTCAAAGGGCTTTCATGTATATTGCTCATTTGACACTTACACTAGCCTAGGCAGTAAGTCAGGCATATATTATTATTACTCTTCAGAGGTGAGGAATCTGAACATAGTCACTTATCTCAGACCCAAAGTAAATGGTACTGCTAGGACCAGAATCTGGATCCTTTGACTCATATTTTTCTCACTTCCCCTCTCATTTAATAAAGAGAATAAACAGAACCCTAAAGGGGTACTAGCTTCTAGTACTAGATACTAGTACTAGATACTAGATACTATCTAGTCCCTAGATAGAGTAGGATTGTGTTTACCTGTATGTATGGGGGCTGGGTTAAGGACACAGATATTGGGGAAAGTTGAGCAGAAGAGAAATCAGGTCAGTGATGATAAGAAAGTGTATCAAAATTTTTTCTAGCTAAGAGAACTGAGACATCATTCAATTTCATTGAATACATTATTTATTGAACCCCTATTGTGTGCAAGGCCTCTTGTGCTAAGTGTTACCAACGGGAGAAGTTAGGAAAGAACATTTTTTAACATGTATTTTGGTTTAGTGAAGGACTCCCAAATCTTGTTCCTTCTTTATGGTAGCATCAAAGAATACAAGCCACAGCCACACTGTTTAAAAGGAGGTGGGAAAGGGGAGATCGTGGTAGTTGAGAGGCTGACTGTGATTAGGACTCTGGCAGCCAAGACCATTTGGAAACACAGGCTTGATAACATCTCATTGGGGATGGATGCTTGTGCAAAATCCTTGGCAGGGTGGGGGAGGCGAGGAGATGCAGCTTCCTCAACACTTTTCCATCATTGCATTTTATCTTAGGTCTTTAAGTCCTTGGTAACTTCACCAAGTGACAGTTCCCAAAATAAATCCTGTTTTTCTAAATGCTTTTTATAATGGCATGAAAACAAAATCTAGAATTCAGAGGCACAGGAATTATGAAAGGGGCAAGTCCCTGGGCTCTTCTTTCTCCTTCACTGACATGTGTTTCAGCATGATCCACAGCTGGAACAAGGGGCTGCAGCCAGACCTCTTTTAATTAGCCCAGAAACACTGCCCTGTGGCTTGCTTCAGTCTTCATGGGTTACTAACTGGTTGATCCAGCTTTCTCTTTATAAATCTGTATGTTCTGGTGTGAGCACTCTGGGGTGGCAAAGGGAGAGAGAGCTGCCTGTTCCCCACCCGATCGGTTCATGTCTGGCTGGATCAGCCTCCCACCTCTCTGGCTGATTCATCAGGCTCAGTCTATTCAAACAGATGGGACTTCTATTTAGGTATTTTAATAGCACGTATTTAAGATACCCTATTGAGAATCTGATCTGACAGAGGTTTGATGAAGTGTTGATGTGCTAAGAAACCAGGCTCACTGGGCAAATAACTTCTTCTCAAACCAGATAATTTAAATCAATTCAATCAAGTACTTAACTAAGGGCCTACTGTGTCCCAGTGTGTGCCCAACATTGAGTTAATAGAGCCAGAAAAGAAGTAGAATGTTTGACAGGCCCTGGGAAGCTTCTTTTTCTGGGAAGAAATAACGGATGCATGGATGTCTTTGTAATTTTAGATATTTGCCTACTATGTGCACGAGATTTATGCAAGTAAGCAGCTAAGTGGAGTAGTGGCCACACCTCTTTAATATCAAGCCTGTATCAAATATTTCAAGGGGAAATGGCTCTCTTTTGTGTCATGATGAGAAAAATGAAAAAAAAAAAAAAACAAAAACATTTATCGAGCACCTGAATTGAATGTATTGAATGTTCTTCAGTGCATCATGTTCCTTCTTGAGACCATGTTGTTGCTTTTACTGCCCTTTTATTTTTTTACCTTTAAAAGATTTTATTTTTTAAGTAATCTCTACACTCATTGTGGGGCTTGAACTCATAACCCTGAGACCAAGGTTGTACACCCACCAACTGAGCCAGCCAGGCGCCCCTTACTGCCCTAACTTTAAGTGATATCCATTCTCCCACACTGGTATGCTTATCCAAATGTGATTTCTTCTTTCTTTCTTTCTTTCTTTTTCTTTCTTTCTTTCTTTCTTTCCTTCCTTTTTTTTTTTTTTAGATGAAATCTTACCTTCTCCAAAAACCTTTTACTCCTCTAGCTTTTAGGCAACAATGGTATCTCTTCTTCATTGCCTTTATTATTAGTAACATGCTTTGAATTCAGTACCTAACAGCTTATCCTGTCTTATATTGGTCTCTAATCTTTCAGGCTGTGAGACTTGTAAGCTCTTTGAGGGTAAACCTCAATTTATATTTGTTTAATCATAATATTTGTTGAGCAACTACTTTGTACCAAATTGCCATTGTAGGAGAAACAAATATAAATAAAAGATTTCTGCTCTAAAGAAACTCATATATATTTGGCACTCAAAATGGAATCACAATCTCCTGGAAAGCACTTAACATTGTGTCAGATACATAGCAAGTCTTCTAAAAATGGACACCATTATTAGTTATTATTTCGCTGACACTGGATGGAAGAGTAGAAAGTACAGATAAGAACTGAGAAAGGACGCTACCACTGTTAGGTTTGGAGGTGTGTAACAAAAAACCCAAATCAAATGGTTTAAGCAGTAAAGAGAATTTATTGGCTTTTCTAACTGAAAAAGACAAGAGGGATAATAATGATTGGTTATGATTCGGTCAGGGCTTTGGCTTCATCTCTTTATGACTCTTCTTGGTATTATTTCTTCATGTGTTGGCTTTGTCCTCAGGCTGGTTGCAATATGACTGTAGTAACTCCAGGCTTCACATTTATACATAGCATCCAGAAGGGAGAATTCATCTCTTTTGGTGGTTTTCTCAAAAGTAAGGAAACTTTGGGGCGCCTGGGTGGCGCAGTTGGTTAAGCGTCCGACTTCAGCCAGGTCACGATCTCGCGGTCTGTGGGTTCGAGCCCCGTGTCGGGCTCTGGGCTGATGGCTCAGAGCCTGGAGCCTGTTTCCGATTCTGTGTCTCCCTCTCTCTGCCCCTCCCCCATTCATCTATGTGTCTCTCTCTGTCCCAAAAATAAATAAACGTTGAAAAAAAAAATTTTTAAGTAAGGAAACTTCTTTCCTCAAGATTCCAGCAAATCTCCCTTCTTAACTCATTGTACCAAATGAGTTGCAAGACTTTTTCTTAACCAACTCCTTGACCAAGGAATGTCATGGACTGCTTGGCTTAGGCTAGGTTCCTGGCACAGATACTGGTAAGAGGATGAGATTACTGTCAGCTAGGATGGCCTGCTTATACTGCAGTAATAGCCAACTCCCAAATCTCAGTGCCTTAATACGGCAAACATTTATTTCTTACTCTTTACATGCCAGTATAGGTCGGCAGGGGGAGCTCTACCATTATGGTCACTCTGGGACCATGGCTGATGGAGTCTTCATCTTGACAAATGATTTAGCAATCACTGCTGCAGTGGGAAAGGTACCTGGTGAATCCTACATCGTCTCTTAAAGTCTTCTGCTTGGAAATGATATAGATCACTTTTATTCACATTTTATTGGCCAAAGCAAGTCACATGGCCACAACTAACTTAAGCTAGGAAATGCAATCCTACCATGTATCTAGGAGAACTAGAATATTTATAAATAGCCCCGATTATTACTACAATTACTCTTGGTTCAATCAGAGCCAACTGTATGGATGACTAGAGAGTGAGCTTCTCCTGAAGCACATGTACTTCTTTGGAAAGGGGAGCCTTTAGCAAAAATCAGGTACTACTAGGAAGGGAGCAATGGATGTTATTCAACCAATAATGTTTATTATAGAAGTTATATGAAGGTAAACTAATCTCAGACCTCAAAGGCATAGAGAAAGCAAGATCATGAACGGTTTGGCAAAGGTCAAGGAGAGAAGTAACAACTGTAGTAATGTAGCCATCTAGAGATCTGCACATCAGGAAGGGCCCAGATGAAAAGAAACAGCATAGCTAGTAGCACACCAGTTAGTATCTTTGCTGCTGCACTCCCCAGCCAGGGCATAGAAGCATAAAAGCAAAAGCATATCAGGAAGATATGCAGGGATGATGGACGGTTTGAGGGACTTTGTGGGAGATCTTCAGTTGTTAAAGAAATTGGAGAGTTGAAGAAGTCAAGGGGATCTCAAATAGGCAGTGGGACAAAAGTCATAATATAATCTAGAACCAGTCACATTCTTAAACTAGGTTAAGTCTTTGAGAATTAACCTGTAACAGTAACAAAGACTTTTGGCAGATGGTACAGACAGATGAAATGGAACCCAAATGATGGAAAATGGAGGACAGCCAATCTGAAAGAGATACTGAAATAAAGATGAAACCTCCTGTCCTGTTCGGCCTACAGGTATTAGAGAAAGTCTCCATGGAAGAGGAGTGTTCAGTTAATATTAGAGCCATGTTTCCACCCACGGGTGTCAATACCACATAAAAGAGAGAACTCTTGTAGATCAGCAGTCAGGAAACTTGGGTTTGAGGCCCAACAATGACTATAAACACAACACTGGCAAATCATTATAAATTCTTTCCACTTGTTTCCTCAGCTGAGGAAAGAAGGTTAATAATCCCTTCTCCACCTTCCTTAGAGCTTCATGTGAAGATCAAATGAGATGGGAAAGTGCTATAGCAGACTAAAAAGCCCTGGAAAAATATATGTAAGAGACTGTAACAGTGATAAGGATCACTATGCTTAGAGTTGAGGAGGTTTAGGATTTAGGTGAAATGTGATCTCCAAGTGAATAGGGCCCAAAGGGAAGTACAGAGTGAAGATGAAGTGGAGATAACAGTGAGCTGATAAGCATTGTCTAAGCTAAAACTTTTAATTGCAAGGGACAGAAACCCAACTCAAACTGGCCTAAGAATAAGATATTTCAGCTCACATACTAGAAATGATTGCAAAGGTAAAATAGTTTCCAGTGTGGCAGGACTCCGTGCTCAAGTGTTATGTTGCAAATCTGTCTCTTTCCATTTCAATGGCCTGCTTTCCTCTATGCTGGCTTCATTTTCAGACAACATGTCCTCAATTAGTGACAAAGATTGTCCCCAGCAGCTACTGGTTATGCTCTACCAGTTAGGTAACTCTAGTAGAAAAGGAGAGTGACTTTTTCTCATCTTAACAAAAATCCTGAGGTAACTCTCATTGTCTGGCCCGATCATATGTTCTCTGAATCAATCACTATGACTGGCATCAATCTCAGCTGAATCACATGGATGGAACATGGGAGAATAAATGAAAACCACCCACACCCACCATAGGAAATAGGCTAAAAGGCTTGTTCTAGAAGTGATGATTGTGGAGACATAAGGCAGAGGAAGGAAGAAAATCAAGGGAGAATTTGAGGCAGAGGGAGAGTAGCACTTATTGGAGAAAGGCAAATTTAATAAGGGACTCTCCAGGTGCACTCGGGAAATGGGGAGGTGGTATAGAGAGCGCTGCTGAAACAGAGACCATCAGTCAAAAGGACATATTTAAGAATTCCCACAGTGGCCCAATGCACTCTTTGTGAAAAAGTAGTTTAGGAAGCAAAAGTAGCCACTTGTTACAGATTCTCAGTTTGTTCTTTGCTTAGTAGGTGTTTTTGTCCCATTAGGGGTAGGAGAGGGAAAAGACCGTGTCCGTCTTGAAGGAGGTAGACTAATGCAGAAGGCATGGACATAGATACCCATAACACTGTCATAATTGTATAGCTCAGAAGGAAAAGCAGCAAAGAAATTATCACTAAATTTACTAGAAGTTACAGCCTGTCAGAGATGTGAAATGTGACTGACATACACAGCATGGTAGGTCCTCTCCACCCACCCACAAAACATAAAGGCCCACCCTGTTTTGCCTTTTTTCCACCCTCCTACATACACATTACACCTGCACACAGGCACATAACAGGAGGGAAGGATTCTCTTGGAACACTGTCAGAATCATTCTTTAGGCCTCCCTGGCAGGTCACTACCCTGAAATGAAAAGCTGCCTGCCTCCCGTTTTTAAAGCCGGTGGAATGGGGCTGATTAAAGCTGACTTCATACTGAGCAAATACTTGTGAAAGGCAATTTAGTTCTGGATCCATCCTCTGGATCTTAACAATTGCCCTCACCACCACCCCTGACTGGCATACTTCCAAGCATGTTCAACAGAAGGGCCTCACCTCATGCTTAACCGAATGAAGACATTGGCCCACATCTGACCTTGGACTTAAAGGCTTGATTATGTGAAAGAGAATAGGAGCATAGAGATCACAGTTCCAAGTGAGGGTTCTGGGGGGCCAGGATAAGTCCCTGTTTTGACTTAGTCTGAATTCCAGTGATGGATGTAAAGAGGAACTCAGAAGCAATTCCTCCAGGAAAGAAAATCCAGGACTCTTGAATTCTTACCTCATAGCCAGGCCAACTATTACTCTGTCCTCTGTAGCTGTTGCCAGGAAAGGGTTTCTGATATTCTGATATTAGAGTTCTGGTATTCTCTGCTGACTCTCACATCCCAAACAGACATCTGGGTTGTAAGCCCCTCTCTATTCCCCCAATGAATGTCAGTAATTATCGCACACAGTTCTGGCAGATGTATTATTTTAAAAACAAATAGCATATAAACATAGAATTATTATATGACCCAGCAGTTTCACCCTAGGTATATACCCTCCAAATTGAAAATAGGTACTCAAATCCTTGTATGCAAATGTTGATGGCAGCATTATTCACAACAGCCAAAATATGGAAACAATCTAAATGCCCATCAACAGCTGAAAGGATAAACAAATTGTGGTATATACACATAATGGAATACCATTCAGCCACAGAGAGGAATGAAGTACTGATACATGCTGCAGGGATAAACCTTGAAAACATTATGCTAAAGAAGTGAAATAAGCCAGACACAAAAGATCACATACTGTACGTACAATTCCATTTATACAAAATATCCACAGTAAGTAAATCCATAGACAGGAGATTGGTTGTTGCCAAGGGCTGGGAGAAGGGGGAGAATGGGCCGCAACTGCTTAACAGGTACCGGGTTTTCTTTTGAAATTTTTTTTTTTTTCAACGTTTATTTATTTTTGGGACAGAGAGAGACAGAGCATGAACAGGGGAGGGGCAGAGAGAGAGGGAGACACAGAATCGGAAACAGGCTCCAGGCTCTGAGCCATCAGCCCAGAGCCTGACGCGGGGCTCGAACTCACGGACCGCGAGATCGTGACCTGGCTGAAGTCGGACGCTTAACCGACTGCGCCACCCAGGCGCCCCCCGGGTTTTCTTTTGGTATGATGAAAATGTTTTGGAGCTAGGTAGTGATTGTGGTTGCACAATATCGTGAATGTACTAAATGTCAACGAACTGTACATTTTAAAATGGCTAATTTTATGTTATGTGAATTTTACCACCATAAAGATATCCCATAAAAAAGGGAGGAGGGGATGCGGACTCGGGTGGCATATACATCATCCCCTTACTCTCTCCTTCATTCTTCCTGAAGGCATAGGTGGATCAGCCATTATGTGGCCATGAAGCAACAAACATTTGCCAAGAATGGCAAAGCAGAAAGATAAAAGAAAGCTGGGTCTTTGATATCATGAAGGAAACTACGGTAACATCAATTTTATTATGAGACAAATAAAACCCCTAGTTGAAGGAATAGCACAAGCTTTGTTCTTACATATTTCTTCTTTAAAAAAATGACTGTAACACAGACTAAGTGAACAAATCCACACATAAGCCTCAGGTTAGATTTATCTGGTCATGTACTCTTGGTTAGATGGTTTCACCAGTTGCTGGGAAAATGCCCTTTGCTATGCAGATCAGCACTCACCATCTGTAAGCATTCCAAATGGGAAGATAATACAAAATAGTATCACAAACATTAGGTATACAAGTAACAACAGAAACTGAAAGTTAACTGCTTCTTACATAAAGGCCATAGTTTACTCCTGGCCTGAATAAACAGAATTGTGTAGTCATTCAATACGTATTGATGATTACTTACTATGTGCCAGGCACTGAGTCAGAGATATGAACCAGAACACTACAGTGAGCAAGAAAGTCTCTGCCCTCATGGAGCTTACATTCTGGCAAGAAGGAGATACAGACAACACATAAGCAATTTTGCATACACTATATATATATATATATATATATATATATATATATATATATATATATATAAAATAGAATGCATAGGGAGAAACATATTGGGCTTCCAACCCTCCTGGTTTAGGACTGGCTCTTAGCTCCTCCATCTCTGGCACGGCTTTGCAGGGTCCTCAGGCCATTCAATCTCCCAGGAGTTAGCAGCACGTTCAACACCACAGCCTTGGTCTCAGTAGTCAAAAACGTCTCAGTTCCTCACCACCACTGCTAACATTATCCCCACATTTCCTCCTACTTCAGGGAAAATCAAACTGAAAAAACCCTACCTCACCCCAACCAATCCTACCCTTAAAAGGGGATAAATTAAACTAGAAGCAGAATCCATTATTGTTCCCAAGAGCAAAGAGCTTACAAACAAAACAAAGCCTACCTTTCTGGTAGAGGGCCAGGGAAGAAAGCAACATGAGCACAGTATTCAGGTCAAAAACTTGTATTTGAGGAAAAATGCAAATAATCACTAAGGAGAACACACGTAACTCTAGCACCCAAAGAAAATGCCCTTGACCAGTGTTGTCCAATAAAAATACAATGCAAGCTACAAATGTGAGTCTTTTTTGTCATTTTAAATCTTCTGACAACCCATAAAAAGTAAAACAGGTGTGGGGCGACTGGATGGCTCAGTCACTTAAGCATCCGACTTCAACTCAGGCATGATCTAGCAATTCGTGAGTTCAAGCCCTGCATTGGGCTCTGTGCTGACAGCTCAGAGCCTGGAGTCTGCTTCAGATTCTGTCTCCCTCTCTCTCTGCCTCTCCCCCCCCCCACCATCTCTCTCTCTCAAAAATAAATAAACATTTTTTAAAAAAGTAAAACAGGTGCAATTAGTTTAATAGTACATTTTCTCTAACCCAACATATCTACAGTATTATCTTTTCAACACATTACCAATATAAACATTATTAATAAGGTATTTTACATTCTTTATTTACATACTGAGTCTTCAAAATTTGTATATATTTTATATTTATAGCACATCTCAATTTGGACTACATACATTTCAAGTACTCAGTAGCCACATGTGGCTAGGGACCACCTTATCAGACAGTGCAGCTCTAGAAAAAATACTCATTAAATTACCTTTTCCATGTACATTAAAGCTAATGTTCCCCAGAATTGAAGCTTCTAGACGTCTCAATGGCTGTGACCAAGAAGCTATATTCCAGCACCCTTCACTGTTAGTCCTGGAGACACAGCCCTAGGTACAATGAACCACAAGTGAACATAGTTAACTGATTAAGAGAATATACACACACACACACACACACACACACACACACACACACACATACATACACATATACACACACAATGCAATGCAAGCAGGAACAAAATGATCAGCCTTGGTGGGGAAAATGCTATGTTTGCTTTGTGCCAAGTCATCTGTCCATCCATCCATTCAACACTTACTGGGCCTACAATGTGCCAGAATTCTACATGCTAGTATCCTGCCTTCAGGGAGTTTATAGTCTTTTAGGGGAGAAGTTGAGAGGCAGAATTAAATAAAAAATAAACAAGTTCATTTAAAATAGCAGTTTTGCTATGAAGAAAATAAAACAGGAAAATACCGTAAGTGGAAGAGAAGACTACTTTAGCTAATAGGGCAGAGGCTTCTCTGAGAAGGTGGCATTGAAGCTGAAAGTAAAGTAACGGGGACAAGAGTGGAGAAGAATGTTTCATAAAGAGAAAACAGGGCAAAGAAGGTAGAAAGAAGTTTGGCATGTTTGCCAAACAGAGAGAATGTCAATGTAGTTAGAGAATAGTTAACAAGAAGAGTAGGAGATGTGGTCATAAACATAGCCAGGGGCCAGACCACTTAAGGCCTAAAGAAAAGGGTAAGGAGTTTGGATGTTATTCTAGGAAGAAATCAATAAAGCATTCTAAGGTGGGGGAAGGATCATCTGACTTACATTTTAAAAAGTCTGTGTGTGGGGAATGGTCAAATCCCTGCATGTTTTGGGGGGTGGTTTAAGAGTGGAAATGGGGAGACTAGTTGGCAGGCTGCTGCCCCAGACAAGGTGAGAGTTGACGTGGCATGGAGTAGGCTGGTAGGGGTAGAAGTAGTGAAAAGTCAGATTTAGAAGACACTTCCAATTTATCACCAATTCCAGTCAGCTCTACCTTCAAAATTAGATTATATAAATTAGGTTATATTTTGAATCTATAGGACGTGCTGATGAGTTACATGTGAGATGAAAAAAAGAAAGGATGGCTAACAAAGAGGATATAGTTAAGCATACAGTTGAAATGGTAGTGCCAGTTATGGAGATGGGGAGCCGAAACAGGAGCAAAGCCTGCCCCTCCTGGATTTCCAATCTTGGTAAACAGAACCACCACCCAATCAGAAACCTGAGTTTCATCAAAGTTTCTACTGCCTTATCCAATCACCAAATCTGTCCCCTCCTTTCCATCCCCACTGACTTGGACAGTTTGCTAGACCAAATTACTCGCCAAAACTATTAAAATTGCCTTAATAATCTCCAGTTTTAAACTCCAACCTAATGTCAAACCTACAAATTGTTCCCCTGCTTACAATTCTCCCACAATCTTTCTGAAGAGTAATTTGGCATTACCTATCAAAGTTTAAAATGAACATGCCCTTTGGTTGGCTCTCCTTTAGGATTCCATCCTACAGAAATACTTGAAAAATGAAAAGAATGAGGTTACTTTAATAGTGAAAAACTAGATACTAACTAAACGCCATTCAGTAAGGAAACTGTTACATAAACCATCATACAACTGTATTATAAAATTCTATCTAGTCTTTATTTTTAAAAATGAAGATCTAAATATATTGACATGAAAAGATATCCAAGATACTTCAAAAGCAACTGGCAACATGTATGTGGTTGCATTTACTTAAAAAGCATTACAGTGAATCGGGGGGGTATCGTGTGCATGTTGTTTCTAAAGGCCTAGAAAAGGTCTGGGATACACACATTAAACTATCGATAATGGTTATCTCAGGGTAGTGCGATGGGGATGGGCTTGGGGGGGGGTTCTTTTTAAAAAACTATATATTTATTATTGGATGAGTTTTTAAATAATTAATATATTTATATAACAACAACAAAACCGTACAACCATCCTGTGTGCCTTAACACGATTCAAGGCACTTTAGGACCTGGCACCAGCCTTCTTTTCAGACTAGTTTCTCAGACTTATTTACATTAGGTGGGCGATAATGTACTTTTGTGTGGTGGGAAATGTGGGTTGATTGTTGAAACTGGGTCGTGTACTAGGCCTATCTGCTTTGCAAATGGAAGAAGAAAGGCATCCTCTAGTATTCAGAAGGATGTGAAGCTCTTTCTTAACAGAAGTTAAGAGACTTGTTTCTTTCCTTCAGGGCACACCATAATTACTTCATTCCTTCAGCTCTTCAAAGGAAGAAATAAAATTTCATGACTCTTCTCAATCCATTTGGTTTTACATGGCTTAGGAGTACCTGTACTTATCTTGTTCAGTTTGCTGCTTTTATAATATTAAAAGCCAACAGAATAGACAGTAAATTTACCATAATACCAATTCCTTTCTGAAAAATCTTCATTTCCCCAAGAAATTTTTAGGTATTTAAAGAAAAACAAAGTGATAGTAGCCCAGCTAGAGAGCTACTAGAGATAACACACGTGAAATAGCTTTGGTGGAAACGAAATGCTAAATAGAAGGTGGAATAGGGCCAATTTCTAAATTCTAAAGATTTTCATATTTTGTTTTTTGATTTCCACTTCTTAATTACTTATTTTAAGCTCAGGAATAAAGAGAGCAAAAAGGTACATATTTAAGTCTTTCTCTTGTCCTGGCTGGGAATCTAGCCATAGAACCAACTGGTACAAGACAGAATGAACTGCTCTTCCCAATCTTGTTCCATTCAGTGTCCAATTCTCTCAAAACAATACCAAAAATTGTTATGAAATATTCAATTATTTCCTCCTCAGTCATTCAGATGATTAGAAGTGAAGTACCAAAGAAAAACCTAGTTACTAATGTTTAGGATGAAGTTGGCTACATTTTAAATACTAAACCTGCCAACTACACCAGTCCCTCATTTGATATATCCTTCACCTGGTTTGAATTGCTGTTGCTCATCAGAAGGCTTTTTGGTTTTTGTTATTAGGCCTCATTTAAAAATCTATTATCTACCACTTACCTCCATAAGATATCAGAGCAGAAAGGAATCACTGTGATCCTAGCATAATCCTCTCATTATTGACAGCTGAGAAACTGGCCCAGAAAGACTGCCTCAGGTAACAATGTCACTGTGTGTCTGTTTAATTGGAGCTGGGACTAGAACCTACTCTTCTGAGTTCCAGGCAAGCCAAATTGGATTGATTTATTATTTAAAAAAATTTTTTTAGTTTATTTTTCTATTTTGAGAGAGACAGAGACAGCACAAGTGGGGGAGGGGCAGAGAGAGGGGAGATAGAGAATCCCAAGCAGGCTCCACACTCTCAGCACAGAGCCCAATAAGGGGCTCAAACTCACCAAATCATGAGATCATGACCTGAGCCAAAATCGAGAGTTGGCTGCTTAACTGACTGAGCCTCCCAGGCACCCCTGGAAAAAATTTTTAGGTAATTTAAACTTAATACTCCTTAAGTATTAGCAATATTCCATAAGTACTATTTGGGGAAAGCAGGCAAGTAAATAAGAAAAAGGTTTCAGGGGCGCCTGGGTGGCTCAGTCAGTTGAGTGTCCGACTTCAGCTCAGGTCATGACCTCGTGGTCCCTGAGTTCAAACCCCACGTCGGGCTCTGTGCTGACGCTCAGAGTCTGGAGCCTGCTTCAGATTCTGTGTCTCCCTCTCTTTCTGCCCTTCCCCTGCTCATGCTCTGTCGAAAGAAAGAGAAAGAAAGAGAGGAAGGAAGGAAGAGAGAAAGAAAGAAAGAGGCTTCAACTTCAAGGGCAGATAGAATTAAAGCAGTTTTCTACCAGATATAAGGTAATGGATCATCTGAAGGCCAAGATTGTTATTCATCATTGTTATTCATTTGACTTTTGGCAAAGTATAATTAATAATATTTTTTAGTGTAGTGGAAAAAGAAAACTGTTCCTTTTAGAGCCAATTAACCTCTTATGCTGACACTTAGCAATGGGAAGATGGCCCATTGGTTAGGGAACCATCTTGGATAGGCCACTTTGGATATAAGCGCTTTCAAGGCACTACTTGAAATAGGAATAAAACAAGTAAGTTATTTTCTCTAATACATTTATAACTTTCCAAGACCTTTGGAAAAAAAGGTGTGATGAAGAGAGGGAAACAGGAAGCTGAAATTTCAGCAAGATTTGAAGGCAGGACTTGGGATGAGACAGGTAAGGATGGCAGAAACTCTTTAAGAACAAGGATATATATGATCTACTCTTATATTTGACACTGCAGTGCTGAGATAAAACGCCCTCTCATTGCCCATCTCCTTCCCACTACTGTAAAAACTTGAGTGAGTATATGCTACATGGACTTGTGTTGCTGGCACAGTGGGAGTTGGTATAGGTGGTGTGGAGGAGATGTGGAGAAGCCAGGAAAGCAGGGAGGCAGAGCAGGAGAATATAAACCACACTAGCCCCCTCCACAACTCTCCCCACCAGAAAAAGAGAAACGATATTGTAAGAAGTATCCCATAATATTACAATAAAAGTGTTCTTTATTTAAATCTTAATGGACAGTGAAAGGTTGGGACACCTGGGCAGCTGATACTAGAGCTATGATAACTCACTCAGAGACGATGAGTTCCTGGCCAATCCTTATTACAGGCTGTTGCATGTAACAATTCCAGCCATCCTTAGGTCAACAGACACTGACTACATCTATCAACCAACTTTGCTGGTGAGCCTGCCCTTACTACAGCTTCAGAGGCTGATAATTGGCAGGGCTCCCATGTTTGGTCATGCTGTCACTGACTGGCTTTTCTCACCAGATTATTGTGCAATTCAACACACATAAATCTGTCCAATGAAATAATATCAAACTCTATCGAATCCCTGTGTATATTATAGAAATAGGGGGTAATGTCCAAAATGTTACACATTAAATTATATTTTCCTATTAATTTTGGGCATAAAATCAGAGATATTTCTCTAAGGAAATGATAAACCCAGGATTTTAAAAAAGTAAGTCACACCTAAAAATCCTAGTCTAACATAAAGTTTGCTTTTGTCACTCTATTTCTTTAATTCTACTGCATATTTTCTACAAGAGCTTCTTTAATTGTCCACTTGATTCTTTTTACAAAATGGGAATATCTTTTCCACTATAACCCATAGACCACAGTAACTGTCATCGCTTATTATATGTATCTTTGAATACAAATATCTACCTCATAGGTTTGTTATAAAGGATTAAATGAGTTAACAGATGTAAAGCACATAGTAAGTATTATGTTAGATACTTTCTTCTTTACACATACACATGTAGAAAACCAGAATCCTTCTATACTTAACATAATGAATATCTTTGCCTATCAATACATTCTCTTTAATGGCTACAGAACTTCATGAAAAAATGATTTAATTCCTGATCGATGCATATTTAATATATTTATGTATCTATATTTTATTTCAAACACTGCTGCACTAGATACTTATTCATACTTGTGTCTTCACTTGTGACATTCTTTTGTAACACAAATTACACACACGCGCGCACACACACACACACACACACACACACACACACACACAAGGAAAGAACTAGGCCTTGAGTTATGCTTAAAGATACAGCATAGATACAGCAGAGGAGGAAATAAAGTCTGAAGACTGAGAAAGAATAGCCAATGAACTAAGGAGATCCAAGACAGCATAATGGCTAGGATGTGAAAATGTTCCAAGGAGAAAAGATGGATTACTGAGAAATAAAGGGCTGTTACACTGGACAAAGCCATTTCAGTGTAGTAAAGGGCAAAACACAGACTGTAAGAAGGAGAGGAAAGAAATATGCAACTAGTCTATGATTCTTTAAGAGGCTGGTAGATAACAGGAAAGAAAAACTAGAACAGTAGCTCTCAAAAGTAGAACATGCAAGTTAGATTCAAGAAAAAATAGCAAGAAACAATCATTCATTGAAATAAAGAGCTGACAGTTCACTTACAACTATGTTTTAAAACATCTGATTAGGGGCACCTGGCTGGCTCAGTCGAAGAGTGTGTGACTCTTGATCTTGGGGTCTGCGAGTTCAAGCCCTATGTTGGGTATAGAAATTACTTAAATAAAAACAAGTAAGCAAGTAAATAAATAAATAAATAAATAAATAACCTGATTAATATTTTACTTAAATGAACTTATTCCTAGAACTATGAAAGTTTAAAAACAATGTTTAAAAGGATAAGAATAGGACCATATATACAAGATACATACATAAAAGTCATTCTTAAGGCAGCTTATTGCCAGAAAAAACTTAGACCACATACAACTGTATCTGTTATTTGAAAGAGAACTATTAAGAGAAAAAAGTCTGAAACACTGTTTTAATGGGAAGAGTATTCATTTTAATTATGCTCCAAGATGTTACAGAGCTAGAAATTAACAAATTTTGGTCGGTATAAAATAGATTTATTGTCAATATTCAATCATTAATACAACCCAAGTAAATGAAACATCACTTCATACAAGGCTCAGATACTCTAAAATCTATCTTCACACGTGTACTATAATATGATAAATACTTAAAAATTATAATGCAAGGAAAAATATTACAAAAAAAATACAATTGCTATAGACCCTTGCATGAATATTCTTTATTTTTAAAGTTCTGCCTTAGGGAATTAATACCATGTTATACATCAGAACCAAAAGTAAGCTACATTCCTTGAGGTTACAATGTTCAACGATGCACTAGATGTATTCTAAAACACCATGTCGGACAAGAATCAAAAGAGAGACAAAGAAGGCCTTCAATGATGTTAAGAAAGGAAAAAAAGAGGGGAGTAATAATTTTTATATGCTGATTTCTGCTGGAATGGCCTCATTCAACAATTTATACCACTGTAGAAGATAGGAAAAAGAAGGGAACTAGTCTCAGCTTTCCATAAAGGATGTCCAAATCAGCACAAATTCAGGCAATTCTAAAAGGCACTGTTCCCAATGCTCTCCACTCTTCAACCCTGTACAGGAACTCGTCCGATATCCATGTTTTTTTTCCTAATTTCACAAGGGCTTACCAAGTATACATTCTGTTTTCTATCATCCAACAGCCAAACCAAAAGGCATGAAGCAAAACAACACACTATCAGTCAAGTCAGCTCGAAAGACACAAATTTTCATCGGAGTCTTATATATTGACTCCAATCCTCAACTGTGTGGCAATAAGAAGTTTTAAGATTTTTTTTTCTGTCACTCATCATTGATTCGCCTGTTGCCAAACTTCTTGGCAGCAATACCAGGAACTGTTGGGAATCCTTGGTGAGAACAAAACGGAGGTGATCAGTGAATTCGTATAACCTATCATAGTGGGCTTCTACAGGCAGACAGGAAGACTGCCTGCATTCATTTCAGAAGGGGAGAAAAATGGGGCAAAGATTAGGTAAATTTGAAATACAGCAAGGTATTAATACTGTAGTAATAACAGGGAAGGAAATGCTTATAGCCAACCTACCTTTGGGGAAGCTTCTGGCATAAAAATCAAACTTTCTCTCCCATTATTCTTGAGCTCTTTACTTCAAGAAAGGCAGAACACCACTTAAACACTTTTCTTCAAAGGTAGGGAATTTCTTTTTGAAATTAGCATTGGAGAAAGGAAGAAAAGATAGGAAAAGCTCACTCAAAGAGGTCCTCAAACATGCGCTGTCCCATTGCTATGTATGCTTCCTTCTCCTCTGGTGTCATCTGGGCCACTAGCTCTGGCCGCTGGCTCACTTCACTGTAGGAGAATGGTCGGCCAGCCACCATAACAATGGGGTCATCTGCTACTTCCTCAAACTCATCGTCCTCCTCGTCGTCCTCGTCCCGATGATGTACTGCCACAGCTGCTGGTCGAGGTGGGGAGTCATCGTCTGACTCACTGGTCTCACTCTCCGAGTCACTGCCATTGGCAGCAGTGACAGGAGCAGCCGCCCCCACTGAGCCTGCTGTGGCAGAGGGGGTCTTCTTCTCATGAATGAGCAGTGCTCGCATGACCTCCTCGTTATCATCTGGCCCTGCACGGCCCTCCTCACGCTCCTGAAACGCATCTATATCTATGCCACCTGGAAGGAAAAACCCAGAAAATCAATATCCTTAAATATACAAGGCATTCCTTTATAACTAATAAAATATGTAATATTTTAATATTTAAATACATTATTATAAAGTAACACAGACTTCACTGGTTCCAGTTTTTGAACAACTGTCCATAAGAAATTCAAAATGTTTCTCACAAACTGGAATTTAAGTAGCATGGTTTAAGTGCATGGGTTCTAAGAGTAACACAGTACGGATTCAAATCCTCATTCTTTTACATGCAAGCTACACTGCTTTGGGCAAGTTTTTAGTCTCTGAACTTTGGTACCTTTTCCTGTAAAATGGAGTGATAAAAACATCTATCTTACAGGGCTTTGGATAAGAACAAATGTAATTATGTCTGTGAAGGAACAAGCACAGTAGCTGGCAAAATAGGAAATCACAAACGTGGCTTCTCATCTTACTTAGAAAGTAAAAGCCAAAAGCTTTACAATGGTCTTTAAAGTCCTACGTTATCTGGAACCCCTCCTGCTCACTTACTTACTTTTCTCTTTCCCTTTGCTCATTCTACTCCTGCCACAGTAGCCCCCATGGTATTCCCTGCACATACCACACTCACTCCTACCTTAGGGCCTTTGTACTGCCTGTTTCCTCTACCTGGGATATTTTTCCTCTATGTATCTACATAGCTGAATCTTTCATATCTTTTATGTTTTCATTCAAATGTTGCCTTCTTTTAATTCACCCCATCCTATACTCCCAATGCTTTCTTCTTTTCCCCATAGCACTTATTTTCCAACATACTAATTTATGTCTATTGTCTTTGTCACCTCCTTTCCCAGGATGTAGGTTCTCCACAAGCAGATATTTACTTTTTTTATTCAATGATATATTCCATGCACCCAGAATACGGCCTATCACTTCTTAGGCACTGAATTAATATTTGATGAATTGGTGAATAAATGCAGCTTTATTTTTCTGAAACAAACTAAGGGTACTTTGAACTCTTTATAAAAAGGAATCTAGTCTTAGGAACAAAGCTCCTCTCACCACATACCTATCACTTTGTGTACACATCATGAAAAATTACACATAAAAAAATTAAAGAAAAACATTGGTATTCTGTATTCTGAATACCAAATATACTACCATTTAAAAAATATAAAAGAATTAGGGACACCTAGGTGGCTCAGTTGGTTGGGTGTCCAACCCTTGATTTTTTTTTTTTTTTTAATTTTTTTTTTTCAACGTCCAACCCTTGATTTTGGCTAAAGTTGTGATCTCATGGTTCATGGGATTGAGCCCCACATTGCAGAGCCCACTTGGGAATTTATCTCTCTCTCTGCCCCTTCCCCTGTTTGTGGGTGCACTCTCTCTCTCAAAATAAATAAATAAACATTAAAAAAATTGGGGCGCCTGGGTGGCTCAATTGGTTAAGCGTCCGATTTCAGCTCTGGTCGTGATCTCACGGTTCACGGGTTAGAGCCCCACATCGGGCTCTGTGCTAACAGCTCAGAGACTAGAGCCTGCTTCAGATTCTGTGTCTCCCTCTCTCTGCCCTTCCCCTGCTCACACTCTGTCTCTCTCCTCTCAAAAATAAAATAAACATTAAAAAAGTTTTTTTAAATAATAAAACATAAAAGGATTAAAAATATTCTTTGGAACCTAACTCTCTGATTCAAATCTTGACTCTAACAGTTATTAGCTGTATGATTTTGGCCAAGTTACTTCATCTCTCTCTGCTTCAATTTTCTCAAGTATAGAGAGGGAAAAAATAATAGTATATCGTCACTGGATAATTTTTGGGATTAAGTGAATATCTTAATATCTGTGAAGCCATTAGAATAAACTTGGCACTTGGATTAGTATTATCTATCATCATCATCAACAACAAAAAGCCCAGAAAAGGGGCACGTGGGTGGCTCAGTCAGTTAAGTGTCTGACTTGGCCTCAGGTCATGATCTCTTATTCACGAGTTTGAGCCCCTCATTGGGCTCCACACTGACAATGTGGAGCCTGCTTGGGATTCTCTGTCTCCCTTTCTGCCCCTCCCCCAACTGTGTATACACGTATGCTCTCTCTCTGTCAAAGCAAATAAATAAACTTAAAAAAAAAAAAAAGCCCAGAAATGACCAACTCCGGCCATGAATGAAGTGAAAGCATCTTCTCATTAACACACTAGGATGGATTAGTGTAACCCTGGACAATTTAGAAAGTGTAGAACTCCTGAGAGAAGAGAATAGGCAACTAAGAGACAGAAAGGGAAACAGGAACTGAGAAGTTAAAAGTTCAAGTTAGAGAAAGTTCAAGAAAAGTTCAAGAAGTTCCAAGTTAGAGAAAATAGGCTTCTGGTATCATGGATGTAAAAATGAGAATTAAAGTCAAACTTCACTACTTTAAAAACACTGCCGAAGGCTGAGGGTCCCCCCCCCCCCCCCCGCCCGCAGAGCCCTTACTGCCAATGCAGTATTTCGATAGGAAAAAAAAGACAAGGAATTGTCTCTAAAGCAATCATTGCTTTGATAAGAATTTTCCAATAAGCCTAATATTATTACCAACATAGGATTTTGATTAATGTTTAAAGTAAATATAAAATTAGGGGCAAAGCAATTTAGTTTCATAAACTAGTCACATCTAAAAGATTTATGACAAGGGTCTTGAGAGGTTTGGGGGAAAAAAGGAACCATTCTGTTACAGATGAAGACAGAAAGAAAATAAGGATAAATGAGCAAATTTCTGGATGGTAAAGTAGAAACACTAGTTCCAAGCACAGTCTTATTTAATAGAGTTATAAATTACAAAGAAGATGTATATAATAGGAAATTGTCAAGTTCACTGATGATGCTAAGCAATTCTGGATGCTTAAAGGCCAAACTAGTGGCAAAAAAAACACACATAAGAGGAGCTGAAAGTTGTATAAATGGCAGAAAACTGGCAGATTTCTTTCTATACTGGCAAGTGTAAAAAATCTGCCCACAAAAAAATAATCTAAAAGATACTGAAAGACCTGGTCCAAGCTATCTGATACAGGGCAAGGGAGGGTCTTTAAAAATCCCTGCACATGTTTCTGAAGTTGTTGGTCTTAATATGCTTCTAGACACAGAGCAACAAGCATCAGGTAAAAATCAGGATACTGGAAGTAAAACTCA
Source organism: Herpailurus yagouaroundi (assembly GCF_014898765.1). Taxonomy (NCBI): domain Eukaryota; kingdom Metazoa; phylum Chordata; class Mammalia; order Carnivora; family Felidae; genus Herpailurus; species Herpailurus yagouaroundi. The sequence goes on along the minus strand of NW_024412403.1, from coordinate 67,355,525 downwards.
AATCATTAATGATGAATCTATGCATGGACAACATATTTTGTTCTGGTCGCTGGATATTAAGTATATTATGGTTGGAAAAGGCCCAGAAAAAGACAATTAAAATAAAACAAAAAATGTAGATGAAGGTGGAATGGGGGAAGAGGACTATTTATAAGGAAAGCAGCTTTCAGTATACTAATGAGCACCTGACAGAATCTATAAAATTCTGAAAGATATTAAAATGACTTGAAGTCCGAGGAAAATTAAGTGTTGGACAAAGGGCGCCTGGGTGGCTCAGTCAGAAGTATCCAACTTCAGCTCTGGTCATGAGCTCGCAGTTCATGAGTTTAAGTCCCCCATAGGGCTCTGTGCTGACAGCTAAGAGTCTGAAGCCTGCTTCAGATTCTGTGTCTCCCTCTCTCTCTGCCCATCCCCTGCTCACACTTGGTCTCTCTCTCTCTCTCTCTAAGATAAAATAAACACTTTAAAAAAGTGTTGGACAAAGAAGACTCACTTCACACTCACTAGACAGAACCTATTCTGTCATAAAACTTAAAGAAGACAAATTTAGACATCTTAGTATCCTATTTTATATAGGAAAAAATACTGACAAGTCTGAATTGGGTAAACTACGACTTTTTAAAGGCCTTTATGATTCAAATTCTATCATTCTAGGAACTGAACACATCGAATGTTAAGCTTGTGAGACTTATTTTATTCAATTTTGTTTCTAAGTTCAAAGAAAAAGTTTGGTAGCTTTAAGAACAGGCAGGAGGCCAAGTTGGAGAAAACGAGACTCCTCAGTAGTTCATAGCCTCACTCCTATATAATCTAAAACAATTTGAATCAAAATAACTAAACACCAGAGCCAAGCTAATCAGCAGGAAGGAGCTAGAGAGTGCCCTATCGTTCCCAAGGAAAACTTTTTTTCCAACTAGAATTCAAACACCAAAGAGAATCACAGTAGAGGTATTACCTGATTTTACCATCACCACCCAACTCCACACTACTTTTTTAATTATTTGCATACACAGTATGCTATAATTAGTAAAGAAATGCAAATCATAAAGGGAAAAGAAGTTAGAAAAATACCAAAACACAAGAGGTTTTCAGTTACTGATAATTCTTTACCATTACAGAACAATACTCAGATGATATGTTAGAAATGATGCATAACCTGGGAATAGAATCACATAGATTCTAATGCTGATGAAACATAACCAGAGGTACAGACTCCTTTTCATCTCTGCTTCCCAGTTTCTGAGTAATCTTTGTCCAGTCTGAGTCTTGTATTTTCTATATACTCCCAAACATCACCACCCAAAGTCTTTGAATCCTTAAAGTTTTAAAAAGTAAAATGCCGTAATTTTCAAACTGCTGGTTATTATGTAATTTTCAACCCTTTATGGATCACTGAGATTTCTAAAATCTAATATGGAGTTCTGTCAATCTTCTTGGATGGTAAGAATCCATAATCCTTTACTCAGGTAGCTTCTTTTTATATATTTCAGGTAGCACAAACTTTTATATATTTCAGGTAGCACAAACTCCTTAGTGTTCATGAGGAGACAACATATAAGAGTCTGGACTAGTGTATAGTTTTGGCTCCCAATTCAGAGAAATAAAAATGCAGAAGTTAGGGCAACAAGAGAATAAAGAAGAGGTGAATTTGTCCACTTTGAACATAATAGCACTTTTCCACAAAATTAAGACAATGAAATGGTAATTTCTTAAATCTGAAAATGGAGATTTAAAAAGGGTCTACTTATCATTTCAACTAAGTTGAAGGGTAATACAAATATATATTTGTTGGTTTTAATGCTTATTGCTCAATTTCTTACTTCCTGCTATAATGCACGTTTTATAAAACAAACATAACGAATTACCAATAAAACTAAGAACTGCCCACTAAGTCAAGTTCATTTTCTACTGAACCCAAGATATTCATTTTACTGACTTCTACTCTTACCTTCCTTCATCTCTTCAGAATTATATGCTCCTTGGACAGTGCTCTCTCTCAACCAAATGGGTCTCTCTTTGGCAGATTTCCCCTCTAGTGAGGCTCGATGATCTTCTTGGTCATCCATGTTAATGACAACATTCTGAGTGTATAAGTCCTCATAGGAGGGACCTTTGGTGGCCCATGCTTCCCGGTGGTGCCCACCTGCCAGGCCAGCAGCTCCAGCAGTGGTTGCTGCACGGTCCTTGCTATAAAAAAGATTAGAAGAGGGCAGAAAGAAGAAAAAGTAAAGTTTTGGTGTTGGAAAACAAGTGCAGTTGCGGGGGGAGGTGGGGTGGTTACTGAAGAATTACAAATAAATGCTATCTAGCAATCATGCACACATGCTTAAACAATTCTGAGAAAACTCTTATAACTCAGTGTATCATATTTGTATTTAACTTCCTCAAACACTAGATCATCTGATATATATACAAATTAATAAGGTTTCATAATTTAAGATATCTCAGTAACTCTACTTAAGGAGAAGAGACAATAATAAAGGTGACATAATCCACTTAAAGACACCAGTCTGGCAAAAATCCCTGTTATACCTTTCATGAGTACTTTGTTTAAAAACAAAAAAAAACCCAAACAAACAAAACATGTTACATTTTTAAAACACTCTCTCACCTGAACCAAGAATGATTCAAAGTGGTTCTGTGTGTTTTTCCTCTTTGTGTGCCGAGAAGCTAGCAAAGTATTCTACAAAACCAGCCTCAACTTAGAATTAATGTTCCCCTCTTGCTATTCACCAAATAAGGCATATCATTATGCACTATTAACTTCTTTTCTACTGAGTTGTATCTTTCCATTTCTGTACCTATGCTGACTCTTGTATCCATCCCCAACCATTATTTCTACCCTGCAGTAACCATGATCTATTTCTCAGTCTATTTTGTTTTGCTTTTTACCTCTGCCACCCATGATCTTCTTAGCCTGTTCCAGGCCTGATCATTCCTTATCTTTCTCTAGTCACTTATGTTATCTCCTATTAGTTAAGTTTTCAGTCTTTCTGCTATTCCCTGTTTTATCTGCTTGTTTCACTTTCAGTCCATTCCACATTCTTTTGAATGTACTTGATTGTGTGTCTAGGCTTATGCCTGGTCTTTCTCTGCCTGCTACTGATACTTTTTTTGCATCAGCTTCTATGCATAGATCTCCCTCCATCTCTGTTTAGAAAGCTATGTTTTATCCCTATGAACTATCTTCATGTTTCATGAACTACCTGCTTATTTAGTGCCTGCTCTGTATCTTTTGACACCTTTTGCTGTATTCCCTCAAGTATCTATTGACTGATTCTTGTAGCCCATTTTTCCTTTACTTCTCTTCCATTTTCCTCTGAATCTCTTCCATGGATCCTAGACTGTGTGGAGCCCTGTCTCATCTCAGCCTAATGAACACTTCTTCATTGGCTTTATGTCCTGTATTTCTCTCTCTCAGAAATCATTCACTATTTTCCCTTCTCTTTGGTCCTACATCATTTCTGCTTACTACATTGCTCTTCTTCCTGGGCCCGCTAACATCTACTTGAGTTTTTTGTTTGTTTTGTTTTGTTTTGTTTTGTTTTTACTACATGCTTATGCGAGATTTCTGTGATGTAGATCTCCATCCATGTATCTGCTTGGCCCATTACATCTCAACCTAGGAACACTGTCTCTAATCACCCTCTGGAGGTAATCATGGGCTTATTCTATCCCTCCTGTTCTCCCTCTGGATATTTACAAGCTCACTGCCACTTTTGCTATCAAAAAAATGTGCTCTTTCCAGTTGTCCAAACCATTCTGATCCGTGCCTCTGGCTGTGCCATTCTGTCTCACAGACTTTGCCCCAGTTATCTGCTCTCCCACTCTGACTCTGGGCCTACTAGGCATCTCTCTGTACCCAATCCGTCTATTTGCACCTTGTCTTGTTACGGTTGCAATTAACTGGCTTCTTCCTACCTTTTCTTTCTTACTGCATTCATCTAATGTTACTTTTTGCACTCTTTACTATGTATGTCTCAATTTAATCCATATCTGTTCCTAGTCACTCTCATAGCTATCTCCTTCCTAGTTCCATGTTGTCTTCTAAAAGGCTATGTCACTGCCTTTGCTATAATCTGACTCTGCTTGCTCTGGTATAGAAGTTGCTTTTTGAATTTTGGTCTCCCTTGTGCATATACTTTCCTTTCTCATCTCTTCTCTCTTCTCTGAATACAATGATCTTCATTTATATGTTTCTGTGCTCCCTCTATATTCTGACCCTCTCCTTTCTCACTTAGTTTCCTGGCTCCTTTTAATGTCTCTTCTGCCCTTAGCCAAAATCCTTATCTTGCTGTACTGAGCTGGTCTGTCCCAAACGTGCCTCCCTGAGCTAGCCTTATGCCTTTTCTGTCTCCACGCACTCAATTTTTCTCTAGCTCTGGTCTGGCCAACTATATCCCTGCCCTTATCTGTCTCCTTCATCCAGACTCTTAGATGACTTACTCTTTCTGAAGCTATTGTTTCTTGCTATAAAATCTAGAATACATAGTATTCATCTATGCTCTATCTTTAGCATTAAGTCTGAAACCTATCTTCTGAAGGTCAACAAGTATTCAGTACTTGAGTAGAGAAGAACAAGAAGAGTGAAGGAAAAGAAGAGGACATTTAAAACAAATATTAGCAGGAGATTACTTTTAAAAAGTCTTTGTTTTCAGTACTTCATTGTAGAAACTAAATATTGGTTTTACTCCAGTTTGAAGCAGGAAGTATTTGACCACAAGTTAAACCAATTTTTAAATTTGGAAAAAAATTTTTAAAAGGTATTTTTAACCAGAGAGAATTGACTGTACAGATTTTTATCTCTACCTTCACCACAGTTACAGACAAATCTAAATTATCAGCAAATGTGACACTAAAGAAAACCCAGATAAGACAGGTAGGTTCACCTCTTCTGCATATTTAAATTTCGTCTATGGAAAAAATGTACACATTCTACTTAAAGATGACAAAAGTGACAATTCAGTTTTGAATCTTTTTACATTATCTAAGAAATTTTAGAACTTTCAAGACATGTAACTCACTCGGGTGAGGGAGGACTATTATTTCAAACTAAAATTTTAAAGATCTTCAAGGTGACTGTTAGGTAACAGATGACAAAAAAAAGAGATTACTGAAAAGAATTCCACTTAAGAAAGACAGAAAGACTTTAAATATCACCAATGGGTTGACTTGCTAAAGGGCTATAACCGTCCATCAGCTCTTAGGTTAAGTCTACCCACAGCCCTTCACAGGGGCCTTCAGTTTTCTAACCTGGGGATAAGCTAGAATTTAGTTGGTTACAGATCAGTAACCAAACTAAATTGCCTTTTTTCTTTTTTTTTTAATCAATGAATTACTATCATCTCTGAGCGCTCATGCCACTCTACTGATGTTTCTTTTCTTATGCCTAAGGCAAAACAGCTATTACAGAACTGTTATCCTCCAAAACAGATCCTACAGTACAGAAATGCTAAATCCATACCACTTTCAAGATGTCATATATAGGCAGTGGAGTTTGTCAAATGCGTGGTGAGGCCATCTCCACCAGGGTAACACCTTTTAACCTAGTTCCAATGGTCCTTCTCCTGACCACATGGAAACAACTGGACTTAGTTCTGGCTGGCAGTTCCAGATATCCCATTCTATGTCTCTTGCCTGCCCCCATTTCTGCCTTTCTTCTCTAGTGACCAACCTGTTGGAGAGCCTTTCCTGATCATTTATTTCCTTTATTTCCTGATCCTTCTTCATCCCTGAAGTAACCATCATTCCTAAGGAGAAACCAGGTGACTAGATACAGAGCTGCTGTTGGGCCTCTAGCATCACTGTACCACTAAGATTTGTCTCTGGTATGGAGTGAGGGATATCTAAATAAATGTCCTGGAATGGAGGTGAACTGCAGTAGGAGGGGAATATTAGAGGCATGATGTCAGTGGTGGTGGTGAAAGAATGCTATCGTAGTGGGAAAGCATCTTCATAAACAGGAAAATAACTGTACTCAGAGGAGGAAGCACAAGAATAATCTGCAGATAGAATTACATTGTGTAGAAAACAATTAGAGAATGTTGAGGTATATTTCAACATGAAATAACACACAGGCTTAGAAAATTATGGTTTTGCAAAATCAATTTGCCTCATAGGCTTCTACATCAGAGTTACAGTATTACAGAAGTCAACAGAAAAAGATATACAAAATAAATACTTGATAAGAGACCAAAGGCCTGTAACAAAAATTTAAGGCTATCTGTGATGTGGATGATACTAGTTGCCTACCAATTGTGGTTTCTCTCTTTGCTTATTGGTCTTATTCAAATACAGATGGCTGTTTGCTCCAAAGGACTCAGGGGCCTTCCCCAGCCCTAGGAGGTAAACCTTAAGTAGTCTAAATACCAATCATGTGATCTCACTACCTTTGCCAGATTCTGGTTTAGAAATATACATATAAATAATTCTGGCTAGTGAGATGTTAGGATAGAGTAGGATGAAGGTTGTCCTCTGGGAAAGCCTTCTTCAATCTTAAATTAGGACACCAGGAAAAAACAGTCTCTCTTTCTACATTTGGACATTTTCTTCTACATGTGATACTTTTAAAGACACAGCCATCTTAGGCTAGCTCCCCTCATGGTTCCATGAGGACAACCAATAGGCCGAGTACAGCAGAGTATAAACATAGATCCTTGAGGATATAACCGAGCTGTGAAATTAATTGAACTGTACTACCTCATCACTTCTGGTCACACTAGACAGATTTTTCTTACTGAATGTTCAAGCTACTTTTTGTTTGGTTTTCCATAATCACAGGTAAAGGCATCCTAACTGATCCATGATGCCAGACTAGAAAATTAGTAACAACATATAAATACAAAAGTTTCTATACGATTGGATTATTTTTTAACTATCCAAAAGAAACTCAATTTGCTCAGGACTCCAGAACTGGCTTTTCTATAACATTAGCATCAGAGCATATAAAATACTGAGAGAACTCCTGAACAGCATACAGTTATAATTGCTATGCAAGGGTATAAACTCTAAGCCCTTAGGTGGACACTAGAAAGAAGAAAGAAATGCGGTAGAGTAGGAAAACACCCCCTAACTCCAATTCACATTTATGATTTTCTTATAAGAATATAAACCACTTTCTGCAGTATGCCAAAACTAAGGTTGCTTCTGTAATTCAAACATTAAGGTATACTAATAAAAACAGGGAGCCACAGTAAAAAGTATTAACACATTAAAAAGAAGGTATTATCTCATATGTCACACCTACTATACTTTACTTTCAAAGAAGTTGCATTGAAAACTAAGGAAGGCAAGAAATGTATGGTTAAAATGCTTCAAAGAAAAAAAAAAGCTGGGGCACCTGGGTGGCTCAGTCGGTTAAGCATCCGACTTCAGCTTAGGTCATGATCTCATGGTTCGTGGGTTCGAGCCCCACGTCAGGCTCTGTGCTGATAGCTCAGAGCCCGGAGCCTGCTTCAGATTCTGTGTCTCCCTCTCTCTCTGCCCCTCCCCTTCTCGTGCTCTGTGTGTCTCTCTCTCTCAAAAATAAATAAATATTTTAAAAAGCTTAAAAAAAAAAAGAAAAAACAAATGCCGTATTCTTTAAAGAACTTCATCCTTCAGAACTTGGCTAGGAAAATTCAAATATCCCCAAGAGTCACCACCAATTTAGGATTAGCTAACAACTGGCTGAGTTGCAGCAGGTCAAAGCCGAGTGAATAGTTGAAGTCAAACTTGACTATTTAAAGATTTTGCCTAAGGCCCACACTGCTCTGCATTCAGTACAAACAACTTTCATCACGGGCACAATAAGACAAATGTGGTAGAGCTGAGAATCTATGTAACATGCGTCTTTAGTCTCCTGGGTAGATTACTTACTCACTTCTGCTCCCCAAAGTACAGGTGGTTAAAACAAGGGCAAACTTAAAAGTGTTCTTCATAAGAGCACAGGGCCTACATTCACTCACCTTTGTTTTAAGGCTGGTATTTCTGTGGGTTCTGGCTCAAGTATTTCATAGGCTAAGTTCACATCCTCTGTTTCCCGAAGCAAAGCATAAATGGGCTCAATTTGTTCATTAAATCTTGCCAAAAGTGTGCGTGCATCTTTTTTGGGCATTGCTGATTCATCTTCTTCTACCTCTGTATGGCAAAAAGTACAGCGGAAAGTTCCTACAGAGAAAACAAAAGTCTCAGGTCAGGCAAGATAAATTCTCAAGACTAGCCTTTAGCAAACAGTTTATATCTCCATCCCCCTCTAGCATGTTATTATTAAAACCTTCAAATACAGAGAAGTTGAAAGGATTTTATAGTGAACATCCCCGTGCCCACCAACGAGATTCTACAATCAACATTTATCATGTATCTTTCCATCTATCATTTTTTAAATCCATTTTAAAGTAATTTCACCTTTAAATGCAGCACAGCAACGTTTTTAATCATATTTCTAACATGTTTACACTTATTTTAACTTAAAACCAAAATCTTTACAACTGACCACTGAAACCTGCACCCTTCTCCAACAGCCTTCCTTTTGCACATTACAAACTGGGGCCTGCATTATGAGGAAAGCCAGGTAAATATCTAAAGCCAAGTCTCTAGGCATCCTGTACATTGTCAGAGGCTATTTCTTCAAACTTATTAACCATTTGTATCTAACAAATTTAACCTATCCCTTTCCAAATTAAAGTTCAAGAAGTCTTTATTTTTCTTATTTCTATATCCCTCACATTGAACTTGTAACTAAATTAGTAGTAATTCCTTAGAATTCCTTAGAACATCTCAGATTTTTCATTTCTGCTGTCATTTCACTAATCTAGGCCCCCACGACTCAGCCTGAAATAGCTGCCTTGATCTGGTCTTTGGCACCCCCACCCCCACCCCCACGTTCTTGGCTCTCCAACTCCAAGAACTTTTGTCCTATGCCACCACTTTTGTTCTCTCATCCCCCTGCTCTTGTTAAAGTCTATCCAGTGTCTGAATTTCTAAAGTCCACAGCATCCAATCTAAATTTCTCATCCTAATACTCAAACCCTATATAATTTGACCCCAAAACATCAAAACCCAACCACAGTCCTTGACCTGCCAAGTAAATTCAAACACTTGAGAGATGATATCCTAGACATTAATATTTATTTTATTTGTATAGTGCTTTCTGTATATAAAATGCTTTCGTGTACACTTTTTGATCTTATACTAATTCTCTAAAGTGATATCAGAACTGAGGCTCTGAGGAGTTTTGTGACTGGTCTGAAGTCACACAGCCAATAAAAGTAGTTACAGCAGCTGTTGTATATACCTTGTACTTACTAAATTATTGCCAACACTGTAAGGCTAGTGTAATTATTGCCCATTTAAATCTAAAATTCAGAGATTCTAAGGCGTTAAGTAACTCGCTCAAGATCAGACAACTACTAATTGTGTGTAGGGGGCAGGATTCAAACCCAAACTATTATGCTGAAACTTACACTCTTACACTACATAACAGTCCACACCACTAATCCCACTTGGATCTCTAGTTTGGTTCTTATCCCCAAAGCCAGAGATATGCATCCTTCATTTCTTTTTTTTTTTTTTTTCCTTCATTTCTAACCCAATTTACTTGAGGGATTAAGAGAGATCACCTATGTCCTTAGTGCCTGGTGCACAGTAAGCACACAAACATTTAGTTTTAAAAAGCTCTGTATGTGATTGATACATAACCCCCTCAAACCCCTCTTTTCCTGGTAAGGAATAAGTAAACTAGGCATCTCTGCCTCAACATAACACTAGATCCTACTGACATATTTCAAGTAGAATAAGTTTCTTTGCTGCTCCTCACACACAAACAGCCAATATCATGTAAATTCTTTGTTCACATACCCTGTCTAAAATACTCTTCATCCATCTTCCTACTGCCAAAATGGTACCCGATCTTTTACATCTATTCCAAATAAATGAGAAAGAGAAACAAAAGCAGCTCCTCACAGCTGGGACGTGGCCTAGCACTCATAGCTAGGTTGTGATATTTTTTCTGTCAAACAGAATCTCACAGATCACCAACATCAGACAAGGTCTTCTGTGTCCATGATGGGAGTGAGGCAAAACCAAGCCCGTCTGAGTCTGAGTCTGTCTGAGTACAGACAAAAGCAAGGTCTCTGTACAACCATAAAAAAATCCCAGCTAACATGAATGAATGCTTCTTTACCAATTACACTTCTAGCTTCACCCTGTCCTCTTCTCCTAGAAAAGATTTCTTAAAACACCCAATCACAGAATTATCCCTACACTTTAACAGCACCCAAAGCAAAGCAAACCCCCACCATTTCCCTAATCCTCCCCAAATTACCTAACAAAAACCCAAATTCTCTAAGTCTGTCCAGCTTGGTCTTACTGAGACACTCCAGGTTCCTCATGATGTATGGGTTCCCTTGCTACAGAAAGCATCAATAAACCCAACTTTGTTTACCTATGGGTGTGTACCTGATGGTCTTTGACTAATGGACACCAGAATAAAAACTCTAGCTTAAGTAACTAGACAAGGATACTATTTACCAATTAAAGAAAGAGAGAAAGAACAGGTTTTTTTTGCTTTGTAGGGAAAAGATTAAAAGTTGCTTTTTATATCTGAATCCATACATACCAATGGCCATCAAAATGGAATATGTTAGAAGCCAACTTATAATAACTGCTTAGAGCTCAAGAATGGGGGTTAGAAATTCTGACAGGAGAATCAACAACGTGGAGGTAACTAAAGCCATTAAGCAGATCTGAGTAGCCAAAAAGGGTAATAGGAGGGAGCAGCATAGAAAGTCAAAGTATAAACCCAAGGAAAGAAGCCTTGAGACAAATGGTACAACCAGAGGGACAGGACAGTGTTTCAAGGAGGAAATGGTGTGGTGTTAATTTTTCAAGATCAACAAGAATAGAAAACCAGCTTTTACATTTAGTAACAAAGGATGAGTAACCTTAGCTAGAGAGGTTTTAGTTGGTATGCTCTCTTATTCTCTGACTATTCCTGGCTGCTTCAGCCTCTTCTCTTCAACGGAAATATAAATATAAACTATGTGAAAGTGAAAAATCATTTAAGTGAGGTCTAAAATCAACTCTCAAATACTTGAATTAAAAAAAAAAAAAAAAAAGAAAACCACACTCAGGGCACCTGGGTGGCTCAGTTGGTTGGGTGCCCCACTTCAGCTCAGGTCATGATCTTGCAGTCTGTGAGTTCAAGCCCCACATTGGGGTCTGTGCTGACAGCTCAGAGCCTGGAGCCTGTTTTGGATTCTGTTGTCTCCCTCTCTCTCTGCCCCTCCTCCGCTCACACTCTGTCTCTCTCAAAAATCAATAAACATTTAAAACAAAAGTTAAGGGGAAAAAACACACTGATGTAGGACTTCCATCACTGTTGAAAGACTGGCACTTACAGAGACCACCACTGAGAACTAGAGAATGCTGCAGAAAAATTATCTAATTCAGTAGCTTTCAAAAATACTTTTAAAGGAAAAAATCCCCTTCCGTAAGTCAAGAAGTACCTAACAGATAAACCTAAAAGCAAGTGCTCTGGTGAGGCACAGAAAGACATTTAAGACAAATGGGAACACTATAAATCCTCTCAATGTATGTCTTCAAAGCATCACTCCCAGCCTCCTCAATGTCTTGCACCAGACACTTTGTTTACTCTGCTGGGAATGTTTTCCCTCCACATAGTCAAATGGCTAGTCTCCTAACTTAAACTTCAGGTCTTTACTTAAACGTCACCTCAGTGAGGCCTTCCTTAGCCAACTGTATCTAACATTTCACCACTGCCCTATCCTTTTTTTTTTTTAATTGTTTTTCTCTTTTTAATGTTTATTTTTGAGAGAGAGTGTGTGGGGGAGGGGCAGAGAGAGAGGGAGACACAGAATCCGAAGCAGGCTCCAGGCTCTGAGCCGTCAGCACAGAGCCCGATGCAGGGCTCAAACTCACAAACCACAAGATCATGACCTGAGCTGAAGTCGGATGCTTAACTGACTGAGCCACCCAGGCGCCCCATGCCCTATCCTTTTTTTCCCCTTAACATTTGTCACCATCCAACACATATTATTTATCTAGTTTATTAGATTATTTATCATTAAAATTATCATGTTACAACCAAAGTTTTTAAAAAAATCCTCACAAATATCCCATTTCTTTTGAAGGCAGCATATATATTCCAAACTTCAGCTTTAAGTAAACAAATCAACACGCTTGTCAGTGTAGCTCCTCCATATAAAATAGCAATGCTTTTATTTGGGGAAAAGAGAAAGAAAAAAAGATTACGGTTATAGAATATAATTTCAGAATAACAGTCTTTTAACCCCCCTAAATGGGGGGAAAGAGAAGATAGTATGTAGCCATAAGGAATTCTAGCCTCATCCAGGTAAGTTTCCAGAGCCAGGCTTAATTGAAACCAAGATTTAACAAGAGTTATTTACAGCAGGGCTATTTTGCAGTTCTGAAAAGAGTGGCTTTTATATTACTGTCGAGAACTGTGGAAGATCTGAGATTTTTACCCTACTTGTAAGCTACCAAGTTACCCTGTGGTTTCATGGATGCTGGAGAAAGACATAAGACTTCTAGGTCAGAAACAAAGAACTTTATTACTCATGGCAATAGCAATAGCCAGTGTCAGTTTTTGTGCCAATTCCCTGAGCCCCAATTCCCACTGGGTGACGCAAAGAGGGCCAGGTGACAACTGTACAGGCAGTGGGTTATGTTACAGGAGACTCGGAAGTTCCTGAACTATTTTATATTGGGCAAAAACATGCCTGTCCTCTGCTCTAGAGGGTGATGCTATATTTATTATCTTGGACACTAAGAAAGCATGGTGTGGAGAAAGACTCTATTTTTATTATTCTGAACAATAAGCAAACTTACACTTGCTAAGGAGAGAAGCAATATATATTCCAAGGCTGCTCACTATATAAACATCCATGGAAAAAATAGTCCCAAAAAAAGGCGGTTGGTACCTCTGCTTGGAAGACATGCATATCGTGACAAAATCATGAAGTACTGTTTCCCAACAATTATCATGTCTGGCAAACATTACAAGAGGAAGAGTTGGCCTGACATCTTGAGTCCTATGTTTACCACAAAACACAGTTGTAAACAAGAACCAGCCTGTCAAAAGCCAGATCTGGCATCCAAGAAGAAAAATAAGAAATTCTGTATTTTATGGGAAAAGACTTAAGACTACCTTAACATACCAGCAGCATTTTTATAAATTTCAGGACACATTAAAAAATGCAAATCAACTTTCCAAAAATCAGAGGTGGCAGTGGAGGAGGTTCGTGGGGGGTTACTTAGTACACTTAGTAGAAGGGTATTTCTGAGTGGGTGGTGGTAAACACACATTGACACAAAATCTACCCTCAAGAAGCTTAAAGTTTAGTAGAGATGAAAGATATCTGGAGATCAACATCTGGGATCAGTGTGAAAATAAAGCACATTAAGTGTCCAGGAGTTCAAAGAACTATGACTTCTAGCTGAGAGCACAATGGAAGGTGGACCGTTTAAGGTAGAATTTACAAGAAAAGCAATTGTTACAGAGATCAAGGGAAGGGGAGGAGAACAGGACATTCTAGATCATAAGAGAATCAGGTAGTTGAAAATAATACTCAACTGTAGTTTCAGTATAGTTAGGAATAGAGGTAATAAGAAGAATGGTAAAAAACAGAATTAACAAGATAAACTAGGGTGGTCATAGTGAATCTTAAACGCCAAGCTTCATTATGACTTTATTCTTGAGTAATAGGAAAGTGATCAAAAGATTTTGAGAAAGAACATGAGATCGTCAAAACTGACATTTATAAATATTGATCTGTCTTAGTGGCTTGAGATGGTCTTCCAACAAGCAGCCAGTTCTTAACTGAGTGTTAACATAGAAATTATTTTTAAATAATAATTATTTTTAAATAATACCCAGGCTCTGCCAAGAGATGCTGACTCAATAGGTCTGGAGTGTGCTCGGGAATATAAATTTTAAGAGTTCCACAAGGAATTTTAACAAATACTCCTGGTGGAGAGCTGCTGTTAAATAATCAATATGATAAATACCCAACTCTTCTTGTAACTGGACCACTCTGCACTATGTAGTGTGTACAGAAGGTACTACTTAAGCATGAGAGAAGAAACAAGTTGAAACTCAGAGCTCTGTACCACCTTTCCTTTCAAGACCAAGGCAAAAATTGGCAACAGCGAACCAAGCTACATAAGAGGGAACATGCAAGCAAGATTTAAGAATGTGGCAAGAGGGTGAAATGAGTCCTCAAAGACTCTTAGGCAAAGCATGATAAATGATGGGATTAGGAGAAAAATAAGAGTTCAGTGATAACACATTTGATCATCTACTCTTAGAAACCACAAAAGAACAAAGACAACTATTCACAAATATTCCCATGTGTTCATCACAGCCAAGTCTGTGACAACAGTATTATCCAAATAGAACATATGAGGGAATAAAGACTCAGAGTCTCAAGTTTACCAGGTCATAACTTAAAAATCACTCAGCTTGGATTCAAATATAAATTTCTGACTCAAAAAACTAAACGTACTTCACCATCCTGAATTACGTGTCCCTTTCCCTACCTTCTATTATCCCCGCTGGCTACAATTTAGCAAACTTCCTCCAGGTACATACATAGGTTCTAATTTCTTAAAATACAAAACAGAAGGAGAGAAGATTTGTAACAAATAATTTATTTAACAAACATTAAGTGCCTATCACATGCTAAGCACTTACTCAGCTAAGTCTTTTTTCTTCTTTTCTTTTTTTTCTTTTTTTTAATGTTTATTTTTGAGAGAGAGACAGAGTGCGAGCAGGGGTGGGCAGAGACAGCCCTACACACAGAATTAGAGCCCAGAGTCCCATTCGGGGCTTGAACTCACGAGCAGTGGGATCATGACCAGAGCTGAAGTCAGACACTTAACCAGACTGAACCACCCAGGTGCCCCTACTCAGCTGAGTCTTAATGCATCAGCTTCACCAGAGAATCAAAACACATCCAGTTGTAGATAACTAAAAGGAATCGAAAGTAGGGAGGAAAAGGTCTTTTACAAATAGATATTTCAAAACTATATTTTAGGGTTGTCTATTTTGTAGTACATGAATGACTCAATTCTATGACTCAGGGCTCTTCTAATGAAGTTATCACCCCAAAATGAGAAAAGAAATGGAGACCTAACTGTGGGCATGAGAGGGAGGAGGAGGAAGAAGGGAAAGAAGTGGTTTATATCATTTTAACTTTCTCCCAAAATAACAAAATGTAAAAACAAATATGAATTGGGGGCAGGGGAAAGGGTTAGGGAGGGGAAAGAAGGGCTGGAAACAAAAGGAAAAAAAAAAACAAACAAACAATAAAGTTCAACAAAATTCAAACAACGTTTTTCTTTTGCTCAACACAGGAGAAAATTTATTATGCTGGACAACGTCTTCCACTTAACTGCTTCCAACACATTACTCATTTTAGCAAACATCATACTTATTTTAATTATGTGAGTATTCAACTAAGGGTACAGTAAATACAAATAAAACCAAAGTGAAGAAAATGTTTATCTTCCTTAGTCTGAAAAAAAGAAAATGTTTTAGAAATGTATCATAATTGAGGAAAAGAGCAGAAGATATGAGTCAACTCCCTAAACAATTAGACATTATTTAGGATTATGTTTTTTCCTTCTTCATTCTGGTATACATCATCAGTTTAATGCCCAGAATTCACTGTCAAAGATTTGCCATAGTATTAATTGCAAATGGAATATTATTCAGCCATTTTTCTATTAAAAAAATTTTTTAAAGTCCAATTGCTTTGATATAGCACAGGTGCTGCAGCACTGAAGCAGGAGTCATGTTGCAGCCCTCAAGGGGCTAGTCATGTTGCAAGTCATGTTGCAAATCCTCAAGGCTAGCCAAGGAAACAGAGATCAGGTATTTGCTGTGCACAGCCCTCACCCCAGCACAGTGGGACCGATGTCCAAAAGATTTCCTACCTTTTGGCCTTCCTAAGTCTAGGAAGCTGCTTTTGTAGAGCTCACATTCTAGTGAGGAATTAGTCAAGACAAAAAAAAAATAATAAATAACATGGTGTTGATAAGTATAATAAAGAAAAAGCAAGAAAAGAGGATAAAGATAAAGGAGGGCAATGGAAAGGGGTATGCTCTATTACATATGAAACTTGAGGAAGGCCCCTCTGATACAGCAAGTGAGATGAGGTTTGAAACATGTAATGGAGCCAGCCAGTCATGCAGATATTTGGCAAGAGAAAATAGCATGAAAAAGGCAAGTAAGTTGTGTTAAGGACTGTGACTTTTCTGAATGAGGGGAGAAGCCTTTGGAGGGTTGTGAACAGAAGAGTGATAGAGTCTAATATGCTTTTTAAGAAGGGTCGCTGGCTACTATGACAATCAGTCCAAATGGGCAGCAAGAATGAAAGCAAGAAGACTAAGAATGGTGTGAAATCTAAGAGCTAATGGCTAAGATAACTTTTCTGGACAATCCTGTGAAAAAACTAAATAAACTCCTTTCTCACTCAAAAACTTCCAGGAAAAAAATAAAATAAAATAAGGGGCAATTAACAGTTCCATGTTAAAACCAAGTAACTAGTGAGATAAAGAGGAAACTACAAAACTTCAAGACATATCACTAACATATGGGATTAATTTTACCACAATGTAAGAATCCAACCACCATATACCCTAGGAAGCATATTTGGGCAGTTTCCCTTCCCACTGAATATTTTATGGATTACGTATACATGGGGAAAGGGAGTGAACTGGAAGCTTGGGAAAATAAAACTGACAAAAAATGTAAATATTATTCTCCATTATGCCATAAAGTGTTTCTGAAGATAGCATAAACAAAGCATATTTTCTACATGAACACTACTATAACCAATAGTTTCAATTCTTAACCAAGGGCTTTCAAATTAACCCAAAGTGACCAACATTATCCTCTAAAAGAAATGATAAAACCCTAGCCTCTATATACTTTAAAATATCAACTATTCGGGGCACCTGGGTGGCTCAGTCGGTGGAACGTCCAACTTAGGTTCAGGTCATGAACTCACGGTTCGTGAGTTCGAGTCCCCATGTCAGGCTCTGTGCTGACAGCTCGGAGCCTGGAGCCTGCTTCAGATTCTGTGTCTCCCTCTCTCTCTGCCCCTCCCCAACTTGCGTTCTGTCTGTCTCTCTCTCTCTCTCAAAAATAAATAAACATTAAAAAAAATTTGTTTTAAATATCAACTATTCTCCAAACCAAAGGGTGCTCTGAAATTAGAGTTGAGAGGTTTCTCAACCATATATGGTATAGAAAAGACTGAACTTACCATTTTCCACATGCTAAAAAAAAAGGCCTAGAATGATTATAGGATTCACCCAAGCGAATAATTATTAACATAACCCAAGACTAGAACTCAAGACTCTGGAATCCTAAAACATTGTCATTTTACTGTTTTATAGCCATTGCTTAAAAAAACTAAACAAAACTTATGAAAATGACATGGCAACTGAACACACTAATTTTGCAAAAGGACCCAATGTAATAAGTATCTTAAAAAACCCTGACAATACTATCAGAAGTTGACCAATATTTATTAACCATAAGCTGTTAAAACGACAACATACTTAATCACTTAAAAAAAAAAATCACTTTGCTTTCTTACATTTCAAAAGGGGTTGAGGCAGTCAGGTGGGGTTGGGGTGTGAGGGAGAACTGGAAGGGTAACCACAAAACAATAGTTGTTAACACAATGAAAGGTGGTGTGAGTGGGGACTGGGTCGAGTGGAAGCGCACAGAGTGGAAAACCTAGATGTGCCATTTTATTTGAGATATTTTTCTATCATTTGGATCCTTAATATGTTTACATTAACATATTAGTTATGTATTTTTAGAAGAAAGGAAACAAATGTTATTTTTAATCCTCCAAAACACTCAACTCCCTCTTAACTAATATGCAAAAGTCACACACTCTTGGGTTATTCTTTGAAAGCATCAAGTCCTTTGTTATAACTTTTATAACTCAAAATATTCAGAGGCAAATGCATTAAAATGCTAGTCTCAAAAATCACCTTTTATTCTAATTTCTAAACTTTATTTCATAAAGCAAATTTCTTCAGTTTAATTGGGCAAGGGGAAATGTATGGAAAAAGGAACTGCTATTATAAAATAGCAACAGACATAACAAGAACATAGTTATATATTTCCTATAATTATTTGACCTTTAATAAATAGGTACTTAAAAAACTATCCTTTAACAATTCACTGCAGAACATGTATTAACGCTGTAAAATACTCACTGCTTTGCATGCAGAAGAAAAAAAAAAGCAATTGTAACAAATTTTTTAATTCAGAAGATCTCAAACATATTTGTGATGTATCCAGTAAAACCCCACACTCTGTAACTCAACTTATCAATGAAACTGGCTTCTGTCCTTCCATAAACGGGCACTTGTAGATTTGGTATAATCATACAATATTCTCAGATTCTGGAACTCACTATGAAGGGGAAAAAATATACTATGCCTGGGAGGGAAAACAGCAAATTGAAGTATAGTACTTACATAAATACTAAAGTCTGCAATAAATTATCTAAATTAGGCTTAAATCGAATCCATCAACATGCAGTGAGCAGGCAAAAAAATCTGTGGTTTTGACACAATTCTTTGAAAGACCATAATCAATAGGATATTATATGCCAGCATCAAACTAAAGTGCAACTTTTCACAAATTAGCTTCCACATAATCAGCATCAAAATACAAAAAGGATACAACTCACCAAAAGTTTCATTTAAGAAAAAAGCCCTCAAATCCTCATGATCAAAGCAACATAATTTTTTTTTTAATCAGACCTAAAGGTTTTGAAGAGGTGAGAAGGGTAAAAGAGAGAAGACACTTGTTTCTTTACTATCTTTTTGTAACTTTCTGTAAATTGCTTTTATTTTTTAACTTAATAATTGCCTCCCCTTACCCAAAACAAATCCACACTTCTGAGTTTTCCAGTATGCTTTTCTAATGAAACTGTCCTGGGCAAGATTCCAAATCAGCAAATGAGTCAAATAATCCTAAAAATATTTGTGTGTGTGTGTGTGGTTGTGTTATTAGCATTTCAGGAATTGAAAATACTGCTTATAAGACATCTCCTGTCCTAAGTAGAAAGAGGTAAGGACAGGAAAAAGTAGCCTGCTGTATGAATATAAACATCATTAACAAGTCTTAAGGAGTCTCACAAATACAGGACCCTAACAGTTGCAAAATATTGGTTAAGGAAATTGAGGAATTTTAATGATATGGGGATCAAGAAACTGATCTGCTTATAAACCAAAAAGCTTTACCTGTAGTCACAAGGCAAGAAAGGACTCATGATTTAACCCCAAATTTATATATGAAGATCCCAAATAGATATGGAGTTTACTTGATATTCCAAGTGACCAGAGACAGTGGAACATTGTAGCTGTTTTTAAGAGTTATTTACCAGACACTTATTTTCTTTTACAGTTAGTTATTAAAGACTCCTTTAACACTAATCCGTCTCTTCTAATACTATTAATACTAATGTATCTCTATTTTTATGGAGCCACACGAAACAAGCTGAATATTCTTTCCTGATACTCAACCTACAACATCCTAGAAATCTATACAGCCCCAGATTTATTACTTGGTAAGATCCTCCAAACCCTAGAGTACAGCACAGGCATGTGTAAGTGTACCCACACACACATCATTAGATGAGTTGAGCCAGAAAAATTAATCTCTAAATTCCTATTTCTAAAAACGTATTATATACATCGTTATAAGATTCTTTTTTTAATTTATTCAAAAGTTTATTTAAAATGTGATTCTCGGGGTGCCTGGGTGGCTCAGTTGGTTGAGCGTCCAACTTCGGCTCAGGTCATGATCTCACAGTCCGTGAGTTCGAGCCCCACGTCGGGCTCTTGTGCTGACAGCTCAGAGCCTGGAGCATGCTTCGGATTCTGTGTCTCCTTCTCTCTCTGCCCTTCCCCACTTGTGACCTCTCAAAAATAAATAAATGTAAAAAAAAATTTTTTTTTAATAATAAAAAAATAAATAAATAAAATGTGATTCTCAGTCTCTAGGTAAATTCAGTAATAGGGGCTTCCAAACTATTTCTAATTCAAACACTTAATTTATCTCCTTGGGGCGCCTAGGTGGCTCAGTCGGTTAAGCATCCAACTTCAGCTCAGGCCATGATCTCTCGGTTCATTAGTTCAAGCCCTGTATCAGGGTGTCTGCCATTGCACAGAGCCCACTTTGGACCCTCTGCCTCTCTCTCTCTCTCTCTCTGTCTGCCCTTCCCCTGCTTGTGCGTTCTCTCTCTCTCTCTCTCTCTCTCCCAAAAATAAATAAACATTAAAAAATTTTGTTTTTAATTTACCTCCTACTGATCCCCGACAAAACTACAGTGCCACATATGCCTTTAAAGAAATACAAAAACTAGGGGCGCCTGGGTGGCTTAGTCAGTTAAGCATTTGCCTCTTGATTTCTGCTCAGGTCATGCATGATCTCACGGTTAGTGGGTTTGAGTCCCACATTGGGCTCTGTGCTGAGAGTCAGAGTCTGGAGCCTGCTTCAGATTTTGTGTCTCCCTCTCTCTCTGCCCCTCCCTGCTCTCTCTCTCAAAAATAAACATTAAAAAAATGTTTTAAAAAGAAGTATAAAAACTATATTCTTTCACTCACTATTCCCACTACTGAGAATTCTTCTCAAGGAAAACTTAAACATTAAAATGCTATATACATAAAAGTGTTCAAAGCATCATATCTATATTAACAAAATATAGATAAAAACAAAGTGCCCAAAAGGGGTGGAAGGTAAAATGAGGGGGGAAAAAAATCACACCTAGTAAAGCATATTTTGAACACTAGATAGAAACAGGAGAGTTTGGTACATTAAGGAACCAAGAGATTACAAACTATTCTTGGTTACCATTATAATTATAGGTCATATGCAAAAGGATAGTGGTTTGCAGGTAATTTTTTTTCTCTTCAAAATTTTCTCTGGCATTATGGCTGCATTAATTTTTAAATGCAAAATATAAAACTACTTCCATATCATCGAATCTTAAAGGAGAATACAATCTTCCCCTTCCTTTTGGGGAAGCTTGTTGCTGACGTTAACTTAGAAGGGCCATTAACTGAGGTGCCTGGGTGGCACAGTTGGTTACGCGTATGACTCTTGATTTTGGCTCAGGTCGTGATCTCACGGTTTGTGAGATGTAGCCCTACAACAGGCTCTGCACTGACAGGTGCAGAGCCTGCTTGGGATTCTCTCTCTCCCTCACTCTCTGCCCCTCCACTGTGTGTGAGCATGTACCCTGTTCTCTCTCTTAAAATAAATAAACTTTAAAAAAAAAGTGCCATTAGCTAAATCACCCATGGTTGAGACTACTAAAGTAGAAACAGAAATACTAAATCTACCTACATGGCCAGAAAGCTTGCTAAATCTAAAAGATGCTATTTTGCTGATTTGAGGGATTTCATGTCATACGGTCTTTGTTTTGATTACATAAAATTCCCATATTTCACTAAAACAGCTGGTTTTGCCTGATTAAGCTTCTGAAACCAGAGACTAATGGGCAAAGGCTAAGCCATTCCATTTTAATGAAATAAAGTATCTATACATACTGTAACGGAAAAACCTTAGCCTTTTTTCTTTCCATGTAGCAAGAAGCCCAGTTCTTCCCTACTGTGTATTTTTTCCCTGTGTGTCTCCTTTACTAGTCACACACAACACTTCACTTCTGACACTTCTGGTCCCCAAATGTGTGGAGGTTTTACCCCAAGTAATTCCCTGTGACACCAGCTGGATGTCCTAACATCCAACTCAGTTATGGCTACCTGGAGAGAGCATCAGAACCCACAGGCTGAGGGCTTAGTCCTACAAGACTGTCCCCTCACCCCAACTTCAGATGCCAGTCACAAGCCCAAGTTACCATGGGTGCTTCTGACCAACCAGCTATAGATAGAAAGTTCCAACGAACAAGCTCCTCCTTGGATTCAGTTAATTTGCTAGAGCGGCACACAGAATTCAGGGATATACTTACTTATGTTTACCGGCTTATTAAAGGATATGATAAAGGATACAGATGAATATCCAGATGGAAAAGATGTGTAGGGCCAACTATTTAGCAAAGCGTACCAGGCTTCCCTGTCCTCTCGGAGTGCATCACTCTCCCTGCACCTCCACATGTTCACTAACCTGAAAGATCCCTGAATCCCATACTACTGAGATTTTTATGGAAGCTTCCTCATGCATGGATGATCACTCATCAACTCCATTTTCAGCCCTTCTCCCTTCTCAAGAGAATAGGGGGTGGGGCTGAAAATTCCAAGCTTGGTCTTAGCTTGGTCTGTGACCAGCCCTCATCCAGGAGCCATCCAGGACCCACCCAGAGTGACCTCATTAGGACAAAAGACACTCTTATTACCCAGGAAATCACATGGGTTTCAGGAGCCCTGTGTCAGAAACAGGGGTCAAAAGCCAAATATTAGAATAAAAGATGCTATTTGTGCTCTTATCACTTAGGAAATTATAAGAGTTTTAGGAGCTCTGCACAAGGAACTGGGAGCAGAGATCTCACACAGACCAAGCATCAAACATTTGGGGAGAGTTCAACCCAAGAATACTAATGGCAAAATCTAAATGGGAAGTATGGGAACAACCTAGAATCTTTAGGGAAAAGAGAAATGGGGTAAGAAAGGCTATGAACTGAAGCAAAAAGATCACTGGCTTATGTGAATAAACAATGGTAAAACAATTCTTGCTGAATTCAGAATTTCCTGAGCCTAGAACTTCTGGATGCTCATCTAGGAGTCATTATCCTTTGTCCAGTGGCAGGGAGCTGCCCATAC
Organism: Herpailurus yagouaroundi; assembly: GCF_014898765.1. Taxonomy (NCBI): domain Eukaryota; kingdom Metazoa; phylum Chordata; class Mammalia; order Carnivora; family Felidae; genus Herpailurus; species Herpailurus yagouaroundi. The sequence continues at coordinate 67,332,692 of NW_024412403.1, read as the reverse complement.
ACTTGAGTTAAAAAACTTTTTTCATGGAAATAATTAAGTCTAGAAAGCTTCAAATCTAATTCCTGAATGCCCCCTAATTACTGATATAAACCACAGTTCAATCTAATAATTGTTGAGATGGAAATGGAGACAAATGCCTATCAGATTCCCCCATCATTTACTCAGAAATATCATCAATCTCCAATAACAACCTGGAAGAAATAGAATAGCTTTGTACAAGACTGGGCTTGAATGAAAACTATAATTCTATCAATTTAAAGAGAGCATAAATATTACAATAGAAAAAGTTCCCTCCTTCTCCTCTGATACACATACCAAATGTTTATTTCCCATCTTCTTTAAAATGGGGGTGGGGCATGAATAAAACAGAGGAAGGGAGCAAAGAGAAAAAGAGACCAAGATTTCTCAAAGGAATGTATAACCAAGGGATGATGTCAAGGCATTAATAGTGAAAAAACAAAACACCAGAACTGACACAAAAACTGGGGCCTAATATCACCCAATCAGCACATTCTCTCCTTAGAGGCAAAGTCCACATGAAAAACCAAATTATAATAAAAAAGCAGGTATATTTTCAGAATGAAGTTCCCCAATGACTAAAAATTTTCAATCATGATACCTTAAGACACCTTCACTAGGGAGACATAAATGGCAATTAAGTTGACTGTACTGTCTGATCAGTGACTCAATATCCTTGATTCAAATAATCTTGACTATATTTTGATATTAGGCCATCTCCCACACAGTCCAACTATTGCTGACAACTAGTTTCATTCAGACACTAACCCTAAGTGAAATACAAAGAGCATTATAGATCAATCTCCTACATACTGATTTATAAGTAGTGGAAATACTTCCCTTTAGAAAGTCTCATGAAATTAAGTAAGTATCATATGAATAAATGTAGAAGCACATTACTTTAGATTACCCTCTCTGAGGGACTGGATTACACCTACTACTGTAGTCAAGAGTGACAAAGACAACCACTGTAACACCAATATCTGCCGAGAATCACAAAACCAAAACCCAGAGCTCCTTTAAGAAATCTGCTAGAGCGAATGGAAAAAATGATGAGAATTTTCTAGTCTATTCTGAAAGAGCTCCAGATACATTTTATAACATTCCTCTATAGCACACTCAAGCAATTCTTATATTCAGGGTGGTTGAAATTTTCTTACAACCAAGATCTCTTCCTAGTTAAGCCCTTTCAAGGTAAGCAGGCTCTGACAAATTAAACATTTAATACAAATGTGACTTCTTTAAATTACTTTTCATCTAAAATGACTGCTTCACAATAAATAAGAAAAATCACCGGCTATTTCTAGTTCTTTAGGTTAATAATCTTAATTGATATTTGGATTATTTCTCATTAAAAAATAATTGCAAAATTCTCTTAAATAGACAATACATAACATATACAAAAATTAGAAAATTAAACATACATAAATCTTTTTTTTTTGCAATAGAACATTTCATGTGTGAAAGTTTACATTTTTCAGATAGTTTTTTAAAAGGCAGATCTATGAACTAAAAAGTACCCTATACTCCTGAATTCTACCATAACAAGGGGACAATCTAACTTACCAGCATTGGCTCTCTATAGATTTTTGCCTCTAGAAAATAATACAAAGTTAATCCACCGAATAATTACCAAAACTGTACACTCTTTTCCAGTTTACAAATGACAACAAGACAAAATTACTATACAACCCAGCACTTTAAAGTTTCTGATGTTGGGGCACTTGGGTGGCTCAGTCGGTTAAGTGTCTGACTTCGGCTCAGGTCATGATCTCACTGTTCAGAGTTTGAGCTCCACATCAGGCTCTGTGCTGATGGCCCAGAGCCTGGAGCCTGTTTCAGATTCTGTGTCTCCCTCTCTCCCTCTGCCTCTCCCCCAGTCGTGGTGTCTCTCTCTCTCTCAAAAATAAATAAACATTAAAAAAAAATTTAAGTTCCTGATGTTAACACTAGGCATATTGTGTTTTTAGAAAATGCATGTTTTGGGGCGCCTGGGTGGCGCAGTCGGTTAAGCGTCCGACTTCAGCCAGGTCACGATCTCGCGGTCCGTGAGTTCGAGCCCCGCGTCAGGCTCTGGGCTGATGGCTCGGAGCCTGGAGCCTGTTTCCGATTCTGTGTCTCCCTCTCTCTCTGCCCCTC
>NW_024412403.1:67226370-67330435 GCF_014898765.1 Herpailurus yagouaroundi | reverse complement strand
ATCCCCCGTTCATGCTCTGTCTCTCTCTGTCCCAAAAATAAATAAACGTTGAAAAAAAAAAAAAAAGAAAAAAAAAATAAAAAAGAAAAAGAAAATGCATGTTTTACAATCCTGTGTTGATAAGAAAAATCCTTGGGGCGCCTGGGTGGCGCAGTCGGTTAAGCGTCCGACTTCAGCCAGGTCACGATCTCACGGTTCGTGAGTTCGAGCCCCGCGTCGGGCTCTGGGCTGATGGCTCAGAGCCTGGAGCCTGTTTCCGATTCTGTGTCTCCCTCCCTCTCTGCCCCTCCCCCATTCATGCTCTGTCTCTCTCTGTCCCAAAAATAAATAAACATTGAAAAAAAAATTAAAAAAAAAAAAAAAAAAAAAAGAAAAATCCTTAAAACCTAAAGCATTTAATTAGATGAAGCAAATTACAGATCATGTTGACAATTCTCTTCCACTAATAAACCTGCAAAAGGTGCCCCTCTTATTTCATCTGGCTGACGCTGATCTTTTAGGTCTCAGCCAGTACTTCTTCCAGAGGCCTTCCCCAAATGCAGATTAGAGGCCCTAGTTAAACACTCCTAATAGAACTTTGTACTTCCACTAACAAAGCATTTAGGTACACTGTATTATAACTTTCTGGCAGTGACTGATACAAGTAGACATTCAAATAAATGTTGAAGGAAGAGGTCAAAGAGGTCAGAACGGCTTCAAAGTGGTAGAGAAGCCAACCCTTCAGATTAGGCTACAGCTGCAAATAAGGGGTTGAGGGTGGGAGCAGAGGTAGGAGGGCCATGGGTGATAGAGGACACTTCCTTGTGAATGAAAAAGGCAAGCTTCTGAAAGTAGTATGACAGTCAAACAAGAAAGTAAGACTAAGAATGACCATACACGGACTTACGAATCCATTCAATTTTATAATGATATGAATAATTGGTTCAAAAATTAAACCAGGGACGCCTGGTGGCTCAGTTGGTTAAGCATCTGACTCTTGGTTTCAGCTCAGGTCATCTCACAGTTCATGGGATTGAGCTCCACCTAGGGCCCCAGCTCCACATTGGGCTCCACACTCTCAGCACAGACCCTGCTTGGATTTCTCTCTCTTCCTCTCTCTCTGCCCTTCCCCAGTTTGCATGCATGCTCTCTCTCCCTCTCTCAAAATAAATAAATAAGCTTTTTTAAAAAATTAGATAAACCAATTTAAGAAATAGTTTATTTTTTAAAATTACTTAAAAGAAAGATTCATAAATTGGAAAAAAATCTCACCTGTCATAGGATCAAAGAGCTGATTAGCTTCTAAGTCCGTAAAAGTACTACTACAGACAGGACATTTGAAGGAAGCCCGGTTGGTGGAATCTCTCTCATCAGTTTCAATCCTCCTTCTCATGTGGTCCAATTTATATTTTACCACGTTAACAAGAGTACGATAATTAATAAAGTAGTAGTTATGGCGAGTGGTTTTCCCATCTGCAGCAGTCTCTACCCTCATTCTGCATTTGATGAACTTATCTCCCTTTAAATTATTCAAAACTGATCGAAGTTGCTTCCGATCAAACTTGAGCAGCTCCAACATATCCTCCTCTTTCACACAGGGGTTCCGGATCAAGATGTCCAAGGCCAAAGCATGCTCAATGCCATAAAACCCCCGGATCACGTACTTGGCTAGCCTCTTCAATGCTGCAGGAACCTCGGTGAGGACATCTGGGTCTGCCATCTTTAGCAGCAAACTTCAACTTTAAATAAACCAAATTCAGAAAAAAAAAAAAAAAAAGGGATCAGAAGGACATAGTAATCATTTTAAATCTAGAATTATCAACCCAATAGGGAGCTGGTAGTTACCACCCTTTGAAGTGCCACAAAGGTATCTGAGACATTGTTTTAAGACTTACAGGGGCACCTGGGTGGCTCAGTCTGTTAAGCATCTGACTTTGGCTCATGTCATGATCTCGCGGTCTGAGTTCGAGCCCTGTGTCGGGCTCTGTGCTGACAGCTCACCGCCTGGAGCCTGTTTCAGATTCTGTGTCACCCTCTCTCTCTGACCCTCCCCCATTCATGCTCTGTCTCTCTCTGTCTCAAAAATAAACAAATGTTAAAAAAAAATTAAGAAAAAGACTTATAAAGCCTAAGCATTTAACAGAAAACAAGATTTTCCTTTACAGTACACAGATTATACTTTAAAAGCTTCACATATTCCTTAAATGGTCATTTTCATGATCTACTGTGCTTGATTCTAAAAAGAAACTTATTACCAATAGCAATGTTGTATTATAGTAAGCCCACTTTATTTCAGAAAAAGAAACAAAAAAGATAAATGAAGCCTCACTATTCTTAATGCTATAATCTTTGGGAATACTGGGAAACCCCTGAAAAATCTATCAGCATATCCTTAAAGTGTCTTTATTTCTTTTCTTGAGAAAAATTTTCCTACTATTTAGGATAAAATAGATAGATAAATAGAATAGATAGATAAATAGAATAGATAAAATAGATAAAATAGAATAGATAAAAATCTATTCTAGGAGGTTTTACATAGTCATGCTTTCACAATAAAATCACAATAAACCAATAAACACATAAGTAATCACCAGATGGGTGTTTGGCAAAATTACTGTTATAAATCTGAAAGAAATTAACACTTGGATCCAGATAGCTTTACCAACCTTGCAAAGTTAAATCTGATGATCAGTTGAGTAAACAGTCAAAAAAAACAAAACAAAAACAAAAACAACTCAAGATATCTTTAAATACTGGATCCCTTCTTGCAGGACGAAGTACCCAGTTCTCATGTCATGACCCATAAGGCTATCTTCTACAAGCCCACACTGGCATGGGCTAGATTTTCACGTGGCTGTTAAAAAGCCTGTGCATTGGAATTCAGTTAGCCTGAGTTTTAGTAGCTGTGTGATCCTGAGCAAATTCCTTAAAACAACTTCAAGCCACATTTTACTCTCTGAGAAATAAGGATATTAATTACCTCAGTGAGGTTATTGTGAATAAATAAGAATGTGAAGCAATATGTGTATTAGGAAACACTTGTTGATAAGGGTAGCTCCCATGTTGGTTTAATCATTAAATCAATACATGACAGCCAGGCTATCCACACAGACTATGTCAACATTTCCCTACACTATAGGGAAATTTTTATGAGGCTATTGAACTCTTTCAATAGAGAATCACATTCTTTTATTAATATTAGTTTCGATTGAACCTTTTGTTTATAATCAGTGGTTATCAACAGAATCAGATTTAATACCTTTTTTAGAAGAAATGTCTTTATATCCACAGTACTATACTATCAAGGTATTCCTAAACAACCAATCTATACACATATTTTGGGGGGGAAATATAATGCCCTATGTGTAATAAAGGAAAGATAAAAGGAAAGTCAGTTACAGTATTTCAGATTGTAAATAATCAGGCAGGAATGACTATATAAAAGAGACAAAGCAGGACCTAGATCCAAATCTATTGTAGCCCTAGAACATTCCTGTCATCCCAAGGCTGAAGGATGCTGAGCAAGTACCTGAGTTGAACACAAAAGTAGTATCATAGCATACTACCAGATGCATTTTGTTCTCCTTTCCAATTTGACCCCAGTTTTTTGTTTGCTTTGTTTTACACGCTCAACAGTTGGCAAAACATAACATACAGCCTCTAAAATATCTAACAAACGAAAAATGGCAGACAAATGTCAAAATAAATTACTTTTCCAGTATTATTTCCTACTGTTATATTGCCCTCCCTGACCTCCCACTCCATAAGCTCCATATTCTAGACCAATGGTTCTCAACCCTGGCTGTAAAGCAGAATCATCTGGGGAGCATTTAAAAACACCCATCCTGGGCCCCATTCCCAGATATTTTGTTTCAGCTGGTCTGGGAGAGCCAGGTTAGGCATAGTGTTATTTTATTTATTCTGCTATAACCTGTTATTTATTCTGTGTTCCAACACACAAAGTCTCTGACCACTGTTCCTGACAAATTTGGTGAGTGGCTACTACATGTCCCCCCAGTACACATTATCATTTTGCCTGTCTCCTTTGCCTGAAACACCTTAGTGGGCCCTACAGATTTAAGCAGGGAGTGACATGAGGGACTCTGCAGTACAATAGTTTTGGTTTAGAATCCCGGCTCCACCATTTCCTACCGGTGACGTTAGAAAATTCTGTTTCCTCATCTATAAGTGATTGATAGCACCCTCCTCGTAGATTTGAAGTACAGATTACCTGAGATAATTCATGTAAAGTGTTCTGCTTTCAGGGCTAAAAACAGAAAAGTGCCATTAAATACAGGCATTGATAATAATACCCTCTATTTAGAAAAGTGACTCTTGTACCAATATGAGAAACGGCCATAAGTATTGAAGATGGAGCCACTGCAAAGCTATTAAGAGCCATGGTAACCAAGCCTAAACTAAGGAAGAAAGGACAGGATGAATGAAACTTACTACAAAAACAAAATTAAAAGAATCTGATAATTTATTGGAAGTGAGTTACAGAGTGGGAAAATTTTAAATAGCTATTTGGGTTTGTTTGTTTGTTTGACAACACTTTTTATTGTGGTAAAATACACATAACACAAAATTTAGCAATTAACCATTTTGAAGTATACAGTTCAGTGGTATTAAATATATTCATACTGTGGCACAACTATCCCCACCCCCCATCTCCATAACTCTTTGCATCTTGTAAAACTGAAACACTGCACCCATTAAACAACATGCTTAATATTATTAAATAATGACATATAGTTATGTGCTTTGAGCCAGTGTAGCTAGGAAGAGAACACTACTACTAAGAAAAATGAGTTAACACCTGAAAGAGGAACAGGTATGGAAGAAATGAGGCATTCACTTTTAGATGCTTGACTTTGATGATATACCACAGAATATTCTGTGAAGATGTCCAGCAGGTAGCTGAACAAATGAAACTGGGGCTCAGGAAAGAAGTCATGCTGTTCCAGCTTATGCAAAATCTCTACATTCTAAAATCATCCTTCCTGACATTTTGTTCTCTCCTCTATCATTTCTTCTTCCCCACTTAAGCTGAATCTCCTACTCAGTCTTTGGATTTATCATGTTACTTAAGTCAGAGGTCTCAAACTGGCAGCCTCTGTCACATTGTTTGACCCAAAGAACGTTTTGAAGATTTTCTGAATTAGTCATCAACACTGAAAAATCGTGAAATTTCACATAAATTTCAACTTTAAGCTTGAAAGTTGGAAATATCTGAGGAAAAAAGTGAGATCATGTTCCCACAGGGAAACAATAACCTGAAGCTGAAGAACAGTTGATGGTTTTAAACAGGGAAGGAGCTTGGCTGGCCTCTGGAGACTTTTGAATGTGTGACCTTTCGGCACCAACCTGTTTCTTCTTTTTTAGCCTCACAGTCCATCAGTCACCTCCCAGCCTCACCTACCTCCCTAACACAGTCCAGACCCCCAAGGGCAAGTTGGTTTGGTCTTTGAACAATGTATTCTCATCATACATTTAGCCAGGCACAGAGTTGGAGAAACAAAGTTGAAATGCATCCCTTCTCTGCACTGTTGACCCTTGTCAGCCTCATCCCCAGCCACACTGGCATTCTCTCAATTCCAATTCCATAAGCCACACATGCTTTCTCCACTTCCAGGCCTTTGCACATACTGTTCATTCTGCCCACAAAGCTAAGCTCAACTCCCTTCTCCTAATCATCTTTCACATATAAAATGACGTTTCTCAGGGAGACATTCCCAGATTCCCCCGAGTAGCTTAAATGTTCCCCTTTCACACACAGCGCTTCCCCTTTACTTGTCGCAGTAAATAGATTTGTACTGTCTTCATGTCCGTCTCTTGAGACCAGGGCCTTTATCTTGTTCACCACTTTCTAGCACCCAGCACAGCTAGTCTAGCACTTTCATAAAACTTCCAGGAAGTCTCCTAAACACGTGTTCAAAATGCCCACCCTGCCAGCTTCCCCCAATTCACTTCCTCCACTGCTGCTTCCAGAGTAGAAAAAGACTACTGAGAACCCTCTCCTTCAACCTCAAATGGTTTTAAGCAGGCGGTGACAGGATTGAAATTCGCTGTTTTACAAGGTTATGCTACAGGATGTAAAACAAAGGAGAAAGGAGCGGATGTGGGAATCCAATTAGATTATTTCAGCGTACCACTATTCCGGTTTTAGAAAACCATGGATCCTATACGTCTGTGCTTTTTTTCAGTTACCATCTTCCATGGCACTTTCCATACCTTCGTACATAAAGCGGCATAATCACCGCAAAAACTGCAACCGGCTGCCCTCCACGAGCTCGGTTCTGAGCTCGGTTCTGTAATGTTCACTCCTCCCCGCTGAGAGCCCCCGAGCCCCTAAATTCCCTCGGACTGTGCCAGGTGAGTCCTGGGGCCACACTCGGCGCAGCCAAGCCCGTCCTACCCGAGGTCGCACACGGGCCGCTCCGGGGTCAATGGTTCTTTGGAGGACCACGTCAAGGGAATAGCTAAGGGGATGCGGGTAGCTAAGGAGAAAGGAGAGAAAAGGGGGAGAAACCCTGAAATGCGACGCCGGACGAGGGAATCGAGAACAAGGAACAGGGAGCAAGGTTTACCAAAACGAATCTTCGAACACTCCCACTACAGCTTCCCTCAGCGCCTCAACTACCGGCTTAAACGAGCCACGCCACTAGTGCGACAAAGACAATTCCTTATTCCTGCGACCAGCTTTGGAACCCACCCACCACTTTTAACCGTACCGGCCAATCAGCACAGTGAGGCCTCCGATCAAGGCAGGCACACCCCCGATTAGCCAATGAAATTGAAGACTCTCTCTTCCATACCCAGCTCTGGTTGGCCTACCATCCCGGAACAGGCGTTAACTCCGGGCTGTGGCAAGATGGCGTCCCTGGATCGGGTGAAGGTACTGGTATTGGGAGACTCAGGTGAGCGGCTTAATCCACCTCTAGAGTTCCTGACACTGTTGAGTTATCTGATAACCCTCTTCCTTCGCTACTCCCCCGCTTCTCCAACGAACTGGCTCTGACCGTGGCTGAAAGCCCTCTCAAGGTCTAAAAACTACACTTCCCAGAGGACTTTGCTCTGACGAAGGTGGCGTTGCAGGTGGGGGGCGCGGAGCCCCGACCTTTCTCCGCCTTCGCAGCTTTCCAAGCCGGTCTCCCGGGCGACCGCATCCTAGCTTGTATTGCCGATTCCTTTGTTTTAAGAGATATGCAGACATTGAGTATTGTATTGGGCGCTGTAAGAAAGATACAGAAGCTGGGATCGTGCCTTCAAGAGATTTTGTTCATTACGGAATTCAAACATGCGCTAAGAAAAATGACACTGTTCCAACTGCTTTACAGATATTAACTCATTTAATCTGAGACCAGCCCTATTAACCCCATTTTACAGATGAGAAAAGTGAAGAGGAGAGATAAATGACAGAAGCTGTTTGAACCCAGAGTCTACGCACTTAAACACTAAGTCATGTTCTGAAATGAAATATTGGGTTGTAGTCCTGTTTTAGTCCTGTTTTACTCTCAGCTGGGCTTCTTGATTTCTTTGTTCTCTTTAATCCTAATTGAAAACCTATTATGTACTAGGTTGTAAGAAAAAGAGCAATTAAGATAAGGCTATATTATGAAACAGCTAGGATTTAATGCTGAGCTCAATTTAATCCTAGTGTTAAAATTCTTCTTTTGACAACTTGGACTTTTGAGAACTAGAAGTGAGGTCTGCATTTCCCCCTCTCACCTCACTACCATTCTCTTTCTTACCATAACTTCCAGCCCTGTGCTCATTAAGAACTTGGAATAAATGCTAACCTTGCATTTCGTGGATGTCCTTTTCTGGAGTTGACCTCTGAATGTGTGCTGTAAGCAAAGACATTATGCAAAATGCATGGAAGATATACCATGGAGAGGATACACCCTAAACAACTTGAAAACTAGCCTTACAGACTGTAAACAGTTGTGGTGGAGAGGAGGAAGTTAAGAATGTTTCCACATCGCCTGAAGATTATTTGCATTCCAAAATGTTTTATAGATCGCATTATTTAATATCCCCTTAAGAAAGTTGCATTATGAAATTCTTTTCATATAATCCAAATTATCAACTTCAGTTCTTTAGCTTGAAGTGATGCTGAAGTTAATGAAGTCACTCAGCTAGTAATAATGGTCTAATGGGACTTGGCAAGAGTATAACCAAGTAGAATTTGAGACAAATTCAGAGCTAACGTGGTTCATGATGTATAAAGTGGGCTTTCTCCCTCATTTTTAATTCACTTTTCTATCACATCTAACCAACGCTTGATGTTCCATATTGTTGGAATTAGTCGGTTTTTTTCTTTTTCACAAAAATACTTAAGTACCTGCTACATAGCAGGCACTATAGTAAGTGCTGAGGCTGTAACTGTGAAATCGATGCATTACATAACAGGGTTGAATTGGCTGCTGCATTCAATGTGGAAAAATGATCAGGCAATTAGTAAGCTTTTCTTTTTCCTGATAGCCTGGTTGTAAAACAGAAGACACAGTCACGCCCACTTGATTGATCTTGTCACACATTCACGGACATTAGGCTATGTATGCAAAGTCGGTTATTGCCTTTTTGTCATTTCCCTTTTAACACTGATTTAATAACAGGTAAGGGTATGCTTTTTACACTTCATCTGCCTTTGTATTCAGACTTCAAAGTTTATTTTTGAATAAAGTATTATTTCCCCTGTGAAATGTTGAGGATTTCACAAACATATAAAAGAATGACTTGAAATGTAGAGATTTGTTTTATATCCCCTAGAGATAGTTGATAATTTAGTTAGGAATCCTGAAAGTCTCACTAATACACACATACGTTTTTCCTCTTTGTTCTTTCAGAGATGAGAGATAAGCTTAACACATTACCAGCAACTATATTTGGAACTGGCATTTATTTAATTATATTGGACTTTTTCCCCTAAGCAAATCAAGGGCATTCTTTTGATCTAATTCGATTCTAATGGTAAAAGCATAGAATTAGTACCTCCCAAAATTCTTTTTTTTTTAATTTTTTTTTCAACGTTTATTTATTTTTGGGACAGAGAGAGACAGAGCATGAATGGGGGAGGGGCAGAGAGAGAGGGAGACACAGAATCGGAAACAGGCTCCAGGCTCTGAGCCATCAGCCCAGAGACCGACGCGGGGCTCGAACTCCCGGACCGCGAGATCGTGACCTGGCTGAAGTCGGACGCTTAACTGACTGCGCCACCCAGGCGCCCCCCAAAATTCTTAAAGAAATGAATAGTCAGCCAATTTTCTTGGCACTTCAGTAGTTCTTACTGCTGACAATCTATCCAGGGTTAGTCAACTCTTCCCACCCAAAACAGTTAATTCACGGAGAGCTATACAATATTAACTGCATAGAGATGTTTGCTGACACAGTTAAGCTTAACTAGAAACTCAAACCTTGCATCAGGCTGGTAACCAAGCGTGTAGATATATGTCTCCAACATAGACAACCTACATAGAAACACCAATCAACAATATGCCCTAAAGGTCACAGATGTCAAATGCAGTGCAGTAAATACAAAGACAGAGCCAAACTTGGGTACTCAAAAATCTAAAAGTCTGTGTTGAAAAAAATAAAAAGAATTAAAAGGAAACCTGAGAAAATGTTTGATTCAACTGCATGAGACAGCTAATATATAAAGAGGTTATGTAAATTGATAACCCTAAACCCATTAGATAAATGGGCAGAGAACATCAACAGATAATTTCGTAAGAGAGGAAAGACAACTGATTAACAAAGATTGTAATGGATATCTTTACCAGAAGGTAAAGAAATGCAGACTAAAGCAAGATGTCACTTTTTTTTTTTTATCAAATTAACATAGATGAAAAAGCAACAACATACATACTCTTGAGGTGCAACAGGATCTGCAGGCTTATATGTATGGCTGGTGGCAGAGTAACCAGATGAAAGTTGTCAACATATATTAAGAACTTTAAATGTTCATTTCACTTCTGGAAGGGTATACTATGGAAATCATTTTAATTTGAAACAAAAATTTAAACAAGTCTTTTCTTAGCATAGTGAAAAGTTCAAAACATATCTAATAATGAGGGAATGGTTAAGTAAATTGTTATGTCTACTCTCTGAACTACTATGGAGACATTAAAAATGTTTCTGAAGGGATACCTGGTTGGCTCAATCAGTTGACCATCCGACTTCAGCTCAAGTCATGATCTCAAGGTTCTTGAGTTTAAGCCCCACATCTGGCTGGCTAGCAGTCTGTCAACGCAGAGCCCGCTTCGGATCCTCTGTTCCCCTCTCCCTGCCCTTGCGCTCTCTCAAAAATAAATAATATTTTTTAATGTTTATGAAAATTCTGTAATAACATGGAAAAATTTAACCCCTAAATAAATATTAATTAAGGCACTGTTCTGGAGACTGGAGATGAAAACAATGTGTAAAACCTAGTCCCAACCCTCAAAGAACTTAAACTGAGTGAATAAAAACTATAAACAAAGAAGTGTAATAAGGTGTTTTTTAAGTGCTTTGTAGAAAAATGTACAGGGCACACAGGAGACCCAGAGGATGGTGGATAGTGTGCTTAGTTCTACCTCTGTGTAGTTCAAGAAAACTTTGTAACTAGAAAGATGCTGAGTCTTGAAAGATTAATTCACCAGGCCAATTTGGGAGCGAAAATGAATGGGCAGGATGGGGAGAATATTTCAGACCAAACCAGCTATGTAAACAAAGGCGGGTATTGTCTTTAAGTTCACCATGTATATATTCACAATAACAACCTACTTTTAGAAACCCCCTGCTAATGGTATTAAATAAACCTACATGTTGCTTATAGGGCTCTTCAGGCCATTTTTCCTTTTTTAAAATTCATTCCAGATTGTCTGTAAATATAACTCTTTATAATAAAAAATAAACATAATTAATAGGTTCATACACAGTAATGCCCACAAACAGGTGGTCTAAATTTTTGCTACAACTAGTGTTACATAAAGATTCACCAGCTATGCTTGTTACAGTGGCATCCCAAAATGCTGTTAATTGAATGAGTGACTCTACATACAGGTATACAGAAGAACTCATTCTCTTTCTTCTTCATCTAGATCTCCAAATGCTAGTTCTAGCATTAATAACTACATTATCTTGAACCCAGTGGGTCTACAAGAAAATAAAGTTCTGCCTTAAGGTAAAGGACCATGATGTAGAAGAGGGAATAGAGTAGTTCTATTTTCCCAAAGGGTCAAGTCTGAGCCAGGTTGTTGACTGCCTTTTAAAAATCACTATATAGGAGAACTAGAGGGTCTAAATATGAAATTGTGAAATGGTGAATCCCTGTCACAATATTCAAGCACAGTTTGAGAGAACCACTGTCTTTAACCATCTTCTCTGTATCAATAAAGCTTATTAAGTGGTTGGTATGGTATGACCACCCTTCAGCCAACCATACTTTACCTATCATTATTACTGCATATGCTCAGTCTTACTTTTGTCATAATGGATATTTCAGCATGTCTCTTACATGACTAGAGTTCTTAAATCTTTTACAGGTGTTGGGAAATCTTCACTGGTTCATCTTCTGTGCCAAAATCAAGTACTGGGAAATCCATCATGGACTGTGGGCTGCTCAGTAGATGTCAGAGTATGTGTTTCCGATATTTTAGTTTTTCTTTAGTCATATTAAAGATCAGTCCTTCAAACTACATGATCAAATTATAGTACTGTAGTCAAAACTGATACTAATAGCTAGGCTTTATTAACTACCTACTCTGCGTTAGATACTATGCCAAATGCCTTGTATGTCTTTTCTTATTTAATCTTTTTTAAACTGAGACATAACTGGAGAAACTAAGACATGGAGAAGTAAACTACCTTGATCAAATTCACTCAGTGCAAAAAAAGCAGAGTTAAGATTGGATCCTAGACTTAACCCAGTCTATGGCCATACCATCCTGAATGCACCTGATCTCTATCTATCTAAGTAGTCTTAATCCAGAGACTTCTGTGTTAATTACTGTGTTATTTACCCAGAATTCACTTAACATGCTCCATAAATAATTCTATCTAATTCTTTGGCACTAAGACTGACAACTTGGGGCTAGAAATATAAAGTCAAAAGCTTCTGGAGCCTTATGTCTGGGTCTTCTTCTCTTCCACTTCACGTTTAGCAAACTTGGGTACAGTTTCCGAACTCTCTATCTTCCCAGATACTGTTGGTCTTTGCTAATCCCAACTAGTCCTGTCCAAGTGTCTCTTCTGCTAGCATACATCTCTCCATTGACTTAAGAAATGAAAAGGGAAGGAATTGTTCAATTGAATTAGTTCAGTTGACAGTTATTTTCCTTCAATTCTTTGAAGCTGTTGTCCCACAGACTGTGACTTATATTTCTAGTGATTGGAAATCTTTTGTCAGCCTAATTATTATTCCTTTTTAAGGTAATTTCTTCTCTCTAGTTGCTTTTAAAAGATTTTTTTTTTAATGTTCTGTAGTTTTGCTAACTTATGTCTAGGTATGTGTTCATTTTTAGTCATCCTGTCATAAGGTTGTGCCTCTCCTGTCTGTCTTCATTTTTCAAATTTTTTAGCCACTATCTGTTGTCTTCCCTCATTCACTCTGTCTTCTCCTTTTGAACTTGTATTAGATTTTTTTAATGTTTTATTTATTTTTGAGACAGAAAGAGACAGAGCATGAGCAGGGGAGGGGCAGAGAGAGAGGGAGACACAGACTCCGAAGCAGCTCCAGGCTCCAAGCCGTCAGCACAGAGCCCGACGCGGGGCTGGAACTCACGAACCGTGAGATCGTGACCTGAGCCGAAGTCGGACGCCCAACCAACTGAGCCACCCAGGTGCCCCAGAACTTGTATTAGATTTTTATTCTCTGTGTCTTTTAATTGTACTTACATGTTTTCTATTTTTTGTTTCTCCTTTGTGCGTTCTGGATCATGTATTCATATCATTAAGAATTTTGGGGGGCGCCTCGGTTAAGCGTCTGACTTCGGCTCAGGTCATGATCTCAGATTCGTGAATTTGAGCCCCGCATAGGGCTCTGTGCTGACAGCTCAGAGCCTGGAGCCTGCTTCAGATTCTGTGTCTCCCTCTGTCTCCACCCCTCCCCCACTCACACTCTGTCTCCATCTCTCTCTCAAAAAATAAATAAACATTAAAAAAAAATGTTTAAAAAAGAATCCCTTCAATTATATCTAATCTGCTTTTTAATATATCCACCAAGTTTTCATCTCAGTAACTATAATTTTTTATTTCTAGATATTCCTTTTGGTTCCTTTTCAAATGTCAAAATCTTTCAAAATATCCTGACCTCTCATTATGGTTTTACTTTTTATTTTATTAACATAGTATTTGATGATTTCTTTTGGATTGTTTTATTTTTTCTGAGTGGGTGATAGATATTCAACTTGCTGTGTATGCTGACTATACCTCATGAAAATGTATGTCTTTGTATGGTTTATAATTCTTTGAAGATGATCACATCTTCAGCAGGATATTTTTTTTCTTCTTCCCTGTGGAAATTTTGTGTGCTTGTTGTGTGAAAGTACAGTACCTTTTCATTTCTGTTGCTGCCAGAGCCCTAGGGATTTCAAGGGTACTTACAATTTTACAGCTAGGAGTCTCCATGCCACCTAGATAATGTATATTCTTTAGGTTTCCGATTCTAGTACAGGCCTGTGGTTTTCATTTTTTGTGGACCCTCTATCTGTTCTGTACCACCCCTACCTGAAGTCCCTGACAGAAAGTTTTTCCTACTTTCCTGAACCAGTGGACAGTTCTTCCTACTCTCTTTGACTGGGCAGCTCACCAAGGGTCCAGATTTCATGAAGGGAACTGTAGTCTGGTCTTTGTCACCCACTCATATATATTCTGCCTTAGAAGCCAGAAAACAGGGGCACCTGGGTAACTCAGTCAGTTAAGCATCCAACTTCATCTCGGGTCATGATCATGAGATTGAGACCCATGTCGGGCTCTGCATTGACAGCACAGAGCCTGCTTCAGATTGTCTGTCTCCCTCTCTCTCTACCTCTCTCTCTCAGCCTCTCTCTCTCTTTCTTTCTCTCTCAAAAATAAATAAACATTAAAAAAAAAAATCCAGAAAACAGATCTCTATTCCTGGATGGACACTAAAACTCCAGGGACCAGCCCCTGAAGCTGTCTCCTCTGAATCTGGGTCAGTTCCCACTTCTCACTCTAATTTTAAGTTCTTCATTTCTGGCATCTCAGGATTTCCCTTTATTTTCTTGAACTTGTCCTCTTTATTTTATAAAAATATTTCTATGGCATTTCTGTGAATTTGAAGTCAGAGAGGACCTGTATGTGTCATTTCAGCCTGCTATGTTCCCAAATTCTTGGATATAGAAGAAAAACAAATACTAGATAATGAGTTCATTTGGCAACTTGCCAATAGCAAGTTCTGGACCGAATTTCCTTTTGGACTTTTCACAATCCCTTTCTGTGGGAAAGCATAATATTGAAAAGAAACTTAGATTTAAACTCCCACTTCCTGGGTCAGTTCCCATATTGCCTTTTGCTTCCTCAAGAGTGACTTTAGAGTAATCAGTTTACTTCTCTGAGCCTTAGCTTATCCTCTACAGAATATAGGTAAATAATGCCTGCTTTAGCTAGCCTTCAGGTTTGTAGGTTATGTTATACTGTGACTGATTTTACTGGAATGAGTCTGGTACTAATTGACTCCTATAAAGCCAGGCTGGCCTGAACTGCATTATTGTTGAAGAATGGGGCATATGGAGGTGAAAGTTATAACTCTTCACTGTGTCTTGAGCTAGTTGGTCTCTGTCTTTCATCTTTGAGAAGAATGCATTTCTTGAATGACAACATAAGTGAAAGGCATTTGTAAATGATAATCTTAAGGAAAGTTGTCATAGACATGTAAATTGTTTTGACTACTGTTGTAATAAAGTAAACAGTTCTTCCCTCTAGCAAGAATGATTAAATCTGATAAAAACCATTACCTAAATAGCTTGGAATACTTTCTTCTGTAGCAGCTTTTGTATTGCAGTTATAGCTTCTATGTTATTGAAGCCAGAGAGAGGGTATCTCCAGAATCCAGGTAGATGTGTTAATACACTCTTTTCAAAACTCTTAGAAACAATCGTCTGTTTTAGCTCATTTTACATCTAAGAGCTTACTAAAAATAGAGATAATAAAGGTGATAATGTAATTGTTTAATTCAAGTATTGGGTGAAACTAATGAGCTTAATGTATGTACTCAGTAATTACTAACATTTTGGATTTAGTATGCATTGGAGAGGTATTCATAACTGAATTGAAGGGAAAAGAGAAAAGTTTTATTTTACAGTGTTCTTCATTCATGACTGTCTTCTAATTTTGTTGCCCCAAGTCTAATGGGACTAATATAAATGCATGGCTACTCTTAATCATGAAAACAAGACTTACAGAATTTTAATCTTTTCGCAAATTATAAATAAGGAAATTGACTTGTAATTTATTGTTCATTTTAATGGGATTTTAACTCTCTAATTTACACATTGCATACAATCAATATTTATTGACTTCCTCTTTGGGCAGCATAATAATGTGCAAGCACTGAGGAGAAATTTAAAAAGAAAAGACAATCTCTATCCTCACTAAGAATGTGAAGTAGGATCTAATAGGTGGCACAAAGTTCATATATATGAATAATTTTTAAAATAACATACTGGGGTGCCTGGGTGGCTCAGTCGGTTAAGTGTCTGACTTCAGCTCAGGTCATGATCTCATGGTTCGTGGGTTCGAGCCCCACATTGGGCTCTGTGCTGATAGCTTGCTCAGAGCCCGGAGCCTGCTTCGGATTCTGTGCCTTCTTCTGTCTCTGTCCTTCTGCCTCTTTTGCACTCTGTCTCTTTCTGCCTCTCAAAAATAAATAAATGTTAAAAAAAATTTTTTTAAAGAAATAAATAACAATAGTACTGAATGATGGCTTACTTTGCCTAAGCACCGGTTTTACAAACTAATTCAAGTGATTCCCACAACAACCCTTCCAGGTAGGTGCTCTTAGTGCCCCTATTTGATACATGGAGCAGTAGAGGCACAGAGGTGTTAAATGTCTTGTCCAAGGTCACATTGCTAGTTAGTGATGGGTTGGAATTCAACCCCAGGTGGTCTGGTTCAAGAGCCTGTGCTCTTGAGCACTATTCTGTACTGCCTCATGTTCCAGAATGGTATTAAGAAAAAAGTATTCTGCTGTTAAATACAGTAACCACTAGACTAATTGTGGCAATTTAAATTTAAATTAAATTAAATTAAAATTTTAGTTCCTCAGTTAAACAAACTAGCAACATTTGAACTGCCTAATAGTAACATGTTGCCAGTGGTTACTGTATTGGACATTTCCATCGTTGCAGAACATTCTGAGACAGCACTGATAGACAACATTTATAGAAAAGGTTAAGTGTTAATAGCAGTTCAAGAGAAAAAGTTGAGGTGCTTGTAAAGAATGGAAAATTATATTGAGTGTCAATGATTGAACAGGTGGCCTGGACAATGGACAAATGGACTGACTATTCCTCAAGAAGGGGGATATATATTATAGGTGAAAGAGAAGTAAATGATAATAAATTCACTACTGGACATAATGAAGGGAAGTATCTATGAGCTCTCCAACTGAAACTGTCCAGAAGGCATTCAGAGATGAGGTAAGGAAGCTTAAGAGAGAATTCTAAATTGGACTCATCTATATAGATATAATCCCAGACCGTGAGAGATGGTGAGTTTTTCCAAAAAGCAAATTTAGAAAGAGAAGACCTGAGAGAAAACCTTGGGGTATATTTGGAGAGTTGAAGATGAGAAGAGAGGTCAGAGAAAGACTGATCAAAGAGGTAAGAAGATAGCCAAGATGATGAAATACCACAAGAGTAAATGGAGATGAGAATTTCATGAAGGAGAGAATGAGTTTTGATATGAAATGCTATAGAGGTGTAAGAACTGAGAGAGAGGGAAAAAATGGTGATGATGATGTCAATCCTGACCTTTGACCTTTGACCTTGCAATGGAAAGTTAGTAGTAGAAACCAAATGATGTGAGTAGGCAAAGAGGAAATAGAGACAAGTTTAAATCCATCTTTCACAAAGTTTAGAGGTTAAATAAAGGAGTGAATGGGTACAGAATAGAAGGGAAAGCAACAGTCTTTTTTTTAAATAGGGGAAATGAGCTTGGCTAAAGGCAAAATAAGGTTACTAGAAAGGAAGAGGCAATTAGCAGTAACCTTTATATTTTTCATTCATCCATTTGTTCCTTTAGTACATATATTACATGCCTCCCGAGTTTCAGACACTGCAAGGAATTGGAAGTATAGCAGCAAATTAGACAAGTTTGGCAGTATACTTTTTTGATGGTACTTGACAAGGTAGGGGTCCCCAAACTCCTCCCCTTCTTTGGGGGGTCTGGAATGGAAACTGTATAGAGGTCAGAAGATTCTCAGTGTGTTGGGGAATGGGTTGGGCCAAGGACTTCCCAGCAGCTGAGGGCCTCTCTCCTCTTGCTTGCATTGGTGCTGGTGGTCCAGGGAGCTCTTACTCCTTAGAGCCCATGTGGACCATAAGGTCTACCACCCATTGCCATAGCCAAATTCATTGTCATACCAGGAAATGAGCTTGACAAAGTGGTGATTGAAGGCAATGCCAGCCCAGCATTGGAAGAGTGGGTGTCACTGTTAAAGTTGCAGGAGACGACCTGGTCCTCAGTGTAGCCCCAGATGCCCTTGAGGGGTCCTCTGATCCCTGCTTCACCACCTTCTTGATGTCATTGTGTTTGGCAGGTTTCTCTAGGTGGCAGGTCAAATCCATGACTAACACGCTGAGGGTAGGGACATGGAAGGCCATGCCAGTTAGTTTCCCGTTCAGCTCAGGGATGACCTTACCCATAGCCTTGGTGGTGCCAATAGAAGCAGTTATGGTATTCTGTGCAGCCCCGTGGCCATCATGCCACAGCTTCTCAGAGGGACCACGCATGGTCTGGGTGGCAGTGATGGCATGCACTGTGGTCATGTGTCCCTCCATGATCCCACAGTTGTCACAGATGACCTTGGCCAGAGGTGCAAAGTAGTTGGTGGTGCAGGAGGCATTGCTAACAATCTTGAGGGAGTTGTCGTATTTCTCATGGTTCATGCCCATCACAAACTTGGGCACATCAGCAGAAGGGGCAGAGATGATGACCCTCTTGGCCCTATCCTTCAAGTGAGCCCCAGCTTTCTCCATGCTGATGAAGACCCAGTGGACTCCACAACATACTCAGCATCAGCATCACTCCATTTGATGTTAGCAAGATCTTGCTCCTAGAAGACAGAATTAGGCTTTTCATTGATGGCAAGTTTCCCATTCTCAGCCTTGACTGTGCTGTTGAGTTTGCCATGGGTGGAATCATACTGGAACATGTCCATGTTGTTAAGGTCAACGAAGGGGTCACTGATGACAACAGTATCCACTTTGCCAGAGTTAAAAGGAACCGTGGTGACCAGGCGCCCAATATGGCCAAATCCATTTACTCCAGGCTTCACCATTGTGTCTCAGGGGTATGGCTGGCACTGCATCAGAAGATGTGGCTGTCTATCAAAGGGGGAAGAGCAGGGGCACCTGGATGGCTCAGTTGGTTAAGCGCCTGACTCCTGGTTTCGGCTCAGGTCATGATCTTACAGTTTGTGCAGAGCCCGCTTGGGGTTCTCTCTCTCTCCCTCTCTCTGCCCCTCCCCTGCTGATGCGCTCTCTCTCTCTCTCTCTCTCTCTCTCTCTCTCTCTCTCTCTCTCAAAATAAATAAATAAATAATAAATAAATAAATAAACTTAAAAATTTTTTTAAATAAAAGGGTGGAGGAAGAGCAGAGAGCCTCTTCATGCTTTATAAAAGTTACAAATAATAGGGGCACCTGGGTGGCTCAGTTGGTTGAGCGTCCGACTTCGCTCAGGTCACGATCTCACGGTCTGTGAGTTCGAGCCCCGCATCTGGATCTGTGCTGACAGCTCAGAGCCTGGAGCCTGCTTTGGATTCTGTGTCTCCCTCTCTCTCTCTGCCCCTCCCCAACTCATGTTCTGTCTCTCTCTCTCCATCAAAAAATAAATAAACATTAAAAAATTTTAAATAAAAGTTACAAGTAATAGGTAAACTCCTCAAATGAGGTAAAGCCTTTTGTACTTAGTCTTGATATAGTTTTTAATAAAAAATCAAAAGGTGAGTAAATGAGAAGTACCAAAGTGACAGCAGCATTGAGGAGTCTGGTTCCTTTTCCCACTTAATTAGCAGCATATACTGTTGCTACATTTTGAGAAAACCCTTGCTTGCATAGCTGTCAAGTCTTTAATGACTTAAAGTATCAGATACTTGATGACCTGATTTAAATATAAAACATATTTCTTATAATTTGCCATTACTCTCAGTCATGCTGGGCTCTTAGCATTGCACCAACTGACCACTTACTGTATCCAGAGCAATACTTGTTGTAATGTCAAGTTTTCCCTTGGAGACCACTCACCCATATGAAAGATATGTCCTAGCTACAAACTATAAGCCACTGGTTTAAAATTCTTAAGACTCATTCCATTTGAATTAAGTTAAGCTAAATATTAGTTGAGCAAGTTGGAAAGGAAGAAGGGTACCTTCTCTTGTAATTCTGGAAGGAGACAATGAAAGGATTGATTAGGGAACGTATTCTGTGGTAGGAAAGAGTATAGATGAGGACATCCATGTGGCTTGGGAGTGAGTGTATGTAGCCAGAGCAAGCTGGCTAACAGACCTAGTACATTGCAAGACTAAGAGGGCATGCTACATATGTATTACATGATTGCTATTCTTGGAAGTCACTGTACAGTCTTTTAGGGGAGGCAACATTAGACATTTGAAATAATTTTAGAGAAAAAAAGTGATGTCCTGCATTGATTGCCAAACTTAATTATATGTCAGAATCACCTAGGGATCTGTCTGTAAAAGTACAGATTTTTGAGCCCCATCCCAGAAGCTTCAGGGACAGTCTAAGAATCTAATTTTTGTTTAAGAAATCAAAAATGCAACTTGAATCTAATTTTTAACAAGGTTTCTATTCGTTCTGATTTAGTTCATTTTCAGAATTGTACTTGAGAAGCACTGGAATTCAGTCAAATAAGAAATCCAATGTAATAAACCCTTGGAAGATGAAATATTCTGAATTTATTCATTGATTTAAACAAACATATCCAAGCATCTAATATGTGCCAGGTATTATGCTATTTTCTTGGTCTACCAACATGAATAATGCATGACTTCTTCCCTTAGGCTTACAGTCTAATAGAATATACATCAACAGATAAATTATACAATATGGTTAGTGAAATGATAGATGAATAATAACTTCTTACCAGGGTGTTATGGGAGCAAATATAGTATCTAACTGGCTCTGGTTGGTTTTAGATGGGGAAAGGAGGCAGAATCAAGAAAGGTTCACTAAAGTGGCTGAGCTTTTCAATAACATATAATTGACCCTTTCCAGTGGCTTAGCTTGGAAATATTTATAAAATATACATTTCCCTGTGTTTTCAAACAAATCTCACATAGTTAAACTTTCTTTTAATGTTTATTTATTTCTTTGTTTTGAGAGGGGAAGAGTGGAGAGAGAGGAGCAGAGAGAGAGAGAGGGGGAGAAAATCCCAAGAGAATCCCACTGTCAGTGCAGAGCCCAATGCGGGGCTCAGTCTCATGAACCATGAGATCATGACCTGAGCCAAAATAAAGAGTTGGATGCTTCACTGGTAATCCACCGATGCCCCTAGTTTAACTTTTTTATTGATGACTTAGCATGATCACATATTATCAGTTCTTTCACCATACAGCAAAATGGTGATACCTTTTATCACAATATACAGGAGTAATTTTCATCATCCACAGGGCTGCACAACTGCTATGATTTTGTTATTCTCTCTGTCCTATCCTCTTTGTTGTCAATCTGATAATGGTCTTCTCTTGTCAATGTGACGGTATGTAGAGTATCTTACTTAAATTTTTCCTTAAAAGTATTTGGACAAAAATATGTGAATAAGTAAAAAGTGTGATGCATTCTGTTAAATATATGAGTTTTAGTACATTTTATGATATCTATTTTTAACCACTTAGCTATCTTGCTTTTTATTATTTCACAGCCACTAAGTGTATATAATACAACTTCATTTTATAGGCAAAGAAACTGAGGATCAAAAATATCAGGGATAATCAGTGGCAATCAAGAGTATAATCTAGGCCTCCTGATAATCAAAATAGTTCCATTTTATAAAATCAGCAGTTCTTAACTAGGGGTTATGGCAAAATCATTTGGAGAATGGTTCAAATTATGCATGAGCTAAATCCCAAAGGTCCTGATTCAGTAAGTCTGGCTTATTCTTTTTTTTTTTTTTTCTTTAAGGACTTTTTTCTCTCTCTCTTTTTTTTTTTTTCATTGTTACCGAGGTATAATTAACACATAAAATTGTAAGATATTTAAAGTGTATATCGTTGGTGATTTGATAGACATCATGAAAAGATTCTTCTCATCTACCTAGTTAACACATGTGTTACGTACTTGCTCGCTTATTTATTTATGTATTTATTTGTAACATTTAAGTTCTACTCTCTTAGCTTATTTCAGTTATATAATACAAAGTTATCAATTATAGTTACCATGTTTTAAATTAGATCCTAAGATCTATTCATCTTATAAACTCTGTACCTTTTTCCCAATCTTTACCCATTCCCAACTCCTGGCAACTACATTTCTACTGTCTGTTTCTAGAAGTTTGACTTTTTATTTAGATTCCACATGTAAGTAGTGCCATGCACGATTTGTCTTTATCTGACTCTTTTCACTTAGCGTAATTCCCTTGGGGCCCATCCATGTATTTGCAAACAGCAGGATTTCCTTTCCTCCTGGCTGAATAATATTCCAGTGTCTGTGTATGTGTATGTACACACCATATCTTCTTTATCAATCATCCATTGATTGACATGCACTTAGATTGTTTTCATACCTTGGCTATTATGCAGTGAACATGAGAGTCCAGATATCTCTTCAATATCCTGTTTTCATTTCTTTTGAATAAATCCCCAGAAGTGGGATTACTGGATTATGTGGTAGTTTAGTTTTATTTTTAATTTTTTAAGGAACTTCCATACTGTTTTTCATAGTCGTTGTACTAATATACATTCCTACCAGCAGTGCACAAGAGCTTTTTTTCATCCACATCCTTGCCCACACTTGTTATCTCTTATCTTTTTTTGTTTTTAAATTTTTTTTAGGGGCGCCTGGGTGGCGCAGTCGGTTGAGCATCCGACTTCAGCCAGGTCACGATCTCGCGGTCCGTGAGTTCGAGCCCCGCGTCAGGCTCTGGGCTGATGGCTCGGAGCCTGGAGCCTGTTTCCGATTCTGTGTCTCCCTCTCTCTGCCCCTCCCCTGTTCATGCTCTGTCTCTCTCTGTCCCAAAAATAAATAAACGTTGAAAAAAAATTTTTTTTTAATTTATTTTGAGAGAAAGATCAAGAGAGGGGCAGAGAGAGAGAGAGAGAGAGAGAGAATCCCAGGCAGGCTCCACACTGTCAGTGCAGAGCCGGACATGGGGCTCAAACCCACGAACCTTGAGATCATGACCTGAGCCAAAGTCAATAGTCAGATGCTTAACTAATTGAGCCACCCAGGCACCTGATCTCTTGTCTTTTTTATGACAGCCATTCTAACGGGTGTGAGGTGATACCTCATTGTAGTTTTTGATTTGTATTTCCCTGATTAGTGATGTCGAGCACTTATTCATGTACTTGTTGGCCATTGTATGTCTTTTTTTGGAAAAATGTCTCTTCAGTTCCTTTGATCTATTTAAATCAGATTGCTTGTTTTTTTGCTATTTAGTTGTGTGCATTCTTATATATTTTGGACATTAATCCCTATCAGATATATGATGGGCATGTATTTTCTCCCATTCCATAGATTGCCTTTTCACTTTTTTGATGGTTTCCTTTGCTGTGTAGAAGCTCTTTCATTTGATGTAGTTCCACTTGCTTATATTTCCTTTTGTTGGAACATATATTTTTTTAAAAATTCTTGGAAGATTCTGAAGCACACCTCCCAACCACCACACTATAATCTGGCTCTTAGCTATATTCTAATACATATAGTTCCCATATATCAGAATCTATTTCTGAATAGTTATATAGTATAGTCAATAAATGGCTGTAGAGTCTAGATCATGAGAAAGGGAGAGACTTTATTTTTTTTATTAATGTTTATTTTTGAGAGAAAAGGAGAGAGAGAGAGACACAGAGTGTGAGTGGAGGAGGCACAGAGAGAGGGAGACACAGAATCTGAAGCAGGCTCCAGGTTCTGAGCATCAGCACAGAGCCCGACATGGGGCTCAAACTCACAAACTGTGAGGTCATGACCTACGCTGAAGTCTGATGCTTAACCAACTAAGCCACCTAGGTGCTCCTGAGGAAGGAGAGACTTTAGAGTTTACTCTAAGAATGTCTCCTAGAGGGTTTTTAGCAGAAGGGGATGTGATCTAACTTGCATTTAAAAGGATCATGCTAATTACTATATGAAAAACAAATGGGAAGAGGGGTGCAAAGGGGGGAGAAATGAGTAGGCAAGGCTGTAGTGGGGAGATCATTTAGGAGATGATTGCATTAATTCAGGCAAAGAGATGGATCAAGGCTTTGACCTGGATGCTAAGAGTGGAGATGGTGAGAAATGAACTGATTTTTGATATATTTTTAAGACAAAAGCAATAGGATTTTCTGACAAATCAGATATGCAGTATGAAATGAGTTAAAGATCACTCTTAAGTTTTTGGTCCTTTGAGTAACGGGAAGGATGGAATTGCCTTTTACTGGGAGAAGAATAGTCTTAAGAGGAAGATCAGGAAATTATTTTCAGATATGTTAAATTTGAGGTGCCTGTTAGACATCCAAATTGTAGTCCAGTGGATATGGTAGCCTGAAGTTCAAGGGACTAGTCCAGGATGGATATAAATTTGGAATTCATCAACATAATGATGACATTTAAAATCATAAGATTAAATGAAGTTGTCAAGAGAGCCAGTATTGATAAAGAAAAGAGATCCAAGAACTAAACCTTGGGATGCTCCAACAATTAGGGAGGTAAAGATCACCCCAATGGAGACTGAAAAGGATTAGCCAGTGAAATGGGAAGAAAACCAGGAGAGAGCAATAACCTGGAAGCTATGTACTGCAAAGCCGAAGAGTAATTATTTGTATCGGTTGGGAAGGTAAGATGAAAACTGCTCATTCGTTGATCATTGGATTTAGCAATGTGGAAGCCATTGGTGACCTTGATAAGGAATGTTTTAGTGGAGTGATTGGTGCACAAGTGTGACAGGAATGAGTTCAAAAGAGAATGAATGTAAGGAAAAGAATTAGAGACTTGAGAATAGACACCACTCTGGAGAACTTTTGCTGTAAAAAGGAATAGAGAAGTGGTATGGTAGCTGGAAGAGGACTTGAGTTCAAGAGAAGCTTATTTTAAGATGGGAAAAATTATGGCATGTTTGTATGCTGATAGGACTTATTCAACAGAGAGGGAATATTTGATGATAAAAAAGAATTGATAGAGCTACACCTTTGATAAGAAAAGGGACATAGGATCTCAGGCATAAAGAAGAAGGGGATTTGGCCTTGGGGACACAGAGTTTCTCTGTAATGGCTGGAGGAAAAGCAGATTATATGGGCACAGATGCAGGGAGGTGGATAGATATGTGAAGAACAGGCTGTCGAAATTCTCTTCCGATTGCTTCTGTCTCAAGAAGCAAGGTTCTTACCTGTTCTTAAGGATAGGGAAAACATTTTGGAAATTTGAAAAAGAAGAGAAATTGTGAAATAGTTATCTAGGAAAGGAAAAGAGGAAATGGACTATGAAACTTATTAAAGGGCAGCCCCAAAGGTAGACTGGAATTTAAAATGAATCCAGTCAGCTTGAATGTGTATTTTTCTGAGTTTCACATTCAGCTAAGCTGGGTTACAGGCATGGAATTGGAGAAAAGGTGGATATAGTCAAGGTTGGAATTTGGTCAGATGAACACAGTGCAAGAGAGGGGCAAAGGAGTGACTGAAGTGATGAATTATGGCATTTATCCACAGGAAGTGAAGATTTGGAAATGGAGGGAGAGCTGTAAATGTTAGGATTGTTGTATGAGAAAGTATTAGAGGGAGGACTCTTGAAAGACAGGTGGTGATCAGAGAGAGGTGGTATGAGAATGATACGAAAGAGCCATGCTGAAACGGAATGTCCAGTGCTTTAAACTGGAATGAGGGTGCTCCTAGTATCTTTAGTGGTTATAATAATTATTTTGATGGATTGATTTGTTAGGTTCATGACTACAAAGAAGGAACCCCAGAAGAGAAGACCTACTATATAGAATTATGGGATGTTGGAGGCTCTGTGGGCAGTGCCAGCAGTGTGAAAAGCACAAGAGCAGTGTTCTACAACTCTGTAAATGGTAAAGCATTTTTTATTTCTACTATATATTAATGGTCTAGGAGTACAGATAATCAGATAATAGAATATGCTATGGGATGCTAGACACATCTTATTTTAAGGAAGATCTAATGTACTGACAGCTCTTTAAGTCTGCATATCACATTTTATTTTTTTCTTAATGTTTATTTATTTTTGAGAGAGAGAGATACCTGGAGCAGACTTCCAGGTGGAGGTGTATAATCGAGGACATAACTGGAATGCACAAAGCACCTACTGTGTCAAGGGACTAAACCACTGAGAGCTATAATTTACCTATAGAGTTTTTTTTTTCTTCTGCCCCTTTCTTAGTTCATTTCTTTAAAGCACTTTTTTTTTCTTTTACTGTGAAATATAATCCCAACTTGTCTTTGATGTACAAGATTTGGTGTCTCACGGGGCACCTGGGTGGCTCAGTCAGTTGAGTGTTCGGCTTCGGCTCAGGTCATGGTCTCACAGTTTGTGAGTTTGAGCCCCATGTTGGGCTCTGTGCTGACAGCTCAGAGCCCGGAGCCTGCTTCTGATTCTCTGTCCCTATCTCTGTGCTCCTCCCCTGTTCATGTTCTGTCTCTCCTTCTCTCTCTCTCAAAAATAAATAAACATTAAAAAAAAATTAAAAAAAAAAGATTTGCCATCTCACCCTTTTCCTTCTGGTAGATGCTTAGCTCTTAATTGCACCTCATTTATACTATGCTTAGATCACATTCAATATTAGGTAAACATTGCAATTATTCAGTACCTTCTTCGTTCTTATAGCCCCTTTTCAATATCTTATATTCCCATATCATAAGGTGTTGTGGATACTACAACAAGAAGTAGAGATGGCCATTGAATACATACTATAAAATACAGGATGAGTTGTGTTCGTTCAGACCTGAAGTGTCACAATCTATTTGAAGAAACAAAACATTCATAAATGGAACAAAACAGTTATAAGATGGTGACACTAATATATGATATTGTCATGCAAGAAAATACATGATAATGGCATATATTAATAGAATGTATATAAATGAGACAAACAGTAAGGTAAGACTGGTGTAGTGTTCAGTGACTTCTTAGAGAACAGAAGAGAAGGAAATGAAGCCTGGTTTAGATCTAGAATCAAGTGATAAACTTGGATTATATCAATCAAATGACTTGACAAAGTTGCTACCACTCTGATCTGGCAAAGCAGGTTTGGATATACAACACTTTTGCTGTTTAGATCTTTTGAGAAAGGGTTAAGATCAAAATTATAAATACATAATAAAGACCATTTAAATCCTAGAAACTTTATGGAGTTCTGAGTTGTGAACTTACTAAGTGCTGAAGAAGTCCATCTAAATCCATATTTATTTATCTTTTTTATACCTACTATTCATTAGTGATTTGTCTCTTCCTTGAATATTATTGAAATAGTTGCATATATATTATGTTAATAATATATTTTATGTTAATTTGTATATATGACAAAACTGAGATATATTCCTCTTTCTTAAAGTTTAAAAAGAAATCCCTGTTAAGAAAGGCCAATTTTTATGTTCTTTCACCTTAGCTCTGGAACATTTCTCTTGGTAGAAGCACTGAAGGTTCTTTACTCCATCTACCATCCTTGGTTTCTCAAGAAACAGAGCAGAAGGATCACTCCATTCAAATGCACAGTATTTACTCTTAACAGTTACTTTCTTCCCTCAAACCCTACCTTTCTCCCACTGTGATGAACTAGGCTGGCAGTACCTGAAGGAAACCTGTAAAGTGTCTGTGCCCCTTTTGAAGGTTAGAACATATTCTGATTAACTGTCACACTGACTTCTTTCCTTTGGGCCCCACTGTGGCCCTTATAGCCCATAATCTACCAAGAAAGAACTTTCAGCTCATTGAAAAATAAAGAAAAAGGGTGCTCAAATGTCCTTAAAAGCTCAAAAGCCTTAAAGAGAGAGCCTCCAAAAATAAACTCCTCCCTATTCAGCTAATAACTCATCTAGGCCTTTGTAATCCTTGCATCTCCCAACCAAAAGCCTCACTCATAATTTTTTGAGATTTATATCTGGGAAGTTAGGGAGAGGAGAAAAAGCCACTCCTTTGACTTAATTCTGCTTTCCCCCAGATTAGATTACCTGAGTTCAAATTCTGCTGTTAGATTGCTGTTAGATTACCTGTTAGATTACCTGAGTTCAAATTCTGCCTAACTGTTAGATTACCTGAGTTCAAATTCTGCCTAACTCACTTACCATGTGATTTAGAGCAAGTTGCTCAGCCTCTCTGAGCTTTAGTTTCCACACGTGTACAATGAAGATGATAATTCTTACCTAACATGAGGGATGTTCTGAAATCAAATTAGAGAACGCATATAAGGAACAATGTGTAGCATATAAGTGCTGAATAGATATTAGCTATATTCTTTAATGGTAGCTCTTTTTAAATCTATCCTGTATTGGGGCGCCTGGGTGGCGCAGTCGGTTAAGCGTCTGACTTCAGCCAGGTCACGATCTCGCGGTCCGTGAGTTCGAGCCCCGCGTCGGGCTCTGGGCTGATGGCTCGAGCCTGGAGCCTGTTTCCGATTCTGTGTCTCCCTCTCTCTCTGCCCCTCCCCCGTTCATGCTCTGTCTCTCTCTGTCCCAAAAATAAATAAACGTTGAAAAAAATAAAAAATTTAAAAAAAAATAAAAAAATAAATCTATCCTGTATCATGTGTCCTTAATGCCTAATAGAACCCAGTATTGAGGAAAATAGAGTGAGTACAATTGAATACAGGGCAAGTGTCAGATCTGTATTTCTCTATTTGTTCCAGATGCCAGGAGGATACAGATTTATCTGAGCAAGCTGTAACTTGCACAAGCACCTTATTTGCACAAATGTCTGTAAAAATCGGAGAAGCCAAATAGTTCTAACTTTTCTGCCCTTCTTTTTCAAATTGACATATCTCACATCTTGAAGACAGAGGAATCATCAATTTCACATCATCTCTTCATAGTAGAATCTAGGTAACATAGGAAATGGTTGAGGGTTTGAAAATCTGTAGTCTTCTAACCACATGATGATACTCTAAACTCTACTATGCATTTTCCTCTTTTGTCTACCTGCTCTGCATTTTTGTTTGCTATACCTGATTCTATTTAATTGTATTTCTGAACCTCATTACATTTTGTTATTTTTCTCAATCTCTCAGAAGTCCACCTATTTTCTACTATTCATACTTTTTGACTGGCTTTTCCTACCTTCTTCTAGTGACATAGTTCTTTTGCTCTATTAACTATATCTCATAGATATCAAGCTTTCATAGCTAGTCATTAATTCAAAGAACTAAAAGATTAGACTTTTGAGTTAATTAGGCTCAGGTGATTTACATTTTGTCAGCTGCAAAATAGCAATTATATCAAATTAAATAAATATATTTTTAATAAATTTTTATTATTTAATATTTTATTAAGTAGTGGTGTATGTGTGATATCTATGACGGTACTATGCACAGTGCCGAAACAATTCGCTTTTGTAGGAATATAATTTCTTAAATACTTGAAATAGTTTTGATTCCTTTCATTGATGAGGTAGTTCTATAGTTAGGACCAGGCAGAAGAAGCACTCATCAAGTGTTTAATAAAGAAAAACAGAAGACATTCTAAAAGTTTACTGACATTTTGCCAGCCCCTATAGAATTAAAAAGGGTTATATAACTGACAAAGAAAATTTTGTAATTAATGATTTGTAGAAATTTGTAGAGCAAATTTTAAATTAATTGTGCCTGTGTTTGTTAATCATCCTAGAATGCTAGGTTTATTCAGCAACCTTGTATTTACTTAGCCTCACTTTGCCAGTTGTAAAGTGAAGAGAAATTGTTGGAGTATTGACATGAGTTTCTTTGATTATTTTAGGTATTATTTTAGTACATGACTTAACAAATAAGAAGTCATCCCAAAACTTGTATCGTTGGTCATTGGAAGCTCTCAACAGGGATTTGGTGCCAACTGGAGTGTTGGTAACAAATGGGTAAGCCCAGATTACTTCACTTTTAGTGTGAAATGTTACAGCAATCACAGGAATATACCTAACACAATAACACTTTGTAAGATGTCTGATTCGAAATTTTTTTCTCTCCGTCTATAGATTGTTTTTTTATTCTCTTACCAGTTATCTTTCAAGCATTAGTTTTTCGTCTTGATGCAGTCTGATTTCTCAATTTTTTCTTTTACATATTGTGCTTTGGGTATCAAGTCTAACAACTCTTTGCCTAATCTCAGATTATACAGGTTTTCTCCTGTTTCTTTTAGAAACTTTGTTGTTGAAAGTTTATCTTTAGATCTGTGACCTGGTTTGAATAAGTTATGACGTGTGGGGTTTTGATTGAAGTTGACTTTTGTATATGAATGTCCGGTTTTTCCAACACCATTGGTTCAAAAGATTATCCTTTCTCCGTTGAATGGCTTTTACTCCTTTGCCAAAAATCAGTTGACCATATTTATATGGTTCTATTTCAAGACTCTCTGATTCTGTACAATTGGTCTGTGTGTCTGTCCCTTCACCAATATGACATTGTCTTCGTTATTATAACATTATAGTAAGTCTTAAAAGTATATAATGTGGTTCCTTTTTCAGAATTGGTTAGCTCTTCTAGTTCATTTGCTTTTCCATATAAATTTGAAACCAACTTTCTATATTGACAAAAATTCAGCTTGGATTTTGATTGAATTGCATTTAATCTATAAATCAAATTGGAAAGAAATTTTGTTGCATGTTCCAATCCATGAACACAGTATGTCTCTCCATTTATTTTTCAAAGCAAATTCTAGGCATTGTATCATATCGCTATATATACTCCTGTGTATAACTTTAAATGATAAGGACTTTTTTAATATAACCAAAATATAATTGTTCCACATAAAATTTAATAATGATTCCTTACTATTAAATATTATTTTAATTCCCCATATGTCTCATAAATGTTGATTTGCTCAAAATAGTATCTAGATAAGATCTATTCATTGTATTTTGTTTGTTAAGTACCTTTTAATCTTACATTCCCCTTCCCCCACCCCTTTTTTTTTCTTTTGCACTCTGGCAGTTTGTGAAAGATAGTTTGCTTGTCCTGTAGAGTTTCTTGTATTCTGGATTTTGCTGACTATATCCGTGTAATGTCTGTTTACCTTGTTTCTCTGAATCCTAAATCTTCTCTAAAATGATGGTTAAATATAAAAAGATGGTCTAAAAGATGCAGAGGTTTTTGTTTTTTGTTTTTGCCTAAGTGGTATTATACATATAATTACAGTACCTGGTTGTCTGTCTCTTTGTGATGTTGACTTGTTACCAGCCGTATCCATCCATGATAAAATTCCCCATCTGTTTTTTATCTAATGGTTTTTTTTTAAAAAAAAAAAAAGAGGTTTCAAGATCAAACTTCAAATTGAATATAAGATTCAATGAAAAAAGCGAATAAAAAGAAAAGCTAAAAAGAGAAACAAGAGAATAAGTTAAATGTATATGGCATCATACATATGTTATGTTACGTATAGAATACATGTATATGTTGATGCACAACATATATATTATGTGCGATGTATGTATGTTATATGTACAAGTATTTGTTAATGTACAAAGATTATACAAGACTGCAAGTGACAGAGATAGATGTCTATCAAAAATGATGACTGATAAAATACATACAAAAGTTTGTATGTGAGCCAGAGTTAGTATCAGAAATACTCCTAAAGGAGGACACTCTGAAAATTTTATTCTGTGATAAACCAGATTTCAATTTTGGGCTATGTCTCCTAAATCAATGTCAGTGTTGGTAAGAAGAATCAAAGGCCTTGAACTCAAGCTATTATTGGCTTGATGCAGTAAATACAACAATAATATTTTTAAGGAATGGCAGGCTACATAGTTGAAAACACTTGTGTGTCCAAGGCTAGGTGGTAACTGAAGCACTGTAAGATTATTGTGAAGGGCGAAAAGATGTGGTAATTTTGCACACACATACTATACACCCCCAGTTTAGATTATTTAAAGAGAAAGACAAATAATGTGAAAGGAAGAAGAAAAGCTAGGCTCAACTGGGTTGTATTGATTGTATTGTGCAATATTGATTTGCTGTCATAAAGTGTCTGCAACCAGATTTTGCTGACTATTGTAAATTGAGCTTATAACATGTCAGGAATCCAAGTCTGTTTTATTTCTCATATGTGAATAGAATTTAAATTAATTGAACAACATTGGCTCTATATTCCTTTCAGTAATAGAAGGAACACCACTCTGTCCTTTGGGTAAAAATTGAAAAAAAAAAGGATTGTTAATAGCCAGTCACCCAAGACCACTAACCATGAGTGATCCATATTGTCTGTCCTCTCTTTCCCATGACTCTTGTGTCAGCACAAAAACCTATTTGGCTTTTAATTCTTTCCTTTTACTTTTCGTTTTGCATTTCAGCTGTTTCTTTTCCTTTTCCATTTGTTGAATCCATCTTGTCCCAGGCATAGCATCATCTGTGGTCAATTTTTCTGGCCTTCAGCACCCTTGTTTCTTATTTTCCTGAAATGATCTATTTTTCTTTACTATTCATAGATAAAAATATGTATGGTAGGTATAGAGCTGATGCTTGCCCAGAAGCTTTTCATTTTCCCCTCTGACAAAAGGTTTGAGTGCCATGCTAGGTTCTTGCATTCTCATTCCATTGAGGTTTGAATTCACTCTGTGCATCTACCTAGAAAAATTCCTGAGCTGTTAGCCTGAGAATACAGAACTTTGGGAGAGGTCAAGTTAACCTACTTTCATATACCTGGTGGACATTCAGTTATTCAAGTAGTCTATAAAGATTCATGGAAACAAAATTTGAGTAGTTAGATGAACAGTTGGAAGTCTATAGATGGTGAGGATGGATTGATAAATGAATAAGTATTTGGAAGAAATTGGGAGAAAAGTAGGTTTATAGGTGATGGGTAAGCAAGAGTCAGTGAAATCTCAGTAAAATAGTGTAAGCTACTTACATTTAAACATTACACATCTACATCAGAAGGGTAAATTGTATTCACCTCTTCATTATTATTTGTTACAGGGATTATGACCGGGAACAGTTTGCTGACAACCAAATCCCACTGTTGGTAATAGGGACTAAACTGGATCAGATTCATGAAGCCAAGCGCCATGAAGTTTTAACTAGGACTGCTTTCCTAGCTGAGGATTTCAATGCAGAAGAAATTAATCTGGTATGTGTTTTCACTCATGCATTTTTGTGTTATCGTTAGGCAAAACCAAAATTGAAGACTTAGGTCATATATTCTCATGAAAGAAGCTTTATACTTACTATCAGTCATTTGGGTTCTGATCCAATATGTAGTGAAAATTGGAATCAACATAGACTGTCAGATAGGGAACAGTCAACTCAACCTTCTTATATGCTGATCTGTGGGAATGTTCAAACTTTGTTCTATGAATAATGTAAACCCTGGGCTTTTTCTTGAAAAGATATTTTAAGATCATACCAAAATCAAAATAATTAAATTAAGGTAACAAAGGTCACTGACATCTTGATTATTCTTGCTTTAGAAAAGCCTCTCAGCTTCTTAAGCTACAGACTTTAACTTCAAGAGCAAAGAAATAGATAAATGAGAAAACTACAAACTGTGGAAACTAGGAGTGCTTCATGAGCAGTAATTAATACAAACTTGTATATATACAGAGCACTGAGTTTCTTCCTGAGAAAATTTAGCTCAATTTGAACTGGATGCTAAAAAGGCTAAGAGAAGTTTTCACATAAGCCAGATAATGTTGCCCAGAGAAGGATCCTGGCCAGCAGCTTCAGTCATGGTTTATATGTCATTGTTCACAAGTAGGATTTCTGCAACATATTCAGTGCACTGGCAATTCCAGACATATGGTGCTAGTTGTGGTTTAATAACACTAATGACTAGGGGCTCCTGAGTAGCTCAGTTGGTTAAGTGTCTGACTTTGGCTCAGGTCATAATCTCATAGTTCAGGAGTTCAAGCCCTGCGTTGGGCTCTGTGCTGACAGCTCAGAGCCTGGAGCCTGCTTTGGATTCTGTCTCCCTCTCTCTCTGACCCACCCCTGCTCACGTTGTTTCTGTCTCTCTCTCAAAAAATAAATAAATAAACATTAAAAAAAATTTTTTAAATAATAATGACTGTAATTTACTGAGCATTTATTACATGCCACGTACCATTCTAGTGTTTTATGTACATTATCTCATGTTTGTCTTCACATCAACACTGTAAGGTAGGTACTGTAATTAACTCCATTTTAAAGATGAATATTAGAACCAGAGAGAGGTAACTAGGCCGTGGTTATACAGACAGGTCAAACCAGGCACTCTGACTCCAGAGCCAGTGCTCTGCAATTGAGCCTGTCTTCCACTTAATTATTCTCCAACTAACGTTTAGAATCTTGGAACTGAAAAAGCTCTTAGAAATCATCTAAATCACTAATTACCCAAACCTGACTATATATTTATACTATCAATGTAGCTGTGAAAAAATTTGAATAAGTGTTCCACCACTGGAGCTTTTTATTCATAATATCTGACAGGAGGACCAGGGCTCTATAGTTTTAGCTGATGACTCAGGTCATTCTGATGCCCTTATTCCAAATCAACAGTTGTGAACACTGGTTGGTTCAAACCAACCTCTACCCCATAACTGAATCCACTTCTGCCTGCCATTCTGTTATTTTTACATCCTGCTTTGTGGTGGGGTGCCTTATTTTTCTCACCTGCCACCATGGAATATTCACTGTCAATGCCCCAGCTAGTTGAACTGGACCATGATATTTCAGAGGATTTCTGCTACAGGGGATATATAATGTCCTTGTTGCAGAAGTGTTGAAGTTACTTTGTTTCAACATTATTTCCAGTGGGAAATTTGCCATTGAATATACTTAATTTGTTCCAGTAATTACTTTCCATATATTTTGGAATCTATCTGTTTGTAGTGCCTGTGGGTTTTTGTGACAATCACCCAGGTATGTATTTTTCCTACTTTACTTGCAAAGGCAGCACCATCTTTTAATTGTTAACAAGTTATAAAGGTACTCAAGTGGTGGTACTTTGGCACACATGATCTCCACAGAGTTCACACATACAGCATACTTTTGCCCTGTTATCAATGTACAGCTTCAAGAATACAACAGAAACAAGAGGGTTTTGAGGATTCAGGGCAGAAAAATGAGGAGGAAAATTTGATAGGAGTTTCAAAAAGAGATAGCAGTCAGAAAGACTCAGCAAGTAGATATTAAGCCTCAAGTAAAAATGTAATGTAACAATATTAGTTACAATATTGAATTCACTTAAAACTGTTTTAAAAAGTAAGAATCAACATAAATGTATATATCAAAGGTGGAATCAAAGTTACTATCTTGTGCCTGAAAAAAAGTAAATTGGTTTAAATTATAAAAAGGGAAATGATTACTTATTTTTTAAAATCCTGTTAGGCTTATTGTGTCTAGGACAGATTTTCTCTGTTGTGTGTTTACTTCAAAGTGATTATATTGAAGCATCTTCCCTAGTTTCCTTCCCTTCCTTTCTCAAGTTTTGACAAGCTATTTTAAAGCTATTAATCTTTGGTATTTGCCCCCAGCCGTGGTCAATGGCAGATGGCTCTTTCAACTCTAAAATTGGCATCCTAAAATCATAGGGTGTCTCTAGCCTGGTCAATGTAAAACCGTGAGCCTTAGAATTAAGCTTTGTTTGCTGTTTGATTTAGTTTTTGTATTTAGCACTATAGCTCTATCTTGAATCATCTGTGAAGTCTTTTGACATTGTGATGACTATGTAATCAATATCCATTTTGGAAAACATGTCTAACATAAGTCTACCTAAGGTTTGTGTCTCATATGCCCCAACTGCTGTATAAATGTGTTTATACATTTTTTCAAGTACAACAGTTTCCACGATGATGTTTCAGTCTCTTTACCCCATACATGGAATTAACGTTCATTATGTTAGGTGCTTTTGTGCCTGAAAATTCAATCTGATAGCATTTTCTTAGAATGAAGAGAGAACTAATATTTCAGTATCTTCTATGTATGTGCCAGACATGCATTATCTTACATAACTTTCACGAAAATCCTGTGGGGTAAGTATTGTTATGTTATCTTCATTTCACAAATTAGTAAGCTCAAGTTGAAAGGCTTAGTAACCTAACCAATGCTACACAGTCTAGAAATGTTGGGACAGATATTCAGATTCAGAACTTTCTGGCTAATTTACTGGTTTTTCTAGTATTCTATGATTTCTGAAAAGCTTGTTATAGTCTCTTTTTTGGTGTGGTTTTGGAAAATGCATTATAGTTTCCAGCCAAAATGAAAAATGTGAGTCTTGAAGTGTTATATATGAGTGAAAGAGGTGATTATTACACAGTTTACTACAAAGGAATCATGTGGGTTTAGAGATTACATACAAAACAGAATAAATGCAACAGTAATTGCAGTAATTGCCCAAGGGACATAGACCATCTACAACTGAAAGACAAATGCCATCTTTGTAAAGGAGCCTGTCTGATACCCTTATAGTTTGGCCTTAGGTGGCATTTGAGGTAAAAATCAAAGTGCTCTGTCTCTTGAGGTGGCAAGTTAATGATGACAAGCAAAGGCAGCTTGACACTGAAATTCCAGGAAAAGAATAATAAACCTTTTGAGATCTTTACTGATTATTGTAATTTACTAGTTATTTCATTGTAATGTTCCAAATTGTTTTGTCTCTTCTGGGCCCCATTTTTTTTCCTATTTTTCAAAATCCTGTTAAATAGTAATAGATTGTTACTTAATAATAAACCTACTGTTTATTTTTTATTATCAAAAAGTATATTTATTGTTTATTCTTATCTTTATGGCTTACCAAGAGATGTAGTACTTTGCATTCAATGAGTGAGAAATCCCTAGCAACTGTTTTGTTTGTTCTTTGCTCCTCTAACTCCTGTTTTCATGATTCCCGCTTTGTGTATGAACTATATACTACTTGATTAGATGATGCTGTTGAGTAACTCGTACTAAAAAATGAAGTGTTAAGTTTTTATTGGCTCTATTTCTGCTTTTAGGGTAAATGTAGGTAGGTCACATGATTAGTGTCTTGGTTTTCTTATTAGTAAGGTTAGCAATCCTCTTTTCCTTTATGAATTATTTGATGGTGAATACATTGGTTCAGTGTGCTCTATCATAGCATAAATGACAAAAAGCGCCCTTATCTTCCTTTAGCACTTTCCTCTTAGCTTTGTGCATTGTAATTTGAAAATTGCTTGAATATTTCATGAGAGTGTTATGCCTAACATTTTACTATAGAAAAGTGCAACAGGAACAGTAGTGACTAACAAGGAGCTGATGTTTCCTGACATATGTGGATCTTACGTTTTATCTTCTAGGATTGCACAAATCCACGGTACCTAGCTGCAGGTTCTTCCAATGCTGTCAAGCTCAGTAGGTTTTTTGATAAGGTAATAGCTTCAATTAAGTTATTTTTAAACTTAATTTATATAATATGAGAGTTTAAAGTTTTTGGAGAATGCTTTGCCCTTTTATTCCTTCATCCTGCACTTCATAGCCTGAACATTTGTGTTGATCTCTCTTATCTGTTGGTATAATTGCTCAAGGCCTGCTGACGTATTTATTTTATCACTAGTGTTCTCTAAGCAAAGGATGAAAGCTACTGGATTTAAATGAGTTATTTTAAAAGAAACCTAATTTCCCTCCTTAAAACAAATTACGTTTTCCTGTTTCCCAGCTCTTCTTGTATTTATTCACATCCCCTCAGCCCCCACAAAAGGCACTGAACCCAGGAGATTCTGCCTAAAGCCCTGCGTTCTTTTTGCTCTCCCAGCTGTTGTTATTCTCCACATAAATGTTATTATTACTTTTAAGGTTATGTCATCTTCCTGATTCCGTAATTTTCCCTATCAGAAACCTTTGCATTCAAGTATTGACTCTTGCTAGCATCATCTTATTGTCCTGAACTGGAATGAAAATGTAGAATGACTCAGCATACTGGTAATTTAGAGCACTGTTTGTCCTTCCTTCGCAAGGCCCTGGGGCTCCATTGCACATAGTATTGACCAAGTTTAAGTCATTTGCCTCATGTTGACATTGCGTAGTAAAGTAAAAGAATGTATTTCTGTATGTATTATTGAAAAAGATTGATTCGTGTATTACATTTCCTTTTAAGAGGACAAGAAAAACATTTCCCTCCTCATAGCTCTTCTTTGTGAATCATTTTTCTTTTATCTATTTAGGGATCTAATATTTGGCCCTTTTGTCCATTATGTCATAACAAGATAAGCCCCACACCCCTACCCGTTTAATACGAGAACTGTTTGCTTCATTGCAGAAACTTCCCAGCTGGAGTGTGGCAAATATGGTACAAGTGTGCCGAGATAGTGATGCCCTCAGTTGAAGCAGCCAGAGCCCCCCAGGCAGCTGATCGGCAGCCTCTTTCATTTAACCCAGTGTGCTGTACAAATAGTAGCATTTTCTAAACGTGCCATAACATGAAAAATGTTGGAAAGCAGTGCAAGGAACTGGATTTTCCCTCCACATGATTTTCAAGCTTCAAACATAAGAACTTCCATTTAGTTTAGATCCATGGCCTCCAACAGATACACTGTTCTGCCCCGAGAGAAACAACTTACAGATCTTTGTCTGACACAGAAAGATCCCACAATATATTGCTTAATTTGTTAATAATTTATTAATTTGAAAATTGATGAAGGGGATAGAAAGGTACAAACTTTCAGCTGAAAATTGAGTAAGTCACAAGGATGAAGAGTACAGGATAGAAAATAGAGTCAATAATATTGTAATATGGTGACAGATGGTAACTACACTTATTGTAGTGAGCATTTTGTAATGTAATAATTGTTGAATCACTATGTTATATACCTGAAACAGCTATAGTATGTCAACCATACATCAATAAAAAATAAAAAAATGTTTTAAACTCTAGAGAAACAATGGGTTATAGACTAGTGTGACCTGAGTTGTCAGGCAAGACTTTAAGAAAATCAGAGGGAACTTGGTTCATTTTAAGAAGAGAACAATATTTGGTAAGAGAAAGACACTGCAAGTTGAGAGTAGGGAACTAGGAGCAAAAGCAAAAAGTAGCATCATTCTTCATCACCACAGTGAAAAGTATATGGATCAGGAAGTTGGCCAGACCTCCAGACTAACATGGTTGCCTCAACGGGACCTGGCAACTAAATTTTGCCCAGTTTTCTACCATATCTTCCAGAATTTAGTATAAAGATTTATTTACCAAGAGGGAATCTAGCTCCTTCTCCTGACTCCCTTTAGTAGTAATTCTTCCCCACTCTAGAATGATAGGGTTTTCCTGACCTGTTGTGGAGGAGTCAGCCTCTTCTTGGTTTTCGTGGGATCCAGTATTTTGATATATGTGCTAATCACAAGCCAGGTTTTCTACCTCTGTGGCCAGTGAATGCAACCTACACTGGGTCTCTTGTGGCTAAAAGCAACCCATAGTCTCAACGGTAGAAAGAATCCAGATGATTTGGTTGTCAAGCCAGTGAGATCAAGGTGGCACAGCCCTGGAAGGAGACGCCATGCTCTTATTCAGGGGAAATCTTAGCTTCATAATTCTGGATTCCAGTGTTTTAGAGAGTTAATCTGCATCTAATCTGTATTCTTATCCAATTGGCTTTTCTTAATCATAACAGCTCTGTGTAAAGAAAATCATACCGCCTTCACAAACAGTGCAGTTTCTCAAGTGTTAGAACAGAATTCATTATTTTTTAAAATTATTTTCTATCATCTGAAAACATGGTACTCTTAAATTATATTAGGGCATGTATTTTTGAGAGTTTTTTTTTTTTTTCAATAGCAGTGATGGATTTGTGCGGATACATCCACTGCATTACCGCATTTCTCCTGCTGACCAAATACAGTTCTGAAACTACTGAATTAAGGATGCAGATTAAGTCCATAGAAAGAAGCTAATTGAATGCCTTTGATGTTGTGTCATCTGTCTCCATTGAGGACCTACCAAATTTATCACTGCGTTTACTCAAGGGATGTGGCAGTTCACTACATTACACAGACTTGGCTATAAGGAATACCTGTACTATTGTAGTAGTAAAAGTGTTCTGCTTTTATCTTATGGGTTCTGTTTTGTATCTTTGAGCTAACTGCTAGGAAACTTTGAGCCAATTTGCTTCCGTACACTTGGAACTGCATGGGTTATTATCCCATTCTCTTATGATTTAGCCATTTTTGTGTATTCATTTAATTTTTAATCTATTATTAATGCCTTTGGGAATAAGGCAAGCTTTTATGGAAATATGCCCACAATCCTGATCTTCCTAGCATGAGATTTAACTTATTGTACTAGATGTCCATAACTATTGAAAAAACTCTTCATTTGGGTATATGCCTTTTCGTCCCATTAGTGGTAACCACAGTGAACCACTTTTGCTAAGCCCTTAAAATCTTTATTTGTTTCTCACAGGTCATAGAGAAGAGATACTTTCTAAGGGAAGGTAATCAGGTCTGTATCTATTCTTGACAAAGTGGGCTCTTAAATTTGAAGAGAGGTGATTTCCAAATTTATTTTCAGAAGTAGCTTAAAAAAGGGTGAGGTGGGGGGGGGGGGGATCCTTTGTAGGCAAAAGCATTTTCTTCTGTCCTGCTAAATAGAAAAGCAAAAATATCAGATTAAGGGA
This sequence comes from Herpailurus yagouaroundi, assembly GCF_014898765.1. Lineage (NCBI taxonomy): Eukaryota > Metazoa > Chordata > Mammalia > Carnivora > Felidae > Herpailurus > Herpailurus yagouaroundi. The sequence goes on along the minus strand of NW_024412403.1, from coordinate 67,290,354 downwards.
AAATAAGGCTCTAAGAAACAAAAAGAATGCAGGGATAAGGTTATATTATAAAATCATAGGAGAAAATCATTTGCTTAAGACTCCAGAGGGTACATATCCCAGACCTATCACAATGTAGACAATTCATGTAAAAGTCCAGTAGGCGGATGTTATGAGATTCACCTTCATCTTCCCTGATTTAGATGACACTATCACCAATTTGTTGGCAAATGTTTTCCATTTTGGGAACATTTATTTTATTATTTGAGTAAAACCTCAGAGAGATGATTCTGTAAGGGACAACAGGGTGACATAAAGAAACAGAAAATAAAGGGAAAAATTTATAAGGCTATTAGCACTTGAACTCTGCTTGCTTGAGACTTAACGTGATTATCTTTCTTGCCAACAGATTCCAGGCTTTCCTGATCGAAAAAGGTTTGGGGGAGGAACGTTAAAGAGCCTTCATTATGACTGAATTACACCCATCCTGGAAGAGTGAGCAAGCGGTGGCAGTTCTGCACAGCTTTCTTCTTGCTGTGTTGATTATTAATATTTCAGCCTTTTAACAGAATCATCCTAAAATGCCACCCTTCAGCCTCACCCTTTAATGGAAAGCTGAAAGGAAGTGACAGCGTGGGAGGTCCAAACTTTGTCCCCATTCTGTTCCTCACCTTTCTGTCCCTGTTTATAGATTATGTAAAAGCCTTGTGGAAATATGAGATGTTGTCAAAATGATGCAGTAAATGAGCAGTGACAGAGTGCTACAGAAAAAATTTACTCTTCCCAGAATTGGAAGGTTTTTTATAGGTCTGTAACTTTCCCACACTCCTTGCTGAAGGCTTAATTAAGTACTTCAAAAATGTATCTCTGTTGTTTTACCTTCTTGAGGGGAAAGGTTATGTTAACCAGCCCTGGGTTGTCCACCCCAAACAATCTCTGTCATTTTCAAAGAAGCAAAATGGTGTTATTTAATTGTCTCCACTCTCATCACACACAAGGATGCCTAATAATAGCAGCCCTTGTCTCCCTCTCCTCTCCTTTGCAAATGGTTCAGTGGCTAGAAGAGGCAGACTAATAGCTGGAGTTAAATATAAATAGATTAATAATACATAGAGAACAGCAGTACCAGCAAAGGAGAATTCTCCGAGAAATTGACAGCTCACTAAATCCTTCACTCTGGGTTACAGATGTCTGCACTGTCTTATTGTTTTCTATTTGGAAATAGGCAGGGTGAAATCTAAGACCTGTTCAAGGGCAGTAAGAGAGATTTACAGCCTCTACTGTTTTTATTTTTTTAAAGGAAAAGTCAACTCCTGAAATGTCTCTTAACTGTAGTCGGTAAACTAAGAATGTTATTTTCTGTGTCAACAATGTATTTATGGAGACAAGTAAAAATAAGTTCTACAGCAACACATTTACATGAATTATGGACTAGGATTCTTAGATTTCATAATCCAACATTTTGTGAGGGTGGTGGTGTATGTGCGCGTATGCATAATTGTTCATCGTTCCTTTTTTTACCCATCTTTTTTGCTTGTTTAATTCTCTCTGCCCTGGTTCTTCTTTAATATATAGACCTGGTTTCCAAAAACTGCAATTTGCTGCCTTATTCAGCACCACCTTTTTACCCATAACCGCTCTCTGGCTCCGAGGCAGGTCTTTGCAGTCCTGATTTTGCTCCATATTAGAAAAAAATAGTAAGTATACACTTTCAGCTCCTCATTTTAAAACTAGGCAAAAAACACTAAGTTCACTTTCTATTCCATTTTAATTAAATTTCAGAAGTACTTTGGAAATCAAGGTATGCTACCAGAAGATCTTAAAATAAGAAGGTTAGCCAGTGCTTTTAGAAAGGCAGTTGTAGGAATTTGGGGAAGGATTTTTAAAGCACTTTTGATCAGCTAGCATATTCTCCAGTCTGTCTTCATATCCTCAGCCATAAAACCGAGGCCTGATTTCTTTTTTGACACAAAGTAGAGCTATGCAAATCAGGATCTGTACGTGGAGTATGGCACAAGCAAGTTGTGACAGAGGCTGCACAAATGCATGCACAAAGATCCAACTAAAGCTCTTTGTAAACAATAAATTAAAAAAAAATTATACATACATTCTGAAAAAATAAAAGAATAATACAACGACACAGAAATGAAAATACATATAACCCTTTCCTTCTCTCCCCTTTCTTCCTCTTTCTTTCCCTTAATTAAAAAACCTCTCTCAATTTCTTTATTTTCTCCCTTGCTAAAAAATAAAAATAACCCATCACTGATGCCTTTCAGGGTCAGCCTTGAAAACTTAGCAGTACCCCTCAACTCCATTTCTTCTTGCTTGTGAGGCTTGACTGAATTATAGTTTTCTGAGAAAAAATAATTTTTAATAATCTAAGGTAAATTTGTTGCAAAGTATTAGTAGCAGCAAAACAAGGCTGTTTGCCAAGATGAATGTTATTAGCCAAAGTTCTTGAAAATGAATGTTTTGAAGAATAATTTTTGCTGGGATTTCCTGAGATCCGCTCATCAAAATTGCTTTTGGATAATCAACAAATGTAAATACCAAAATACTTCCTAAAGAGTATTAATTAAATCTTTAATTTTCTTGATGGAACAGGTAATTAGCAATAGAGGTTCTTTTGGGTTTTTTTTTCTGTTGTGATTTAGATGTCTAACCAATGTTGTTATTTATCATGGAGGCAACCAGACGTGAAGGCATACAGTTATTCATCTGTCGCTCAGGTGGCAGGGCCCTTCGTTGAAATCCAGCCCAAGATTTGGGTTGACCTCTCCACTTCTGTGCTCTGAAAAGAACTGCTGCTCCCAAAGGGGTTGATCCGTATCACTTTATCTTAGGTTCTCAGAAGTCCCTAAACTTGAGGCATCCATAACATAATCCGTGACAGTGCCTTGACACTGCTATTTTTCTGTCCATTCTGAAAATGGACTGCGTGGAACTGATGTGCTGGGCCATCAGACGGAGATGAAGAGCTCCTCACTGCTGCTATGACCAGAGCTTTTGAGTGTCCATTTCAATAGTATATGCCATAGCACCCAACCTAGGGAGGACCTTGTGTGGGTTTTTAATAAATGTTGTTCAATTGAAATTTTTAAAGCACAGGTAGCATCTATTTTAAGAAGTTTGAAGGTCTAACAGGATGTCTGCATTGATTTAATATCTGTTAAAATTCAGAGGAGGATACTGTTTGCAGGGAAGGAGGAGAAGGAAATAAAAAATCCATTCCTCTGTAGTCCCCAGACTGAGTGAAATCACTATGGTAGGAGAGGAAAGGTTCCAGGCAATCTAGCCCTAGGAGAACCGTGAGCCTCAAATATTCCACAGTATGTTTGCCTGATGCAAAATTGGAGCTGAAGCCTACCAGGGCTGCTCCATAGAGTAGGAAGGGGGTCCGACTTCCAGTTACTATTAGTACCTCCGTTTAAGGACTTAAAGCAGTGGCTTTCGGACTCGAGTGTGCATAAAAATCCTCTGAAGTGCTTAAAAATGCAGATTGGGATTTTATCAGCCCCCCTCTCCTTGCCCAATTCTATGTATATAGGATAGAGCCAGGATTTTGTATTTTTAACAGACAAACCAGGTGATTCTGCAGTGAGTGGCCTGGGATCCACACTCTGAGAAAGATAATAAACTCCTATCATAGAGAATATGCGGAATGTACTTAATGGCACCATTGTATAGTTCATCAAAGTTCATCTTGGGCTTCCTTAAATGATTTCGCCTTCATGAGCTGAGCCACTCTTCCCTCTCAAGGTGATACATGCCACAGCAATCATGACATGATTGTCCCATTCTCTATTGGCAAAACAGGAGATGTTTGTTTTTAATGAACTACTGTCATTTTTACTACCACCATGTTCTGCATTCCAGGTGTATTTATTTCTAATAAGATGCCTTGCCATCTCATACACGGTCCCTCACTTGTACCACATTTGTTTTCTCAGCTGGCTAATCACTAAGCCTTACCAAGGTCATCAGTAAGTATTGGTGAAGGATGAAACCCCTGCATTCCCACAGAGACATAAAATCTTGCTCAGTAGCAGCAAGTACATTTATCAATTCCATCTTTTTTTTTGGAGACCCTCTAACTGTAACTTCTCTAACTCCATCCTGGGGTGATTGCTCTCCAGACCTGTCACACCCCTTCACATTACCCTGTAACACTACCCCAGCTCCCAGGATGAAATGTTTGCCACTTTCTCGGTGTGGATCTGTGGTCTTCCAACTGGGATGGGTACACATGTCCCCTCCAAGAGGTGCATGGACACAGATAGTTTTAGGGGAATCATTTTCCAGGTCATCCATCTCCATTATGTATGTTAAAATTGTTCTTCTTGTGAATGCAGCTCAGTGCTAGTTCTTACTTCCCACCTGTGCTTTCTTTCTCAATTGTCCTTTTCCCACAGTGGAAAAGGAATATCTTGCTTATGTAGGAATGTGGTATATTGGCCCAGGGTGTAAATGTCTTAGGATGCCAATAAAAGGACAATTCTAAATATTAGTTTTATTTAAGGACTTTGTTCCACTCACAATTATTAAAAAAAAAAAAAAATGCAGACCTCTCAAGGAAGCGGTTCCTGAGTTCCTGAGAACACAGCGAAGAGAGTTTTGGTAAGAAATAGCCAAGGCTATGGCACATTTCTTCATGGCAAGTCTTCTTGCTTGGTCTATCAAAATATCAAAATAACATTTTTTGTGAAAAATAATTATACAGGCAAAGGAATATAAAATTAACATTTATTTTCTCAACCCTTTCTAAGTAAAATGAGTTAGAAAAGGCACATCTAAGTGAAAAGGTAACATTTAATTAAAGTCATTGATTCCAATAGCTGGGTAACCAAGCCTTTTCCAATCAGATTCCCAATTATTTCCTTGCAAAAAAATTAAAGGAGAACCTGAGTTGTTGATAGGTTACTAAAAATGATGTTTATGATAGATTGCTATGTGATTTTTGATATTTGATTCAGAAGGAGAAGTGAGGTAATAAAATTCCTTCCATTCATATCTACTTATCTATGTGAATGAATTTTCTTAACATGTCTTAAAACCAAAAAGTAAGATTAAATGATGTTGAATCATGTCTTATTCTGGAAATAAGAACTATACATGAGAATTACTAATTCGTGGATATGCGAACTAATGGGGGAGGCATCCACTTATTAAAAGAAGCATTTCTGGAAAGACTTTACCTTTTATATTTAATATTTATCAAAATATCCAGTATGTATGGATTACTGTCCTAGAGAAGAATCTTTCCAGTCTGCTATCTGGAGGGTGAAACGTTTCCTGATAGCATTCTCAGGAAGTGCAGTGGAAGAAGGAGGCTGGAGGTTTCATCACTTACCTACACGTGGTTTTGGTCCTACTCCACAATCTGGTGGTGTGAATCTGGAACTCCTCTGACTTTTCTTCTGAAGCTTCTGCAGAGGGTAAACCTAATTTCTACTAGAATCTGGGAGAAGCAGATACCTGCTGTCTCCACTTCCTGGTCCTTTTCAAATTCTCCCCCTCACGCATTCCCTGTATTGTTTCACCGAATCTATCCTCCTCTACTGGTTTTTAGCATCTTTGTTCTTGTTGCTCACAACTTTGACAGCGTGACTCTGTTCTGATCCAGTGTGTGTTTGCCTTGTCCCTACACAAACTTCTCCCTCCACTGGGTGTCTTTTTGACACCTGCCCAGATGGCATCCCTCAATCCCTCTTCAGATGTCTGCCAAACTTTCCCTTCCCGGTCTTCCCTCACTAGACCCCTCCACTCTGCCCTAAACACAGCTCTTTGAATGCACTGCCCTTCCACTTTTCTGTGTTTGCACACACTCTTTCCTCTGCTCAATGCCCTATCCAACTCATCCTGTGAAGCTTGGCTCAGTTATCGCCTCCTTTGGGAAGCCTTCCCTGCCCTCCTGCTCAGGACTAGGTGCCCTTCAATCCCTCCTGTAGCACCCTGGGCTCGTCTCTGTCACAGCAGATACGGTTCTCTGTTGTTATAGCCTGTTTATTTCAGCATTCTCCAGTATGCTGCACTAGTAGAGAACAGGACTGAGTTAGTCATCTTTGTATCTCCTACATCTCACACAGTCTGGCACATAGGAGGTCCTCAATAATTGTAAGATAAAGAAATGAGTGTGTGATTACATTAATTAAAGTGGAAAACCATCAGACCTCAAATCAGAGCTGTTGCTGAGTTTAATTTATTCTCCTATCCCTTGTGTGTATAAAGCACAGTGCCTGGCACATAGTTATACAAAGCAAATACTTGTTTTATGGAATCACGTTTATAAAAACAAAAAAGAAATACAGTTAAGTCAGGAGAAATCCATAAAGTTTGGTTAAAGGTTATTCAATTTCAAATATTTTCAAGTTCCTGAAAGTAATTTTCGTCCAGTCAAGGATCTGTGACCACTTTCTTACTCTTTCAGAAATCTCCTACACCCTAGGAAAGAGTTTAAACACTTCTTGAATTTGCCTTCAAAGCTGATTCAATGGAAAGAACGTAGGAAGCCTATGGAAAAATAAAGCAGTAAAGCTTTTCCCTTGTCTTTTATTGACTCCCATTCATTTTTTCCCTCTAACCACCAAAGACTCACATCCAGGATAGATAGATTGAAGACAAAATACTCATAAACTCAGATGTAAGAAATATTTTTTCTGGAATTCATTTTTGATTTTGAGTCTGCATACTGCAGGAGTAACAAAAACTTAGCCTCAGTAAAACCAGGGCCTCCCCCAACACATACCACTTCCTCCAGGGTTTGTATATACATTCCAGGGAAGCAAGCTTACGTAATACCACAGTGTCATCTGTCTATGCTGACATATGCTGAGATGTCCTATAACTGTCTGGAACTCAGGCATCAATCCACACAGGTTGGTTTGCTACCAACCTGTCATTTTTTTCTGGCCCTCTCTGTGCTAACACCTCGTACACAGGCAAATCATCTGCCGCTACTGCAGTATGTTGGAACCTGGGGACCTCTGGCGGTAACTTAGACCCATTTAATATAGAGCAGAGGGTCTAAGCTGATGGCCCATGACCTTTCCAAATCTGCGTGTATGTTTTTTATATCAGTGTATCAGTTATCTCACCAAACCACCCCATTAAATACCATAAAATACACCATTCCATTTGCCCACAATTCTGTGAGTCAGCAATTTGGACTAGGTCTTGCTGGGGGTTCTTCTGCCATTTTCACCTGGGATCATTCATGTGTCTCCAGTTATATGACAACCAGACTGCATCTTTCAACATGTCCGGCAGTTGGTGCTGGACTAACTTCTCTCTTCATGTGGTTCCTCATTCTCAAGGAGATTGGCCCAGCTTCTCTGCATGGTAATTTCAAGTAGTAAGAAATGGACAAATCCTAAGGCACAAGCACTATTCACGCCCCTGCTTGTGTTGTGCTTGCTATTAACAAAAGTAAGATTCAAGGAGGTAAGAAAAAGACTACATCTCTTTATGTGAAGAGCAGCAAAGTCCAACATTACAAAAGAGCATGCATACAAGGATGGGAGAAAATTATGGACATTTTTGCAATCTACCACAATGGTTTTATCTAGTCATTCATTCATTCATTCATTCGTGTGTTTGTTCTAGTTTCCAGTGTTTAAAAATTGGAGCTTCATTTAGAAGTCTTATCTTGAAATACCACCTAGCCTACATTTCCTGCCTGGTCTGTTGCACGTAAGTTTGTGATGATAAAGCCTAGTTTACAAGACTGTTCTTGTGAAATTAAATGAGATAATTTCTATGGAAAAACCTGGCATGAACAGGCACTCGATATATAGTTTCTTTCTTCCTGAGTACAATTAGCCACAAAGTGGATATCTAACCATGGCTAAGGAGAATAGCCAAGATGAAGGGCAAGGGAGTCATGGAAAAGGTGGCTGGAAAGTAATTTCTTGGTCCGCTTTTAGAAGGATAAAGGTATTAGAAAACAAGATTTTTAAAGAATTTATTTTATTTTATTTTATTTTATTTTATTTTTTGAGTTGGTAAAGGTTTTATTTTCTTTTTAAGATGGTAAAAGTTTTAAATTGAATTTGGAATATTTTTATTTTTTTTTATTTTTTTTTATATATGAAATTTATTGTCAAATTGGTTTCCATACAACACCCAGTGCTCATCCCAAAAGGTGCCCTCCTCAATACCCATCACCCACCGTCTCCTCCCTCCCACCCCCCATCAACCCTTAGTTTGTTCTCAGTTCTCATGGGGGAGGGGAAGAAAAAAAAAAAAAAAAGAGGTTAGAGTGGGAGAGAGCCAAAGCATAAGAATTTATTTTAAACAACCACTAAATATATTTAAGAAATGAAAGGAACAATAGCAAACATCTCCGTTTGCTTTAAGTGAAGCACTTCAGACTCTGGACAGTTCACCCAGCTCATCCCTTGGAGGCACCTCTGGACAGCTGTCCAGACTCAGTCCCTGTTTCAAGCAGCTGTGTGTAAACACCTGTGCCAGAGCACAATTCATTTTGTCACTGCCCAGCAGAGAATGAATACCCTGCCCTGTTCCTTCCAGGCCTGAGTCAGGACTGAGAGAAGCCTCTGCCGCACACAGCATGCCTTAACTACCACGGTTCCTTTCCCAGAGAGCTTTCCATTCTCTGTCTTCAGTAATAAGCCTCCTTCTTTTCACTGGGACACATAATTGGCTAATCTTTACCTCGGCTGGAGAGGAGATAGGCTCTGCAAACTCTTCCAGAAACAGCCTAGATTTAGTGAAAACCAAAGACAATTGCATAAGCAGTTTGAAAACAAGCATGCTGGACTTTCTCCCTAGTTGATCAGTTAGGCAATTTTTGTGGCTAGTTTGAGCCGCCTGCTAACCAGTGAGCACGGTGAAGTGGTGGGAATAACATTCAGAGGGTGGATTGGAGGAGAAACAGAAGCATTTTAGCTTCATACCCTCTCTGGGCCTGTGTTTCCTGAAGTCATCACACCTGCAGCAGAGGGAAAATGGCCGAGTTGAAGGTAAGAGACTATCTGCCAAGTTTGCTGTGGCTTCTTCAGCCAGAATTTACAGAAGCTTCTGAGAACCCCAGAGTGTCGGAGTCAGGAAGGACCTAGAAAGGCCATGTTCTAAACCCCAGTGTTCAGAGGTTTTGCCATGGTGTCCACAGGCATGGCTGGAGCTGGGGGTGTTGATGGAAAGGTGGTAAAGAAAAGAGATGAAGCCTTCATTGTCCATCTTTTGCCTTTGTTCATTTCAAATATTGTCTTGGGAATCTGTAGACATCATAAGGGCTCCCCGCCCCACCCCACCCCCCCAACGACCATGGGCAGACATATATCTCACTGCCTGCTTCCCAGCCCCTACTCCCTGATATCTTCCTGTTGCTACAGCTTCCTGGACTGCCTCCATGCAACCAATTAGATCTGCCGTATCTATTCAGTTATTTTGAGGATCCACAATTGGCCCTTGGCCAATAGAAGCCCTAGCAATTCCTCTAGGAAGTAATTCCTTTTTATTATTTAATGTGCAATTGAAAAATATGTGTGGGTTATGTGCTATTAATGAATTAACTCATATTGTAATCCTCAAAATAGATCTGAGATGTAGGCGCTCTTGTTTCTATTTAACCAAAAAGGAAAAGAAAGTTTGGAGAGATTAAGTGACTTGCCCAAGGTCACTGCTTATAGGTGACAGACTAGATCAGAACCTGGTTTGTCAGAATCCAAATCCCAAGTTCCAAAAGGATATTTAGTGACATCTACTGGACCGTGTGCCTTAAGTCCAGGGAAGGGGACTGTTTTCCCAGTGTCTAAAACCACACCTAGTGTCCAGCCTGGGCTATATCAGTGCCCAACACATGCATGTGGAACTGAGGAGAACTTTCCAGAACTTGACTCAAGTCAGGTGAGCCACACTCCGGGCTTCTTTCAGGAATGCAGAATTTGAACACTTTCCTAATGCCCTTCAACTGATGCTGAGTTTGAAGAATCAAACATCGCCCCAGTTGATAGGGATCCTGAAAACACACAACACTGAAGCAAACGTTTGTTTCTTTACCTTCATGTGTGACCAAGAGTCGGAAATGCTGAGAAAGAACTCTCTTTCATTCAGCAAATATTATGTGTTAGTACTGATGCCACAGGTTGATACTGTAAAGGAACCGAGTCTGGGCTAGGTGGGGTCAAGAGAAACTTCTTGAAGAAGGCTGTTCCTCAGCTGACTCATAAGAGAGAAGTAGAAATTGGCTAAATGAAAAGAGGTGGGGGGCAGAGAAAAAACAAGTGCAAAGGCACGGCATACACAGACAGTCCAGCATATTCTGGGAGCCAAGAGAGTTTCAGCTAAATTTGAGCTGCTGCAGGGACAGCCAAGTTGACATACCCAGGAGGCAGTGGGATGTATGGATCTGGATCTCAGGGGAGGGGGTAGGACCAGGTTAATAGATACAGGAGGTCATCCTATCAATGGTGGCAGCTGAAGTTCTGGGAAAGGGAGAGTGCATAAGAATTTTGTTTCCTGATGAAAATCCTATGGGAGAGTTCAGCAGGGGCTGGAAACATCCTTACCATTTATAAATAAATTATATCTAAAATCCTATCCTGCTGAAATTTTTAGCAACTTATTATGCACAGCACCAGCAGACCAATGTAAATTGCATGCTGGTCTTTGTTCTCAATTTCAAAGGCTTTCTTCCCTGCCTGCTGTCTAATCTGCACGAGCAAAGGTTAGCTCTAGAGATCAGGAATCCAAACACAGAAAACCAGATTGCATCATTCTAATCAATAAACATTACATAAGTTAAAAAATATACTTCTCAGCTTTTATGTCTTCATTTTAACGGATATATCAACACAAAGCCTAAAAGAAATCACATTTATGTAAAAGCAGCACAACTGGGGGAAGAAAATTCAAAAGAGAAAATAATAAGGTTAAATTTCAAACAGACTATTCCACATTCTTAAGTCCCTTCACTTCTACAAGTCTTGATTTCCTAATTTCTAAAATGAAGAGCTGTTCAATATCCAGATTTTGGGCCCCACTACCATATATTTTCATTCACTAGGTCTGGGTGTGTGTTTGATAAATTTCTGGAGGTGATTCTAATGATTAGCCAGAGATGGGTCCCACTAATATTGCGATTGTATTTGTTTCCTGTTTCTGTTGTAACAAATTACCACAAATTTAGTGGCTTAAAACCGCACATATTTATTCTCCTACAGTTATGGAAGTCAGAACTGTGAAATCAGTTTCCCAGGGCTAAACTCAAGCTTCCCCAAGCTGCCTGCATTCTGTGATTGAGTCTCCATCTTCAAAGCATATCACTCCAGCCTCTGCCTGTCACTGCACTGCCTTTTCCTCTTCTGTAGCTGTATATCCCTCCACCTCCCTGTACTAAGGCACTTGTGATTACATTTGGGGCGCACCCAAATCATCCAGGATGATCCCTCATCTCAAGATTCGTACTTCACTCACATCCTCAAAGTCTCTTTGAGTGTAGGAAGTTCCCAGGGATTCAGACATGGATATCATTGAAGGTCATTATTCAGCTCTACCACAATAACCTGCAAGTTCCCAACAATCTCTGTTCTCTGTTCCCAGCACAGTTCATTAGAAATACTGGACTCTTGCCACAGGAACAAGATAGCTATCGTTCCATCTCCACCCTGACTTCTCTCTCCTTCCTTTATGCTCAGTGAAAGGCAGTGAGGTGCACCATCTGCCCGTCCCATCAGGGCATTATCCAGAATCAGAGTTGGGAGAAAGCACCTCATAAGCCTACTCTGACACAGAGTACGTCCCAGGGACCAGGCGAGGATTAAAAAGCGGTAAGGTAGGCAGCTGCCAGACAACTGAAGTTATATGGAGCTCGCTAATTTGTTCTTTTGTTTAGAAAGGATTCATATCATTCTCTTGGAGAAAAGTGAGATCATTTTTTTATGTTGGATCAAGTTATTCAGAAATCTGGACTGAAGAAAACATACAAACTCACTTGCTTAATGTTAGATTTTCTCTTCTTCTTGCATAAGGAATGTTTGTACATAGTCACTGAACCAGCTGGAGTTGCACACTTGGATTTTCACAGCTGATATAAGCAGAGTTCAGATTCTGCCCTTGATCTCAGAAGCTTGGGAAAGCACCTGCTGAATACTGCTTCCTCAAGTCAAATACCTTCGGCCGTAAGGGACATGGCATTTGAAAGCTCTAATAAACTCATCTGTAAATTCTTCTCTCCGAGGATTAGGAAAACCAACTGACTGGAGAGTGAGTCAGCATTTTCCGCCTCCTCGTCAGCCAATGCACCACAGCTAAGATGCAGAAACAGGCTCAGAACTCACACCTCTCTCAGAGCTGGGTGGCTCCCTTCCAAACCACCAGCTGTTCTTTCTACTTTCTTTTCTATTTTTTAAAGCAGTCAGAAGCAAATGCTTCAGAACTACATATACTAAGTCTCTTTTCCCTTGTGCCAAAAATACATAGAACCCTGGACTCTGTTCTGAGACCAGCAGTGGCAAAGAATGGGGAAGGTTAATAAGTAAACCCGCCCATGACTGGAGAAGGTTCAGCTGTATGCCTCAATACTTAAGACTCCCCGGCCTCTCTTGCAGAGAGAAACAATGTGGCAGTTGAACAAAGAAAGTAAGGGCGCCGTCATGCTCAATGGCTTGCTTCAGTCACAGATTGGTCTAAAATTCCATTCCACAGAATTGAAGATAATTTGGGGTCATTACCATTTCTCAGCAACTCCAATTCATTCCTGTTGACAGTGAGCGTGAGGCCCATTCTGAGAGAAGAAAATTGTACTCAGTGGAGAGTCGCAATGCTCTACCATTTCCCCAAAGAAATCAGTCCAAACTGCATGTCGCTGCAGTTAACCTATCTGTGTATAATATAACTCAGTGTTTTTAGTGCTGATAGATTTTCCAAAGTACAAAAAAAAAAAAAAAAAAAAATTGTGTCTGGAGGCAAAAAGAATAATTTCGCTTCCATTGCTTTCTAGGTCATAACATTTCACATTTGATATTCCTTCCAAATATAGCAGTTATTGGCCTGATCGTTGCTCACACATCCAGGCATATTGCATTCAGCTCATCCGTCTCCATGCTGCTGAGAACTCTGGAGGGCTCACCCTCCACCCACTAGCATCCTTCTTATATCTTTTAAAGACATGTGCTCAGATGGTGGCATTTCACTCAGAGAGCAAGGCTGCACTTTCATTATCCAGAGCTAAAATTAAGTCCGTTTATTAGGATCAACTATGGGCAGAAAATAGCCATTTTAAATATTTGAGTTAGAGAAAAGGGGGTTCTAACCCCACCTACAGCAGCATACATACACTCAGAATAGGCTGTAAGTGAAAGGCTAAATCAAACAATAGGTATCTATTGAGTACCCTCTGGTAAATCAGGCACAGGGCACATCCAGGCGAACAAGACTGCTACAGATTTCTTGGGGCTTACCAACTTGCAGAGAAGCCAGACAGTGAACAAGAGCTCACAGGTATGCTAAGTGCTGTAAGAATAAATTTCAGGGGCTCCCATACTTTACTTTGTTGAGAAAGTCTTTAACTTTTTTCCCCTCTAGGTGTAAAGGAAACAGCCGGCAATCAAATAGACTCCATTGTACCACTGTGGACAGACTCTGGTCTGGCACTTGTGAAAGCCACCCATATCTCCAGATTTTGTTTCCATGTATCCACAAAAATACAAATATGTACACAAGTGTTCCATAGATGAATCAGAAAATATAGGCTTCTGCCTCTCAGCAAGGCTAGTTTGGAGATCTTTCCCTCAAGCGTTCTGCTGTAGACTGGATCCACATGCCTATTTTTAGTTGCTTGTTTCAGAGCATGGAGGGGAATGGAGCTCCACACACAGGGAGGTTGCAGTCTAGGCCCAGGAAGATCCTACTAATCTGGAGTTGAGGTGATGCCTAGTTATCTCCTTTCTCCAGAACTCCCTGGGGGAAAGATAATTAAAGAACCTGGTCTTGGGGTGGAATAATTAAGAACAAACCCACAAATCAACTAAGTATAGCTAAGGGTGGAAAGTCTATGCAATATTCAGGAGTCTTCTCCCAATTAATTGGTGGTCTTTTTTTTTAATTAAAAAAAATTTTTTAATGTTTATTTTATTTTTGACAGAGAGACAGAGAGACAGAGAGACAGAGCATGAGTGGGGGGAGGGGCAGAGAGAGAGGGACACACAGAATCTGAAATAGGCTCCAGGCTCTGAGCTGTCAGCACAGAGCCTGACGCGGAGCTCAAACTCACAGACCTTGAGATCATGACCTGAGCCAAAGTCGGACGCTTCGCCAACTGAGCCACCCAGAAGCCCCTAATTGGTGGTCTTTACAATTCACACAGAGCATATTTTCTTTCCTAGATGGTCCACATGCCAAGACATAGCAAACATATTACATATGGAACATCATACACAAACACATGTCCTTATAGAAATTCTTACCTTACCTTCATTAGACTATCAATGTTGTGAAATGCTCTTTAAATACTTTAATGACAGCCTTCGTATCTTTGTCATATGCAGTACATTTCTGGATTCGGGAATGAATGTGCCTCAGAGGACCCTCGCTGCCCAGGTGCTCTGCCAGAAGGACAGGTATGGATGAATAGAATATCAGCTTAGAGAGCTCTGATTTGTAGGAATGAATAACCAGCCCTCAGGCCAAAGTGCATCGACTCACCATTGTTCCTGGGAACTGTCTAGGAGTTTCACAACTCATTAAGATACTTGGGATACATGGGGCGCCTGGGTGGCGCAGTCGGTTAAGCGTCCGACTTCAGCCAGGTCACGATCTCGCGGTCCGTGAGTTCGTGAGTCCGTGAGTTCGAGCCCCGCGTCGGGCTCTGGGCTGACGGCTCAGAGCCTGGAGCCTGTTTCCGATTCTGTGTCTCCCTCTCTCTCTGCCCCTCCCCCGTTCATGCTCTGTCTCTCTCTGTCCCAAAAAATAAATAAATGTTGGGGCGCCTGGGTGGCGCAGTCGGTTAAGCGTCCGACTTCAGCCAGGTCACGATCTCGCGGTCCGTGAGTTCGAGCCCCGCGTCGGGCTCTGGGCTGATGGCTCAGAGCCTGGAGCCTGTTTCTGGTTCTGTGTCTCCCTCTCTCTCTCTGCCCCTCCCCTGTTCATGCTCTGTCTCTCTCTGTCCCCAAAATAAATAAACGTTGAAAAAAAAAATTTAAAAAAAAAATAAATAAATGTTGAAAAAAAATTAAAAAAAAAAAAAGATACTTGGGATACACAACAATGCCAATACAAAGATTAAAGTGGGATGGTGGTTACCTACGGCAAAGCACGCAATCTGAAATAGCAAGACTAACTGTAAGACTTTCAGGAGGATCCCCTAGGCTCAAGGTTAAGAGGACTTCCTTATAGTTCTCTTAAATGGCATGAGTTATGACAATGATGAGAAAATAATAAGTCCTAAAAATGGATCCACAAAGATGTTTACACTAGTGTTGGTTACAATAACAAAAGTATGGCATACAAAATATTTTCAAAAATTTTAAAGAATATTTTATGGCATGAAAAAATTGCTCATGATATAGTGTTTCTTCCACCAAAAAAAAATTCGTGATCGTTATAGGACTACACACATCATCCATCATTGGATCCTTATTTTGGAGGATAAGAATGGAAGGAAATGTACCAGTGTGACAACATTGGGTTATTTCTGGATGGTGAGATCATGGGTTATATTTTATAAATGTTCTGTATTACACATGTATTGCTTTTCTAAACACGAGGAAAGTCACCTAAACAGTTGTTACAAAAAGTATATATGGGTTGAAGGTGGTCTTGTGCAGTGGACCAGAGCATCCTCATCCAGGACAGAATTCCCCCACTGAATTGTTTGCAGGAAGGTGAGATGCTTTTCTGATTGGAGTGATGTTGTTTATTGCCTCCTTTGTTTTAGAACAATCCTCAAGTCTGCCCTTATAACCTGTATGCTGAGCAGCTCTCAGGATCGGCTTTCACTTGTCCACGGAGCACAAATAAGAGAAGGTACAGGATTAGATTAATTCTGACCTGAAGGCTGTGGGATTTATGACTAGTACTTAGTGCTGGCTCCTACATCTGGGCCATCGCTTCCCAGGGCTGCCGAAGATTCTGCTTTTCACAGGCTGTACTCTGGGTAATTGTGAGGGGAGGGCTTGTCTCCAGCTAGGATCAAGTCACTGGTGGAAAAAAGTAAGGAAGCAGCTGCACAGAGTCTTGGAAAACACACATGTCCAGCTCCATTTACAAATTATCACTTGTCTCCAAAGGAAAATGTCCCCAGTAGGTGCATGGGTGGCTAAGTTAGTTGAGCATACGACTTTGGCTCAGGTCATGATCTCGCGGTTCACGGGTTCAAACCCCGCATCAGGCTCTGTGCTGACAGTTCAGAGCCTGGAGCCTGCTTCAGATTCTGTGTCTCCTTCTTTTTGTGCCCCTCCCCCACTCATGCGCGCGCGCGCGCGCGCTCTCTCTCTCTCTCAAAAATAAGTAAACTAAAAAAAAATTTTTTTAAAGAAAAGAAAATGTCCCCAGTAAATTGGCCTTCCCCAAAGGGTTGTCCAGTTGAATTTTCAATTTTGATTTGTTTGTTTGTTTGTTTGTTTGTTTGTTTTTAAATAATGAGTAACTCAAAATTACAGATTCAGTGTAATATCTTCTTCAGCTGACTAGAAATATTATTTCTTTGCATGAAAATATTGGATAAGTAACCTTGGGCAGTTGAAAGGTCATCTATTATGGCCTCTTGTGGTTTGAATTAATAAGGTTTTTACTCTTTGGAATTTGCCTTTGATGGAAACCAGCACATTCATTAGCAAAATGTGTCATGTTGCATGCTTCCTCTAATCCCACAAGCCAGGTCAATGAACTCACTCCCTTGATTTACTCCCATGGGGCAGGTTGAACACAATAGATGTTGTGGTTTGGGGAGGCAGTAAGTGTCGTACTTAAACAAGTAGTGTCGAACTATAGGAATGTCAGGCTAGGGCATCTGTGGAGAGGAGTGCTCCTAATTTTGGAGACTTGGGGAGGAGGGCAGTTGGTCTGGTACTGCTTAGTGGATGGGACTGGCTTTACCTCCACAGTCTCCTCCTAGGGAGCAAATGAGGTAGTGACTACGACAGCACAATGGACCACACAAACGATAGGTTGTTGTCTTTAGTGGTTAATTATGCCCACTCTGAAGTCAGGTCCCCTGAGTTTAAATCATGCCTCCTTCTCCTTTAAGCTGTGTGACCTTGAGCAAGTCATCTACCCCCTCAGAGCCTATGGCTCCTCATTTGTCAAAGAGATGACGATAGTACCTATTTCATAGTTGTGGTGAGGGTTAAAGGAAACAGTGCATATAAAGTACTTAGCACATTGCCTGGCACATGGTGAGTGCTCAATTAACATTAATTATTCCAATCACCATTACTGTCAGCATAGTAGTATTTCTCCCTCCAATACAGGGTACCCCTAGGAGGCTGTCAGAGAACTGAGTGTGAGCTATGGCAAGTGCTATGCTACTACGTCTATCCGTAACAATACTGCTTCTGTCTTGACAGATATGTGCATGGAGGGAAGAAGAGATCATTTCCCATACTTGTCAAAACTCAGGGGTTAATTCTATTATCGTTTAATCACCTCTCTCTCTCTCTCTCTCTCTCTTTGCAATTCCAGTCAAGGTAAGGAAGGAACACTGACAATTCCTGTTCATTTTAATTTATGACAACCTAGCCTCCATGACTATGTTCTTGACTTTATGGCCATTCAATAATGGGACACCTGGACTCCAGATTCTGCTGCCTACCCCCATTATTCAGTGATATCTTCAGCCAGCAGGAGCTTACCTCTGTTCCAGGAGGCTGAAAAGGAGCTGTTGGCATTTCATTAAGAAGCTGGCACCATTCCTTGAATCAGAATTAAATCTCTGTCCAGGGTAATGTAGTGCTGCCTGGGGAGTTTTATAAACAGCTAAAAAACAAGGGACACTAGGCATGGCTCACCCATCTGTTTAGAACTCTCCAAAGGTATCCACAATAATTTTTGTGAAAATGCTCAAAATCCCCAGTGGAAAGATAGAACCAGGTAAGCCTGGAATTCTTACAGTGAGTCACTTCTCATTTAAATCACAGAGTAGAGGGCCTCACAAAACTCTCAGAGGTTATACCTATCAAGGGTTACTTTTTATCAGATTGTTAGCTGATCCCTCAGGTACTGAGGAGGGGAGAGTCAGGACAGAGAATGTGGAAAATTTGGACCATCTTAAAAACCCATATGATTAGGGGTAGGCAGACAATTCAACACATATCTAGTAAGTGAGAACTTACTATGTTCCAGGCACTCTAAATACATAAACTCTGAATCCTCACAATAATCCTAGGAGATAAGGATGAGAAACATAACTTGCCCAGGGTCACACAGTTGTTTCTTAGACATGTATGCATGCCCTTAACTACTAGAAACTACAGAGGCTTGGTTTATTCATAAGCATAAAGTCCAAGGTCAGAGGTCACATCATTTAGAACTGGAGGAATCAAACAGAACCTGGACAATCTAGCCCTTTTATCTTCCAAATGGTTCAGTGTAGGGCCAGGCAAACTCCACCCCTTGAAGTAGACTGTCCTAGGGTTTAAGGGGCCAGAGGCTGTTTAAGCAGGTCTAGTCTCCCATTGTCAGAAGTAGTGTTCCTTTTTGTTCTGTACACTGCCAGAGTAATGGTCTCTGAAAGGACTTGGGTCCCACTTAGCAAGTTCCAGTGTCCCTTGCAACTTCTGGACGGTTCTTCTCCTGGTGCTCTTCAGGATTCCTGCATCTTCTCTTCCTGAAGCCTGAGATCTGGGTCCTGGCAGGGAGATCTTTGGCTCAGACCTTGACATACACAGATAACTTGAAAAGGAGGAAGAAAGAAAGAAAGGAAAGAAAGAAAGAAAGAAAGAAAGAAAGAAAGAAAGAAAGAGAAAGAAAGAAATTACTAACTGTAAGACTATATGGACAGATCATCTTATAATTTTGGAGTACAGAGTGTTAATGTCCTAAAACTCTTACAAATTAGTATCAAAAAGATACATAACCCAATAAAAAAAATGGTAAATGACTTGTACAAGTAATTCATAGAAAAATTACAAAGAACCAATAAACATACAGATTCTTGACCTTACTCATAATAAAGGAAATAGAAAATAAAAATGAAATACTATTTTTTGCCTATAGGGCCAAAATCATTTTTAATAATGCCTCCTATTTGTGAAGACACGAGCCATCAGTCACTCACACAGTATTGTTGTGAGAATAAAGTGGTACAGTGATTTGGCAATTTTGTTTATATATGCACTGGTAATATCTGAGAGAATATATAAGAACATTGTTAGGCTCTGATGCTTCTGATAATTGGCCCTGAAGAATTTGGAGGAGAAACTGGAAGAACCATTTACCCTTAGGGACTTTTGAATTTCTTGAATTTCTTGAATTATTTCTACCATAGTCATGTATTGCTTTTATAATTTTAAAGAAAAAATTTATATTTCAAAAATAACAAAGAAACACCCTATATTCTCTCAGTCTATGTAGGATTCATTGTCCTCACCTTCCAGAATAAGAAATAGTGTCCAATGACGTATACACACTAATGCTTTTCTATGGATTTTCCTGTACAGATATCCCTCAAGATACTTCCCCTTCCTTAATAGTTGTCATTGGAAAAGACAATTCTTTATTTTTTTGTCAGTATGGGAACAACCAAGAGCCAGAGGCTCAATTTGAAGAGTAATGGGCAGAGTGGAAAGGTGGGAAGAGGCCAGGGCTATGGGCAGCAGTGGCTATTAAGAAGTGATGCTGTGTCATTGCTTCTCACATTAAAGCCCACAGATCGTTGTTGACTTGAGCATCTTCCTGATGGTACTTCCTGAGCCAGTCTGCGTATCCCTAATAACACCACCCTAAGGCTTATGTGTCCTTGTTTCCCCCCCCCAGCTGGCTGTATCGGATTCTACCTTCAGTTTCCCACAAGCCCTTTGAGTCCATTGACCAAGGCCATGTCACTCACAACTGGGATGAAGTTGATCCTGACCCTAACCAGGTAAAATTGTCCTGTGAATTGGTGCATACCAGGTATCCAAAGCCTTGAATATAAATATTTAGGTCAAACCTTGGTCTTTGATAAATTAGACACTTTGTAAAAAATAAATGCTAAAGTGTGTCTGCTCTTTTGCTCATACTTGGCTGGGAATTTTGGAATTGTTTTCTGGGAAAACTGGAATTCACATGCATGAATGAGTGTGTGTGTGTGTTTATATACCCAGTTTTCAGTAATGAGACGGACCCAGTGCTATAGCGGACTGAGCTCTGTTTTTGTCTTTTTACCTTTGAGAAGTCTAGTATATTCCCATTGTCTCTGAGCTTGGGTACATGTCACTGATACCAGGTATGTAATGCAGGAAGTAAAACGTACCTGGGTTTGCATCCCTGCTCCTCTACTTACTTGCTGGGTCTTTGAGCCATGGTATCTCACCTGTAAACTGGGGTGATCACAACATCTGCCATGCAGTGCTGTTGTGACGATTACATGAAAGAACAGGTATGAACATGCTTCACACAGTACATGCCTGGCACACAGGAGGCAAGACCCATGACTCTGATATAGCCATTTTGATATATTCACTTAAAGGCACCAGTGGTACATATAAATCTCGGGTTTTATATTCAGGTAAATTTGTTTTTTCATTTTATGTTATTTTAGGGGTGCCTGGATGTCTCAGTCAGTTAAGTGTCTGACTTGATTTCGGCTCAGGTCATAATCTCACAGTTTGGTTCAGTTCATGAGATTGAGCCCCACATGGGGCTCCGCCCTGACAGTGCAGAGCCTGCTTGGGATTCTCTCCCTCCCTCTTTCACTGCCCCTCTCTGTCTGTCTCTCTGTCTCTCTCTCTTTCTCTCCTTTCCACAGCCCTAGGAAATCTGTGACCTCCTCTTGGGTTACCAAGACATTATGTCTGTACCTACAAATTGCCTTCCCCTAAGTGCTTATATTTTTTGTAGAAAAAAAGCCAGAATAGCCATAGTTACTTTTGGTTTCCTGCTCTGCTCCAGCTTTTCCCTCATTATGGAAATCTCAGGGAACTAAGTACCTGCTTGAATGCTACTCACCCTTCTCCAACAGGGACAGGAAGGGAGGCATTCGGAGTGGAAAACAAAATGTAAGTTAACAAAAGTTTAGCCATCTCACAGCCATTTTGCAACCAGGATATGTTATCTAAATAATTGACCCTTAAACTTGTGTGAAGTTTAATGCATGTAGCAAATATCCTCCCCATTCACCACGGGCCTATTTTTGCCTCTCAGCATATGGGAAAGGTCAGCCCCTGCTCCAACCCCCAACCCTGCAGACACAGTCCCCTGCCAAGACCCAAAGCCAGATTTTCCTCTCCTGCCCCTTCCCCCTTCCTCCAGCCAGGGCTCTTGTGCAGAACACAATTTGCACAACCAACGTGGGGTCCCTGTCTCCGTTTCTGCCTCGTCGTTGAGTCTCACCTGGCCTCCTAATCCAATCCCATTTGACCACTTTCTCTCCCATCCTCAAGTTAGGAATGCATCTGGCAGATCATCCTCATTTAACCATTTACCTCACACATTTAACGATTTAGTTCACCCACTCATCTCAGAAAGGGCCAGAAATCATTCTAGTGAAAGGCACCGCTCATTTTCTGGGAATCTACTTGATTCCTCAATGGGTTACATCTCAAATTCTCTAATTTCTCTCTTAGAGTTACAATGGTCATGCTTGTTTGTTTTTGACCAATAAATAGACCTGATTACTTAATAATGGAACTCTATCTTCTGTTAGAAAATATAAAGGACAGGGGCGCCTGGGTGGCTTGGTTGGGTAAGCGTCCGACTTCGGCTCAGGTCATGATCTCACAGTCCGTGAGTTCGAGCCCCGCATCGGGCTCTGTGCTGACAGCTCAGAGCCTGGAGCCTGTTTCAGATTCTGTGTCTCCCTTTCTCTCTGGCCCTCCCTGTTCATTCTCTGTCTCTCTGTGTCTCAAAAATAAATAAATGTTAAAAAAAAATTAAAAAAAAAAAAGAAAATATAAAGGACAGATACCTGTACTTTGGTAGGATTCCTGGTCAGGCTAAATAAATTAAGCATTTAATATACACTAGTTTGGGAAAGTTGAAAGGGTATTTGGGCCACAAGAGTTTCCCTATTCTTTTCTTCAGGCAACATAGGGAATAGCCAATTAAGTTTCTGACAGTTCTCTCAAGTAGAGCCAACTTTCATATCATACAAAGGAACAGGGTGGTTGTAGAATCAGCAAGTAAGACAAAAATTAAGGGCAAAATCCTTGAATTACCCATAAATTAAAGGATACATGGTTTCCTGTATGCCACCCCATATGGTCATTGTTATGTACACTAAATTTGAGAACAAACTACACTAAATTGAGTAAACTAAAAGAAGGATTATAGAAAAAGGCCATAGGTAAATGTTTGGGAATTCAAATCATGGGGCCTTTATGGTAACTGTCAAATAACTAGTGGTAAATAAGGAGGAGTGGGAAGTTTCAGTGCCCCTGCCTGCTCATATCATCCACACCAGTCATCAAAACCTCTAAAACCTTAATATGTCTTTATAGATTGGTTTATGGTTATTTTATATAGTTTATTAGGGGTTGGGGGTTAGGTTTTAAGCCTAACCTAAGGAAAATGTGACTATGATATGTAACATTCTCAGTAATATCCTTTTATTAGACATTATTATTTCTATAACTATTAATGATACATTTTCTTTTTCTTTAAGTTTATTTATTTCAAGGGAGAGGGATAGAGAGTGAGGGAGGAGGAGGGTCAGAGACAGAGCGAGGCAGAGAAACCCAAGCAGGCTCCAAGCTGTCAGCACAGAGCCCAATGTGGGGCTCAAACTCATGAACCCGTGAGCTCATGACCTGAGCCAAAGTCAGACACTTAACTGACTGAGCCACCCAGGAGCCCCAATTATTGATACATTTTATTTAACATGAATACACCCCGTTATAGTGATTATTTTGTGGCACAGGTGGCTTATCTATGGAAGCTAACCGCATTCTGATAGAATTTTTCTGGTTTTGTCTTGTTAAAAACATAATATATACTTACAAAACTTCAAATGACGTAGAAATTAACAAAGTAAAAATGGAAGTCTCTCGTCATAGGTGAGCATCAAGTATGCCGTCTGTGTATATTATTTTATTGTTTTATAACTAGTTAGCACTTTGAGAGGGAAGTTGGAGGCAACTACATTAAAAAGTCTGCGTTAATGTAGAGGCATCAACAGTTTCTGCTTGCTTTGTAGTAGACACTCAATATGTATTTGTTTCCTCTCCCTTCTCTGGGTTTCTCATTCTAGCATCCCTCTGAACTTCTTCTTGAACTTGATACTTTTTCCCTGTTTCGAATTCCTTCAAACACATTCTGTATGGTGGCCACTGAATGACTTTCTTCTCCAGTATTTCCTCTTTTCCCATTTATGACCTGTGCTCACACACGGTGGGACAGCTGTGCCCCAGAACTCACCAGTGCCTCTCTGAGCACCAGCTCCATCAAGGTAGTGGTTTATCATCCTCTTGTTCATGACTTACCTCCCCTGCCATCCTACTTCCTTTGCCCTGATACACACATCCTAGCTGTTCATGCTGCATTGATCTTTTTGTCTTTTCATTTACACCTTCTTGACAAGTTAATATCTCTTTCCAATTACGCTTCATTAATAACCACAGCAATCTGCATTCATCACTTTTCCCGTCTTATAACCTCTTCCAAATATGGACACTAGACTCATAAAGAAAGTCTGAGACAATTATAATTAGGTACCCATCTGACAGTCCTTTCCCATTTAAGTCTGTATTGTAGGTATGTCTTCACCTGTCACAGACCAAAATAAATAATTCATCAGCTTCACCAACTCCCCACATTAGTCATCTCTGGGAATTTGAAGACTTAAGAATTACCTAATGTTTCCTCCAAGAGAGCATCGTGGGATATGCTATCATCACTGTCATTTTTGATACTTACCCAGGAAGATTGAGGACGATGTTCCTCAAACCTTTATTTTCCCTTAGCATCTATTTAATCAATTGTCTAAGAATTATTGCAAACTTTTTTTGAGTGTACTTAGATTCAACCTGTGGACATAACACATCCAATCCATTAATATCTCTCATAAGAAATATACCTAATTTTGTTCATCATGTACCTTCCTCTAACTTTGAGAATATCAGAATTTAACAAAGAAATCTGCATCCAATTTAACTGTGATTTTGCAGATTTCAATTCGCATTCCTGAATCAACATTCCCCTTTAAAAATCAGAGACCTTTAAAGTTTATCTTTCTTAATACTGCAGCCCTAACCTTTGGACTTTTGGAAAGCCAGACTGGAGCCAGTTAAGCCTCAGCTGAAGGAATAACTCTTAGTTCTCATCCAGTATAATTTGGACCAAGTGATAAACACCTCATAGCTAATTGAAGACCAAACCATAAAATTTCCTTTGCCTCCAAGACATGCAAATTACCAAAAATGTTTCCAAAACCTATACCCTCCCAGGGTATTTGCTGTTTAATTTGTTAAACTATTCAGATCTCACCATCCTAAAAGCCCCCTCTCTGCAAAAATGTCTTGGGTTTCCCACCTCTTTAAGTTTTTGACCAAGTCTCTCCTATTCACACCATATTTCTTGCACTTCATCACCCCCACTCACTCCTTAACCCTTTGCAGTTCAGCCTACCCAGACCACTCGATTGAAACTACTTATATCATACATGTTATATTATATATTTTAAACAATAATGCACCCCCATTAATACATTCAAAGCCTACATAAAAGTGTTAATGCCCAATAATCGCATCAATGCAGAGTTAACCACTTCTAATGTTTTGGTTTCTTTCTTTTCAGTTTTTTGGTTTTGGTTTTGGTTTGGTTTTTGTTTTGTCTTGTTTTGGTTTGCCTTGGTTTTGGTGCATATATGTAAATAAGATCTGGGTCCTATGCAGCCAGAAACCAAAAGTAATTGAAAATAATTCCAATCTTCATTTGCTTCTCTGGAGAGCATTAAAGAATACCCAATATGTGACCTACAAGAACACTTGGTAAACTCCCCTTTCCCCAATTTCCCCAGACTCCAGCCCCCTCCATCCAGAGTCCTCTCTCAGCTACTGCTCCCCAAGCTCCTCAGCCCCACCCACCGCTGGTTCACAACTCTGGTCTTCCTCCCCTCCCTTTTGCCTCTGGAGCAAGAACGGACATTGTAGGTCTCCACCCGCTTTCCTAGGAAACTTCCAGGAAAGATGGATCTGTATGATGAGGCTGCAGTTCACCAGACCCGAGAGGAGTGGGGATGGGCAAATCAATTTTCCAAAGGAGCAGGGAAGGGCAGAGGAAGGGCTGTAAATAATCTTGTATCAATGCTGTTTAAGAAATCAGTTATACAAACAAACAAAAAGCAGAAACAGACCCATAAATACAGAGAACAAACTGATGGTTGCCAGAGGGGAAAGAGGTGGGGGAATGGGCAAGATGGGAAAGGGAGGAGCAGATATAGGCTCCTAATTATGAAATGAGTAAGTCACAGGGATAAAAGGCACAGCATGGGGAACATAGTCAATGGTATTGTAATAGTGTTGTATGGTGACAGATGGTAGCTACACTTGCAGCGAGCATAGCATAACACATAGACTTGACAAACCACTAGGTTTTACACCTGAAACTAATGTAACGTGTGTCAACTACACCTCAATTGAAAAAAATCAGCTACATATATATTAACTATAATGAAATCATGCTGTAATACAGTTTAACATTGTGTTTTTTTAATTTAAACATATTTTGTGCCTTTTCCCATGTCTTTTTAAACTCCTTGAGTATAGATAATTTTTTGAAATTATTTATTTATTTATTGAGAGAGAGAGAGAGAGAGAGAGAGAGTGTGTGTGAGCATGGGAGGTGCAAAGAGAGAGAGGGGGGCACAGAGGATCCAAAGAAGGCTTCGTGCTGCGTGCAGAGAGCCTGATGTAGGCAGGGCTCAAACCCATGAACTATGAGATCATGACCTGAGCCCAAGTCAGAAGCTCAACCAACTGAGCTGCCCCAAGTATAGATAATTTTTTTAATTTTGTTTTTTAGTATTTATTTATCTTCGAGAGAAAGACGACAGAGCACGAGCCAGGGAGGGGCAGAGACAGAGAGAGACACAGAATCTGAAGCAGGCTGCAGGCTCTGAGCTGTCAGCACAGAGCCCGACGCGGGGCTCGAACTCACAAACCATGAGATCATGACCTGAACTTAACTGACCTTAGTTGGACGCTTAACTGATTGAGCCACCCAGGTACCCCTAGAAAATTTTTAATGTGGCATCATAATCCAATGTATGTTTATAAGATAATTCCTCTATTGTCAGATAGAGTGTTTCCATTTTTTCTATTATAATCATTATGGCTAAGTACAATCCTCATCTCCTCAATTCCCGAGCCGAAAACAGTTGTCTTCCCTCTTTTCTTCCTGTACAGGCTTCCAAGATAGGCAGTTAAGAGCCCTAATTTACTATCATATCTTTCAAATCCTCCACTTTCTTTAATATCCCCTACATACCAGCCATATTGGAACGTCTGCCATTTCAGGGCAATACCCTAAGTTTTTCTTCCGTAGTGCTTTGTGCTCTTTCATCTACCTGGAATTTTCTTTTTCCCTCACAAATATTCACTCATCCAAATCCCACTCATAATTTAAGACTCATCTTAAATACCACTTCCTTCGGGGCGCCTGGGTGGCGCAGTCGGTTAAGCGTCCGACTTCAACCAGGTCACGATCTCACAGTCTGTGAGTTCAAGCCCCACGTCGGGCTCTGGGCTGATGGCTCAGAGCCTGGAGCCTGTTTCCGATTCTGTGTCTCCCTCTCTCTCTGCCCCTCGCCCGTTCACGCTCTGTCTCTCTCTGTCCCAAAAATAAATAAACGTTGAAAAAAAATTAAAAAAAAAAAATACCACTTCCTTCATTTATCCCTTTCAATATTTCCCAGAGTATTTGAGAATAGGATCTAGGTCTCCATCATCTTCATATGACCTGAAGTGTTCAGCACATGCCTTATTCCCAATAGTAGAATCACAAGCATTTATTGACTTGACTCCTTGATAGTTCAGATCCCATCATCCTATAAACAGACTAGATTACATTTTCCTAAATTCACTTACTTGTGTTTACCAATATTACAGTGCACTTTGCTCCCTTCAGCCCTTTGGGACAGCTTGCTGGCTCTTTTTAGAGTACATCTGCATCAGCTTACATTTCACTCTTTGGAAAAATGTTGAAGCTTTCTGAAAACCAGATTATTTCATTGTGTATATCTTTTATTTCCCATGTATAAGAATGTTAAATAGACTCTGTGTCAGGAAACATCTTTGAGTGAACATTCCTGTTTATATTTCTCTTCCAAAGTCATTTCTACTTACCTATTTCCTTATTTTCCTATCAGAAAGTGCCCACACTTCCAGGGTCTTCTGTAATAGATTCCCTAAGGGCAGAGACTGTCATGTTTATCTCCAGCACCTAGCATAAAACCTGACACACAGAGAGGTCCAATCAGTCATTTGATTGAATTAATATAAGGGGCTTGAACAATAATACTGACACCACAGGACCTTAGCAAGTTTTGGGTCCCAGGAGTCAGATTGGCCCAGGGCAACTTAGCACTGAAGGAGCAGTAAATAAGGGTGAGATTGGAAGACCAAGTCTAAGACCATTAAAGGAAGGCAAACCCTGAGTTCAGGAGCCAAGCAGAGCACGAATAGTTTGGGAAGCAAATCAAGATAGGCTGAGATTAAAGGGCTCAGGGTATAGGTTACTAAGAGAGACTGAGAGAATGTTGGTATCCATTCTTAGCAGAGAAAACTTCTCTAAACCACCAATTCTTTCATTTCTAAAATAGAGATGACAATCATAGGTGTCTCAGAAGGTTGTTGTGAGAATTAAATGTCATCCAACAAATATTAATTGAGTGACTACTATGTTTCCTGCTCTACATGAGGTGCTGAGTAATGGATATAATGCTCTTAGTTTTACACTCAAGGGCAAGGTCAAATGGGAGTCCAGGTTTCTATTTATGAAAAAAATGTCAGTCAAATCTCATGAAGTCTCATCATTTTTGTGGCTTCACGAAAGACTTTGGAAAGTCTAAATAAAGTATAGTGACTTGAATCCTCCTTACCTGAGCTCTTGCCTATTATCTCAGAGAACTCCAGTGGGCCATTCAAAGCCTGATTGTTCTCCACATAAATCATGTTGGCTTTTCTCTTAAATTACTAGATTTGCTGAAGAATTCAGTGAGCCACTGTTTTATTTTATTTACCCCACACACAAATACACACACCTTCCCTAGTCTGGACGAAAACTCACTGTAGAGTAATAGCCCGGGCCTCTCCTAGCCCATACCTACTGGTAATAATTGCTTATACACTGTGATCACTCTGTATCTACAAGTTACTCCAAAATTCTTACATAGACGGTATAGACTTCTAAAGATATGTCTACCTCTAGTCAGCCATTGTTGTTGAGAATATCTAACTCATCCAATCTAATTGAGTCCCAGGCAATTTTGGAGGAAATTTCAGTAAATAAAAGAATCTTAGTGTTGAAAGTGATATTCAGACATTCTAATCCAGTCCAACTCCTGATCTTCTGACTCTGGAAACATTGAGGCCAATTCTCTAATTTTCTTTTCATTCTTGAGTATGCATTTCAAATTTTGATCACTAAATGTTGCCACTAATTCTCTGTTTTTCTCCTTTGGTGACCTTAAAAAATATTTAATTCTGGGGTGCTTAGTCACTCAGTCGGTTAAGTATCTGACTCTTGATTTCAGTTCAGGTCATGATCTCACAGTCGTGAGATCAAGCACCACATCAGGCTCTGTGCTGACAGTGCTGAGACTGCTTGGGATTCTCTCTCTCTACCCCTCCCTCACTCATGCTCTCTCTCTTTCTGTTTCTCTCTCTCTCTTTCTCAAAATAAATAAACTTAAAAGGCATCCATTTTTTTAATGTCTAATTCTAAATTTTTAATTCCCTTGCAGATGCTTTTCAAATTATTTCTAACCATCTCTTTTCTAGTAAGTGAAAGTTTATTTTCCAATGGAATTTGGAGAATACAGTACAAAATATGTGGAGCAATGTTAGAACTGAAAGGAGAAATGGATAAATTCACAATTACAGTTATAAGCTTCCACATCTCTTTCTCAACAATTGATAGAACAACTAGACAGAAAATCAGAAAGGATATGGAAGAACTGAGGATTTCTCACACATATAAAAATTGACTTACATTCTAGAAAAACATCTTTGGACTTTTAGAAATGTTTGCCAATTTACTAACTATTGCCTGAATGTCATTTGACCCAAGTAATCTTACAAATTTGCTTTAGTCTTATTCTTTGACATTTTGGCAATGTTCTTAGTGCCTTATATTTATTTATTCATAGATTCAATCATTCAACAGAAATTTATTAATATCCTCTATAGTCAAGACACTGCATTGGGTACTATAATTGATTTTCACTGTTTTTGAAAAGTTTAATAATTAAATTCTGGGGGGAGGTTATTTAGCAATAATATATAGTAGAATAAAATTATTAAAAAATTTATGGGACTAAATCAATTAACAAGCACTCTTTATCACTTTCAGAAGCTCCTCTCTGAATAGAATTCTGGAATTATAGTTTTCTCTAGCACCCCACTGTTATATGCAAGAAGAGATACAAAATCCAGAAAGAGAAAATTACTTGACTGAGGCCACAGAATAAATGGAAACAGAGGCAGTAGCAGGATCCAGGTCTCCTCGCTGGCTCAGCCCAATGCACAGCCCCCTTGGGCTGGCCTTGGATCAGTGGGTTATTTTTCCACACCATGAAATTAAGCTCAACATCTAGCTTTAGCAAGAGATATTTCTACCCTCCACTTCATGGGTTCTTCCCATTTATCCTCTCCCCAAATCTCCCTCCTCGCATTCAACAACATATTATACTGAAGCTCCTGACACAAATCTCTAGCCTGAAGATCAAAAGCTTCTTCTTGTTGGCACTGGGTTTATCAGAACCAGCTTGAGCTTTTATTATCCTTCATAATATATTGAATATAGACCCTGTGCAATCTACTGCCATCAGACTCAGCAGATAAATTACTTCTTTCCCATACCATCTCTATCATTTGAAGGGTATTATTTTGTGCATTAGAGAAGGTTCTTCAAGGTAGTATGAAGGAAGTAGTTCCTCATCTAGTATGTGGGTCCTGTTGAAGCCATGCTCCACACATCATCATACAGGTGCCTTTACACCTGCCTCCCCCAGCTCTCTCCTCATGACTTGAGAGCTGATATGCTACAGAAAACTGAAAAACTGACCAGCACAAACCACCCAACCAACTTCTCAACCTCTCTGGTTCAGTTTTTCCCACTCACAAAAGACAAACCTCTTCTTTAGGGTCAGGATTTTATTTCTACCCACAACAGGTATTTCAATTTCAGTAAGATCTACAAAGGTGTTGTTTCAGTGCAACGAATAAGACAGTTCTCCTATTACTGGAATTTCTCTCTCCTTTCTCTTCCCTTCTTTTTTCTTTCTTTCTTTCTTTCTTTCTTTCTTTCTTTCTTTCTTTCTCCTTTTTTCTCTTATTTATTTCTCTTGCTCTTTTTTCTTTTTTTAACGTTTATTTATTTATGTATTTATTTATTTTTCAATATATGAAATTTATTGTCAAATTGGTTTCCATACAACACCCAGTGCTCATCCAAAAAGGTGCCCTCCTCAATACCCATCCCCAAACCTCCCCTCCCTCCCACCCCCCATCAACCCTGTTTGTTCTCAGTTTTTAAGAGTCTCTTATTCTTTGGCTCTCTCTCACTTTAACCTCTTTTTTTTTATTTTCCTTCCCCTCCCCCATGGGTTTCTGTTAAGTTTCTCAGGGTCCACATAAGAGTGAAACCATATGGTATCTATCTTTCTCTGTATGGCTTATTTCACTTAGTATCACACTCTCTGATTCCATCCACGTTGCTACAAAGGGCCATAGTTCGTTCTTTCTCATTGCCATGTAGTATTCCATTGTGTATATAAACCACAATTTCCTTATCTATTCATCAGTTGATGGACATTTAGGCTCTTTCCATAATTTGGCTATTGTTGAGGGTGCTGCTATAAACATTGGGGTACAAGTGCCCCTATGCATCAGTACTCCTGTATCTCTTGGGTAAATTCCTAGCAGTGCTATTGCTGGGTCATAGGGTAGGTCTATTTTTAATTTTCTGAGGAACCTCCACACTGTTTTCCAGAGTGGCTGCACCAGTTTGCATTCCCACCAACAGTGCAAGAGGGTTCCCATTTCTCCACATCCTCGCCAGCATCTATAGTCTCCTGATTTGTTCATTTTGGCCACTCTGACTGGCGTGAGGTGATACCTGAGTGTGGTTTTGATTTGTATTTCCCTGATGAGGAGCGACGTTGAGCATCTTTTCATGTGCCTGTTGGCCATCCGGATGTCTTCTTTAGAGAAGTGTCTATTCATGTTTTCTGCCCATTTCTTCACTGGGTTATTTGTTTTTAGGGTGTGGAGTTTGGTGAGCTCTTTATAGATTTTGGATACTAGCCCTTTGTCTGATATGTCATTTCCAAATATCTTTTCCCATTCCATTGGTTGCCTTTTAATTTTGTTGGTTGTTTCCTTTGCTGTGCAGAAGCTTTTAATCTTCATAAGGTCCCAGTAGTTCATTTTTGCTTTTAATTCCCTTGCCTTTGGGGATGTGTCGAGTAAGAGATTGCTACGGCTGAGGTCAGAGAGGTCTTTTCCTGCTTTCTCCTCTAGGGTTTGATGGTTTCCTGTCTCACATTCAGGTCCTTTATCCATTTTGAGTTTATTTTTGTGAATGGTGTGAGAAAGTGGTCTAGTTTCAACCTTCTGCATGTTGCTGTCCAGTTCTCCCAGCACCATTTGTTAAAGAGACTGTCTTTTTTCCATTGGATGTTCTTTCCTGCTTTGTCAAAGATGAGTTGGCCATACGTTTGTGGGTCTAGTTCTGGGGTTTCTATTCTATTCCATTGGTCTATGTGTCTGTTTTTGTGCCAATACCATGCTGTCTTGATGATGACAGCTTTGTAGTAGAGGCTAAAGTCTGGGATTGTGATGCCTCCTGCTTTGGTCTTCTTCTTCAAAATTACTTTGGCTATTCGGGGCCTTTTGTGGTTCCATATGAATTTTAGAGTTGCTTGTTCTAGTTTCGAGAAGAATGCTGGTGCAATTTTTATCGGGATTGCATTGATTGTGTAGATAGCTTTGGGTAGTATTGACATTTTGACAATATTTATTCTTCCAATCCATGAGCAGGGAATGTCTTTCCATTTCTTTAAATCTTCTTCAATTACCTTCATAAGTTTTCTATAGTTTTCAGCATACAGATCTTTTACATCTTTGGTTAGGTTTATTCCTAGGTAATTTATGCTTCTTGGTGCAATTGTGAATGGGATCAGTTTCTTTATTTGTCTTTTTGTTGCTTCATTGTTAGTGTATAAGAATGCAACTGATTTCTGTACATTGATTTTGTATCCTGCAACTTTGCTGAATTCATGTATCAGTTCTAGCAGACTTTTGGTGGAGTCTATCGGATTTTCCATGTATAATATCATGTCATCTGCAAAAAGCGAAAGCTTGACTTCATCTTTGCCAATTTTGATGCCTTTGAGTTCCTTTTGTTGTCTGATTGCTGATGCTAGAACTTCCAACACTATGTTAAACAGCAGTAAGAGTGGGCATCCCTGTCGTGTTCCTGATCTCAGGGGAAAAGCTCTCAGTTTTTCCCCATTGAGGATGTGTTAGCTGTGGGCTTTTCATAAATGGCTTTTATGATGTTTAAGTATGTTCCTTCTATCCCGACTTTCTCAAGGATTTTTATTAAGAAAGGGTGCTGAATTTTGTCAAAGGCCTTTTCTGCATCGATTGACAGGATCATATGGTTCTTACCTTTTCTTTTATTAATGTGATGTATCACGTTGATTGATTTGCGAATGTTGAACCAGCCCTGCATCCCAGGAGTGAATCCCACTTGATCATGGTGAATAATTCTTTTTATATACTGTTGAATTCGATTTGCTAGTATCTTATTGAGAATTTTTGCATCCGTATTCATCAGGGATATTGGCCTGTAGTTCTCTTTTTTTTTACTGGGTCTCTGTCTGGTTTAGGAATCAAAGTAATACTGGCTTCATAGAATGAGTCTGGAAGTTTTCCTTCCCTTTGTATTTCTTCGAACAGCTTGAGAAGGATAGGTATTATCTCTGCTGTTCTGGTAGAACTCCCCTGGGAAGCCATCTGGTCCTGGACTCTTTTATTTGTTGGGAGATTTTTGATAACCGATTCAATTTCTTTGCTGGTTATGGGTCTGTTCAAGCTTTCTATTTCCTCCTGATTGAGTTTTGGAAGAGTGTGGGTGTTTAGGAATTTGACCATTTCTTCCAGGTTGTCCAATTTGTTGGCATATAATTTTTCATAGTATTCCCTGATAATTGTTTGTACCTCTGAGGGATTGGTTGTAATCATTCCATTTTCATTCATGATTTTATCTGTTTGAGTCATCTCCCTTTTCTTTTTGAGAAGCCTGGCTAGAGGTTTGTCAATCATGTTTATTTTTTCAAAAAACCAATTCTTGGTTTCGTTGATCTGCTCTACAGTTTTTTTAGATTCTATATTGTTTATTTCTGCTCTGATCTTTATTATTTCTCTTCTTCTGCTGGGTTTAGGCTGCCTTTGCTGTTCTGCTTCTATTTCCTGTAGGTGTGCTGTTAGATTTTGTATTTGGGATTTTTCTTGTGTCTTGAGATAGGCCTGGATTGCAATGTATTTTCCTCTCAGGACTGCCTTCGCTGCGTCCCAAAGCGTTTGGATTGTTGTATTTTCATTTTCGTTTGTTTCCATATATTTTTTAATTTCTTCTCGAATTGCCTGGTTGACCCACTCATTCGTTAGTAGGGTGTTCTTTAACCTCCATGCTTTTGGAGGTTTTCCAGACTTTTTCCTGTGGTTGATTTCAAGCTTCATCGCATTGTGATCTGAAAGTATGCATGGTATAATTTCAATTCTTGTATACTTATGAAGGGCTGTTTTGTGACCCAGTATATGATCTATCTTGGAGAATGTTCCATGTGCACTCGAGAAGAAAGTATATTCTGTTGCTTTGGGATGCAGAGTTCTAAATACATCTGTCAAGTCCATCTGATCCAATGTGTCATTCAGGGCCCTTGTTTCTTTATTGACCGTGTGTCTAGATGATCTATCCATTTCTGTAAGTGAAGTGTTAAGGTCCCCTGCAATTACCACATTCTTATCAATAAGGTTGCTTATGTTTATGAGTAATTGTTTTATATATTTGGGGGCTCCGGTATTCGGCGCATAGACATTTATAATTGTTAGCTCTTCCTGATGGATAGACCCTGTGATTATTATATAATGCCCTTCTTCATCTCTTGTTACAGCCTTTAATTTAAAGTCTAGTTTGTCTGATATAAGTATGACTACTCCAGCTTTCTTTTGGCTTCCAGTAGCATGATGAATAGTTCTCCATCCCCTCACTCTGAATCTAAAGGTGTCCTCGGATCTAAAATGAGTCTCTTGTAGACAGCAAATAGATGGGTCTTGTTTTTTTATCCATTCTGATACCCTATGTCTTTTGGTTGGCGCATTTAATCCATTTACATTCAGTGTTATTATGGAAAGATACGGGTTTAGAGTCATTGTGATGTCTGTATGTTTTATGCTTGTAGCGATGTCTCTGGTACTTTGTCTCACAGGATCCCCCTTAGGATCTCTTGTAGGGCTGGTTTAGTGGTGACAAATTCCTTCAGTTTTTGTTTGTTTGGGAAGACCTTTATCTCTCCTTCTATTCTAAATGACAGGCTTGCTGGATAAAGGATTCTCGGCTGCATAATTTTTCTGTTCAGCACATTAAAGATCTCATGCCAATCCTTTCTTGCCTGCCAAGTTTCAAAAGAGAGATCCATCACGAGTCTTATAGGTCTCCCTTTATATGTTAGGGCACGTTTACCCCTTGCTGCTTTCAGAATTTTCTCTTTATCCTTGTATTTTGCCAGTTTCACTATGATATGTTGTGCAGAAGATCGATTCAAGTTACGTCTGAAGGGAGTTCTCTGTTCTTGCTCTTTTTTCTTAGGTGTATAAATCCTTATATTATTTAAACATTCTTGCTGTTTGGTAGCTGGCATGTTACTGCCACATCTGGCCAAAGTACCACAATTTAGTTGACTGATTAATTGGTTGATTGGTTGACTTAGTGGACTTTTCTGAACATGATGCTTGGTTCAGCAATATGAGAATCACAGAATCTCTGGCTGGGTGTGCCAATTCTTAAACTGTAGCTGCCCCATTAGAAGAGTTTTTATAAAATACTGAACCGATTCTGATCTAATTTGGTCTTGGGTCTCAAAGACCTTCTGGGTGACTTATGGGTAAGCAGGTTTAGAATCTCTGGATAGGTCTAAAGGTTACCCAGGCAATCATTGATCTGATGGTTAAATCCCTTCCATTGGGAAATCTGAAATGATAACTCTTCTTGAGACAAAGATGCTCAGTAGTCTAATCTTCCAGACAATCTTCCTGGGTTTACAAACTCTGCACACTGCTACTATAGAGGGAAGCAGCATGTAGTGGTTAGTAGTAGATCAGAACCTCCTCTCAAAAAACTAGCAGTGCTTAGCTGTGGCCCTTCCTAATGTCAGGGGACTATCCTCCCAGGTCAGTGGTTTTCAACCAGGGGAAATTTGTCCCCCAGATGACATGTGACAACATACGGAGACATTTTTGGTTGCTACAACTTGGGGGACTGCTACTGGCATCTAGTGAGTAGCAGTCAGGGATGCAGTCACACATCCCACACTGCATAGGACAGCCTCCCACAACAAGGAATTATCCAATACAAAGTGTCAGTAGTGCCAAGGTTGAGAAACCCTTTCCTAGATCCTTGCTCTCAGGTTCTCCCTCCTGCCCCAGAAAACATCATCTTTAAAGGAATCCATCCTAAACCTTTTCCTTCTTTCTGAGACATGATTTCAACAATGTCTTTCAAATCAACATTTTACAACCTTTTTAAGTAGTCCCCAAATGAGATAATTCTGCTTTGCTTTTAAAAAATAAAGACTCCTGCCCAACTGTGTATGTCAGAGAGACAGAATAATCCCAGTGCCAACTTTTCCACTTGCTGCTTCCTTTCCCACTTGGCTGCCTTTCTGAAATACAAAATGAGCTGAGCCTCATGACCGAGCAGAGGCCCTGCCTCACCTGCATTGACCAGGTGCCACAGCCAGTGGAGCCAGCCATCGGGACACAGGTCACCCCATGCAATGTCCTGAGGCTCCTCAGTTTATCCGCTGCCAGCCTGGCTAGGTCAGGCTTGCTGCCAAATTGATTAATAAGTGCTGGGCCAACACTTCTAGTAGGTCCTAGACCTGCTGATTTTTCTCCCCAACTTCCTTAGATCATTTCATTATTAAATTAAAGATTGTTGTGATTTAAACTGAACTGTCAGGCAGCCTGGAGACAAACGTGGGGTTTGGTGAAGAAATTGAACCTTGGTGCTGCATTTACTGAATCCAGCCTCAGTTGGGTGCTTTCTCTTTCTCTTAAAGAAGTAATTCAAACCTCCCAGGGCTGGAAGTAGAAGCAGAACCTTCCCCTGCAGTGTCAGGAGCCCACACAGAGAGGCTGGCATGCCAGGAAAGGAAGCCGATTATAAATAGCAGAAAAAGCAGCATCAGTCAAAACTCACTGATGTGCCTGAGAAAAATGTTAAGGGAAACAAACAGCTTCTGAAATAAGAAGCAATGATCTTTTTTTATTTTTTTTTTTTAAATTTAAAGTGCTAAAGAATGAAAACAATATATATACATATAGGTTAAACACACATACACACACATACTGCATACACACAGAGAACCCAACTGAGACCCTTTAGGAAATAATGGGTAATTATTAATTGTAAAAGAACAAAATTACAAGTAGTCAGAGCCACACAGAAGAAACAGCTGTCCTTTCTCTGTGTAGTCGGTGCTATTTGTTTAGAAAGTCTATGGTTTCCCCTTCTAAAATAATTTTCCTGTTATGTGTATCTTTTTTCCAGCTTCGATGGAAACCATTTGAGATTCCAAAAACGTCTCAGAAGAAAGTGGACTTTGTGAGTGTAAGTCAACAGCATCCACACCTGCCCTCTGCTCTTTCTTCCCCAGTGAGTGATCCAGCCATCTTCAGGCTGAATGCCAAGCGGAAGCAGACTTAGAGGCAGGCAGCAGAGACAGAACCACCTGCCTCTGTTTTCAGGGCTGGCCGACGGATGTCTTACTTAGGCACCATATGGCCCCTGACACCAAAGGGCACTGGTAAGCTATTTACAACATCTCTGAATGGCCAGTGGAAATTGAGCGTTGACCTACCTGAGGTTTTTTGTTTTTGGCTAGAAAAGGGTTCTTAGCCTTTTCCCCCCCATGGACTCCTTTAATAGTCTGGCAAGTCTTGTATTTTTAAATGCATAAAATAAATTCCATAAAATTACAAAGAAGCTGATTATATTGAAATACAATGATTAACATATTAAAATAACAAATTTGGTTTGGTTTATAGTAACATATATGCTTCCTTATTAATGCACTACATCACAAGATCTATGAAAATATCTAATAACTATGGTTGTTAGATGTATGAACATAAATGATACTCTGGAATAGCCATAATAACTATATTGTGATAGAAAGAACCCATGATTTCTATCAGTGGAAAGGTTACAGGCACTTCTAATATTTCTGT
The DNA here is from genome assembly GCF_014898765.1 of Herpailurus yagouaroundi. Lineage (NCBI taxonomy): Eukaryota > Metazoa > Chordata > Mammalia > Carnivora > Felidae > Herpailurus > Herpailurus yagouaroundi. The sequence continues at coordinate 67,252,540 of NW_024412403.1, read as the reverse complement.
GGGTTTTTGCTTACATTCATATTAATTGAAGCAAATGATACATTTCAGAGATTAGTCAAAATAAATATATAATTTTGTCCCCATCCAAGTTCATGAACTTTCTGAAATGGACCCTTGGGCTCGAATAGCATCAACTCAGGTCGACAACTTTAGTTAATGCAATGCTGGTCACAAGTTCTGCTTGGTAGTTATAAGGGCTGGGAGTATTGGAACACTTGTGCTCAGAGCAAACATTGTAGGGGAGAAGGAAGGGAGCTACAATGAGGAGGGGCTCAAAGAAGCCAGTGGAGGCCTTTGCAGACCAACCTCAGCCAATGGCTTACCTAGGGAGAGTCCAGGTGCCCAGCCATAAGCCAAATTTTCTGGATCATGCAAACTCCTTGTCTATATTCAATGCTCCAAGCTCTGTGTAGACTCATCTAAATAGACCCCAAACTGGCAAACTGAGTTAAAATACAAAAATAAATCCCCCACTGTGGGTGAATTGTGGATATCTGAAGGAGCAGAGCTCCCTCCTTTCAGACCTCTCATCTGCAGGTTGGGGCTGAGAGTTTTGAGAAGACCCAGGTGTTAAGGTTTCTTGGACTGTGGATTATCAGCAGAGAGGATTACAGTTGGTCAGAATGCTTCCACTTTCCTGTTCTGGAAAAAATAGGGCTGACCCTATGTATAAGCACGGGCCTGCCTACGTGGTAAGGTGTATTTGGGGAACACTGATGTGGCAACCTTCCTCCCTAGGCCTCCTAGGTGCCTAGTTTTACCTCCAAAAGAAACTCTCCTCTAGGTTGATCTTAAGCACAAAACTGATAAAATGCCAAGTAAAGTGATCTTAGCCACTGAGACAGTCCAAATCTAGGGCCATGGCTGGCAAATAGGGTGAGCCACCACCTACTAAACATAAACAGTAAATCTTAGGCTCCCCAGAGGCAGGCTGGACCCCAAATGTCTCACTTGTCCCACAGGGCAGACCCTGGTAAAACCTTGCCACATATCTCTCAGGGACCAGTAGGAGGGCTGGCGTCTTGGACAATACTCACATTCACCCCTCCTTCTCCTGTGGTCTCTCCCAGGGCCTGCACACCTTGTGTGGAGCTGGAGACATAAAGTCTAACAATGGGCTTGCCATCCATATTTTCCTGTGTAACACCTCCATGGGGAACAGGTAAGTGGCTCAGTACTGGGGCAGAACATCCCCATTCCCTAAGAGCTATTGGTGAGAGGGTGAAAGCCAGGTTGTTGTTTTATGTTATTGTTTTTTCCCCAGAGCAACATTGATATACATTAATTAATAAAAATAAGTGAGGGCTTCAAACTTGACTGACTCCTGTAACATAAACAAAAATGTCACATAACAATGTAAATAGAAAACAGACGATGGGCATTGGGAAGGTGGAGTAGTCCAAGAGGCATTTTGACTTTAACCAGGTTTGGGTCAGAATATCTCTAATTTCTTCAAGTTCCCCAGGACTGTTTTTGAGGCCAAAGTCATACTGCATGAGAAGCCATTAAGGGCCACAAGTTGGTGGTAGGTCAGGCTGACAGACTTTGGCTTCAGGTAATAATTGTGCAAACTTAACATTCCTCAATAGAGGAGCTTAAATTTTTGAACCAGAAAAATATATAAATGGCATTCTGCCTTTTCTTGGGGAAGCAGAATCTCATGGCAGTTTTGCACTCTACCTCTGGAACCAGAATGTTACATCCAAACCCAATTCCACTCTTCCTAGCTGAGTAATCTTGGGCAAGTCATTTAAATTCTCTGAGCCATGACAAAGCACTGAAGATGTACCTTTGGGTCCAGCCTCACATCATTCCACCTTCTCTCTTTTCACTTGAGCCACAGTAGTCTTCATACAGTTCTTTCAACCTGCCATGTGTTCTCCTGCCTCACAGCATTTATTTGCATGTGCTGTTGTTTCTGTCTGGAATGTTCTCCCCACTCCCCAAACTCTTGCCTAGATAATTCCTCCAAATCTCAGGTCAAATATCTCTTCTTCAGGGAAGCTTTTGCTGACCCCTCCCATTGGAACAGGTTCATTTTTCTTCCATTCTCCTGAACTTGACTTTCATAGTGCCATGACAGTTTATGATGATATTCTATAATTATTTGATTGCTATCTGACTTCCTACTGTAAGCTTCCTGACTGTAAGCTGCATGAGTGCAGAGATTGGGTCATTTTACTCACCAGTTTATACCCAGTACTGAGCCTGGCACATGGTGGGTAGTAAACAATTTTGTGGTGTGAGTTAATTTGTCTGAACATTGTTAAAACTGAAAAATCACAGGAATTATTCTTTATGTTTCAGATGTTTTTACAATTCAGATGGGGACTTCTTGATTGGTAAGTTCTGAAGATTTCACTGTGAACTGGTCCCCAATCACAAGCTACTTTTCTATTTTATACATATTATTTTCCTTTATCCTTCAGTCTGTCTTATGTAGTCCAATCTGCAGACTGAGGTCTAGAGGTCGTTGGTGGTCTGGAACAGATTCCTGGTGTACCTCAAAGCCCCTGCTCTATTCCATAGTCTCTCTGCCTTTGCCTATCTCTGCTGGGCCTTTATAACATGGGAGATCTGGCAACTGAAAGGAAATAAAGAGTAATACCAACCTGTGATTAATTTACTAAGATAACTCTATTTGCCTTCAAACCCACTCAATAATATACCATCTGTTATCGATATCTGCAGTTTAAATAGAAATTTTCATGATGCCATCTAAAACAGAATGTCTGTTAGAGATTTCTTTGGTCTGCCAATTCTATTTGATGGTTTCAGTATTGATATTTTGAAGTCAACATTTTGGTGTAGACATTAGATATGCAAATGCCAGACTCTTGCTGGAACTACCAGAAATGAGTGGTTTTCCATCCCATTTCTGCTGCCCTTTTTGGTCAATCCACAAAACTGTGCGTATACAAACTCTTTTCCTGGCAACCAAGAGTAAACAGAGTCAACTTTTTTCTTTCACTTTCTTCTAGGTAGTAAAATTCCTAACCTAAGTTGTCAGAATATCCATTTCCCTCCATGAGACTCAATAAAGCTCTTTTCTTTTGGAATGAAAAATCAAATGCAGCCCTTAAGCCTTTTGCTCTTCATGAAGTGGTCCTCACATGGGAAGAATTGCTCACTGCTGCCCTGTCTTTTTTGTTAGTTCCCCAGAAAGGGAAACTTCTCATTTACACTGAGTTTGGCAAGATGCTTGTGCAGCCCAATGAGATCTGCGTCATTCAGGTTGGTGATGTGTCCCCTCTCCCTTGCCTCTCCCTAATTTGGGAGCAATCAGATGTTGCAGCTGCTGTTATTTCCAACTCTAAAATTTCTTGGTGGATTGTGTCTAAGCAAGGAGAGGGAGTTTTAGTCATGCAGAAGGCTCTTGTGCAGAAGGGTTAGCAGGCTTGGGTGCCTGGTTTGTTTTAAAATAAGACACCATCACAAAGCAAAGAGCATTGTCAATTTGCTTTCCGAAATACTTATATATACTTTAGACAGGGTTCTGTTCACATGGATTGGGGGAGGGGGTGCAGTGAAGATTAATTTCTTAAAAATGTGGCTATATAAGAGCACTGGGATCTCTGAGTCCAATGAGAGATTAGATTAGAATTGGTTTGGGTCATAGATGTGATTAGGAGTTATACTTTTCCTTTTTTTGTTTGTCTGTTTTGTTTTAAGTAATTATTTACTTATTTTTAATTTTTTAAAAGTTTTTATTTTTGAGAGAGAAAGAGCATGCGCAAGTGGGGGGAGGGGCAGAGAGAAAGGGTCTAAAGCATCTAAAGTGAGCTTCACGTGGACAGCAGAGTCCGATGCCGGGCTCATACTCAGGAATCATGAGGTCATGGTCTGAGCCGAAGGTAGATGCTTAACTGACTGAGCCACCCAGACACCCTAAATTTTTTGTTTTAACTCATCTTTGAGCTGGTCACCTCTCAAACATACCTCAACAGACTATAGCTGTACTTTTTGCATGTGGGGCTGGCTGTGGCTCTGGGGCGTCTTCTTTATAGCTACAGGTATGATTTGGGAGTGCTCACCAGTGTCTGCTTCCCATTCCAGAGAGGAATGCGGTTCAGCATAGATGTCTTCGAGGAGACCAGGGGCTACATCCTGGAGGTCTACGGCGTCCACTTTGAGTTGCCTGACCTAGGACCAATTGGTAAATCTTCACTACAAGCTTTTAGGCTCCCTTGAGAGATAGGACAGATAATCTCATGAGAGTGACACACCCTTCTCCCCTCATTATCTCACTCAAATTTCAACTTTCCTCTCCAGACAACTTCTCTAGACCAAGTGTAGTTGAGAAGTTCAGAAACCTATTAGAACTCCCTAAGCAACCCCAAATATTTTTTTCAGACCTCTAAGTTCAGGGATTCAGTGTCATGGCCGACCCAACTGATGAAATAAAATCATTAATTAGTTCATCGGTATATCAATCCATCAGCTAGTCTTGGCTCTTGTGTTGTGCTGAGGGTACTGACAGGAATCTCATTAAGGGTAACACAAGCCTTTTCCCATAAAATACATACATAAAAGTGAACAACCAAAGCCAACATGTTCTAAATCTCTCTCTCTAGAGTAGTATATAGACCGTTGAAGAGCAGACAATGTAAAATAGATTTCTGGCTATACAGTGTATATCCTGAAGGATGTAGAAGTTTGGGTTACTGGGGGGCCAAGTCACCAGGAACAGCTTTACAGAAGACATGAGATTTGATTAATCCTTGACGAAGAGTTGAGGAAAAATAAAAGGAAAGGGAACAGCTTAAGCAAAAACATACGTGTGGGAATGAGCTTTGTGAATAGGAGGGAGATCATCTTCTTAAGTCAAGAGGGTGTGTGTAGACGATAAAGTAGAGAAAAGCTATAACAAGGGCTATACTCCTATGGAAAGGGGACACAGGCTGAAGTGCGGATAGTCTACAAACTTCACATTCCTACTCATCACATTCCACAAAATCTACACAGTTAACTCAGAGCTATGAAGGAGCTAGAAACCACAGCCTCTATGAGGCAGATTAAAACTTTCAAAAGTGAATCAAGGTCCCCACCCCCGATTCTTCTGGCAAACTGGAGGCAGAAGATGCAGGAGAGAAGTGAAGGTGGTAGGAGTTGTTCTCAAAACATCTCTTGGAGTGAAAGGAGTGGCTTGGAAAATGGGCCCTTGGTTTCATCTTTGGCATGTTTGCTGAAGGTGGTGGCCACACCTCCCAGTTCTTCCTTTCCTTGTCAACAGCTTTTTTAGAGCAAAACAGGCCAGGCCAGCATGTGCCTTCTGGTCACTCCCCTGGGGAGATCCAAATAGTCAGAGGAAGGTGGGAGGCAGCAGAGAGGCAGCTGGAGCCACGGTGGGCCGTCTGTCATCCTGCTCACCACCCGCTCTTCCCACTTCAGTCTGGCTTCCTGCTGCTCTACAGCCAGCATAGCCTCCAGGTTCCATGGAACACTTACCCTCTGGAAAATATATATAATTTACTAACCAGCTGGGGGCTTATATTTTTTAACCCCAGGAGCTGGAAATGATAAAACACTCCCCAGGTCTCTCCTCTCAGAGTTAAATTATGTTTTTGCACTTATACTTTTTATTTTTGGTCTTTTGATTTATTTTCCTTCTCTGGAGGGAACACTCGGTCCTAAGCAAAGGTAAGCAGGCAAGTCCTGAATACTTTTGTCCTGAGTGGCAGACAGATTTGTCAGGCTGGAGAGCAATTCTGCAGATTGATTCTGAGTTCTGTCTGAGGAGCAGAGGCATGCCTGGGGCAACAGTATGTAACCCTTCCTTTTTGAGATCAAGGACTGTAGATGAGTTCTAGAATCATCATGGTTTTCTTAACAGAGAAGTTCTAGTATTCTACCAGACCTTCCCTTTGCCTCTTTTCTAGCCTCATCCTCTCCCCTCACCTGCAGTGATGCGGTAATGCCTGTAACATGGTTGATAAGCCATACTTACTCTACAACTTTAGGAGGTGATGCTGGTGATGATGATGATGATGATGATGATGATGATTTTCATGATTCTTTTTACTAATCATGTTTCCTAATCTTTTTCCTAATCCTTTACCTTCCTTTTAGGAGGTAAAAGGTAAAAAGGATTCCAATGAGCATTTGGACAATGAAAACAAATTATGGAATGGCTTTTGACATGGAAGAGAGCCCTTTCTCTTTGTGCAACTGTAGGCATCTTTCCTATATGATTTCACAAGTGTCTAAAAGACTTTTGGGTTGCTGTGTTCTAGGAGCTAATGGCCTGGCCAATCCTCGTGATTTTTTGATACCCGTTGCCTGGTATGAAGATCGCCAAGTGCCAGGTGGCTACACTGTGATTAATAAATACCAGGGCAAGCTATTTGCTGCCAAACAGGTAAAGTAAGAGGATGATTGGAAGACAGGAAGGGAATATTAAGCACCTACTGATTGCTAAGGCCAGTGTTAAGTACTCGACATATATTCTTTAATCTTTATAAGTACTTGACATATATTATATTCTTTAATCTTTACCATACCACTAAGTAATTACAAATAAGGTACTATTTGTCTCATTTATAGTCATGAAAAGGGAATTACAAATAATTTGCCAAATGCCATAGTAAATGGCAGAACAAGCATTAGTACCTATATCTCTTTGACTCCAAAGGTCATGCTCTTTCTACTCACCAAGCAATAAAAATCCTGGCAATATAGTAGATCTCTATAAATGGTGTATAAAATATAATATACAGGCAGGATAGTTTGTTCTGAAAAGGGAAATGAGTAAACAAGCAGGTCACCCAATATTTATATTATCAATGGCCACCATATTTCAAATACAAGCCATGACTGATACAAAACAAGTAGAACTCAGTTCATTAGCTTGACTTAGTTTATACCAACAGCCTTGTAAACTCAAAGACAAGCAAAGACTTATCCCTTATTAGGGATATATTAACAAATAATAACAATATGTAACCTATAATATATCAGATATATTATATTATTACTTAGTATATGGAATATATATTAGCAGAAAGTAATCATATAAACAAAGCAATCCAAAGATTTCTTCTGTTTACCATTATCTATTAGCATTATTTTTGCCCATTTGACATATTGCTTATATTTTTCAAGGCATATTATTTTTCTTGGACAGCATCTAGAGGGTATGCTAACCAGCAGAGGCCAACTAGTTTGGCACTTAAAATTAACCCCTGAGAGTTAATTGCCTGCCTTATTGACACATTGTCACCTTCATATTGTCTGGGTCAGGATTTCTCAGAATGTGGTTCAGAGATCATTTGCATCAGAAATTCTGAGGGAGGCTTGTTTAAAATGCAGGTTCTTTGATGTTACTCCAGCCTAGCAAAAATGATAACTTCTGGGAATGGAGTGTGGAAACCTTCAGTCATTTTAAGCATGCTCCCCATATTATTTTTGACATACAGTTGAGAGAGAGCCATCATTCTAGAGGCAGCCAGCAGCTCCATGGGTTTCCACTTCCCAAGTGAACTCTGTGCTGGTTATTCCTTGTGTGACCTCCTACATTGATCCATTATCCCTTCTCTGCCACGGTCTGTCACCTGAGAGCTTGACCTATATGGGCTCCCTAGGCTTTTGGTTAGGTTCAACCTGTGAGAGGTACTCACAGGAAATTGGAGGGCAGGAGGAAAGACAAGTTGGGGTTTTTCTTCCCCTGCTTCTTCCCTAGTTGGGACTTCATCCCTCCATGATCTCAGCTCCTGTTGGGTAGCCTCAGTGGTGTGCTGAAACCAGTTCATACTGGCATGAAAGAGCTAATATACACATTCTTCCCAGCTTTGTGTTTGTTCAGCAACATCACGTTAGTAGATGAAAAAATGATCATGGTGAGAGTATTTATACCCCAGAAATTAGCAAATGCTATAAAACAGAGCTTTTTAATTTTTTCCAGAGAGGCAGTTGTTAAATATATACCACCACACCACTGAACAGCCCCTTCTTCATGGTTCTAGCTCTTGCTTGAATCCTATAACAGCATTTTCTTCCCATATCCCTCAGGCCTAGGAATGGCAATATCTTCCCACTGTTGCTAGACTCAGAAACCTCACCATCTCTAGTCAGTTCACTTAACTCTAATCATATCTGTCTGAGTAGTCCCTTCAGTAAAGTCTTTAGAACATTCTGAATTTGGTTCCGTTTCCAGAACAGATGCATAACTACAATGGGGACTACCTTCCTGTAACAGAGCACTGATCCTCTCCTACCCCAGGGCAGGCCCAGGAAGCATCACCTTAGGATTGTTCTGGAAACTCAAGTCCTTGAGTCCTAAGGGAACTCTTAGATCCCTTCTCACCCTCCTGCACTTACCAACCCAGGCACTGTGTGTACCAGAAGCTCCTCTAGACAGCAATTACCTGGAGAGCAGTCACAGCAAGTGCACCGGGAAACCCAGACGGTGGCCCAGATTGTCTGAGAATTGCTGACATTCGCAGATTCTCACAACTGTGTTAAAAATTGTTGAAAAGGCACTACTTGGAGAATGCATTGTGCTTCTGCTGCACATGTGATCTGAGGCAGCTGCAGCTTATGAACTGGAAAAATAGGGTTAGTGGCTTAGCAAGGGACAGTCTGTAGGCACGTGAAGCAACCACAACATGATTCAGGGTTATACTTCTCCCAAAGGATTGTATTATTAGATTATGTGAACAAAATCAAATCAGGAGAGACAGTGATGCCAAATACAAACTGTGGAATCACAGCTACAAAAGCATTAAGTACTAAGATCACCCTTTCCTGCTTTTTTTGTGTTTGTGTGATCAGGATGTCTCCCCATTTAACGTTGTGGCCTGGCACGGGAACTACACCCCCTACAAGTACAACCTGGAGAACTTCATGGTCATTAATTCAGTGGCCTTTGACCACGCAGTAAGTCTGAACCATGGAGGGGCCTGGAGATAGGGTAGCCCTTGGATGGGAGGGGTCCATAGTAGTCCCCTGACGTTCACAGATTTAATGTTTCCAGTGTCACCCTTGGAAGGCCACGATATAGTCATTCATCATTATGCTGACAGGAATTTGAATCATCTACAGCAAGGCTTTGGTGAAGGAGTAAATAACAAGCTAGTGGGAGAGCCAAGCCTTCCATGTAACACTCACCCTTGAACACAGCCCGGTTCTCACACAGAGGATCACAGCAACCCCAATAGATGGCTAAAAACTTAGTTTCTTCTTGGAAAAGGCTAATATTAGTGATAAAGTGATAAGAAAGGAAAATCTCTGGATTTGGAAAGTTCTCTGTCCTGCTTACAAATGCTGAGTCTGCTTGGTCTAGCTGCCTATTCCAGTGCTTCTACTCCTGGCTGTTTTCAGCAGTGATGGAGCAGACAGCCCTCTTCTAAAGTTCCTCAGAATGTTCAGTGCTTGAATTTAAACCAAAGAAAGTGAACTTGGTCATATTTTTCACTCAATTAGAGGCCCACAAATAGGTCCCTGGTCTACAGGGCAAGCTCCCAAGGCCCCACATTCATGATAAAATGCTAGCTCTGAGATCCTGGGGGAAAGTTCATTTTGCAGCCTGGTTCATAATAGATTAACTTAACCCACAAGCTGACGGGATAATTAGAGCAGAAGCCAGAGAACCAGAGACAGGAAGATTACTCTGAGCCAGTTCAGTTTATCTCTAGGGGGACAAAACTACCTTTCTGAAGAGCAACAACTCGTAACAAAACCAAAAGGGAAAAGAAAATGAGGCATCAAGACCAAAACAGCATGAAAAAGGACCCTGAGACACTGATAGAGCTTTATTTGAGCCTCACTACCTTTTCTTTAACAGTTTCAGATCATTTCTCATGACGGATGAAGAAGTTTAAAGTCTCACGGCAATAGGGTTGGGTTTTTGGCTTGCCTTTGCATAGTTTCAATCTCTGTGCTGCTGCCACAGTTATTTTTCCAAAATCCTATTTTATGACTCCTTCAGCACCCCCCCACCACCACTACCACCACTAGCAATGCTAAAGGGGTAAGGAATAGACAGATCTCAACCATCTTTGAATCCCAGACCCTAGAATGGCATGTGAAAGCAAACATGAACATTGATTTTTTCCAAAATTAGCTGGTGTTAATTCATTTTGCTTCATGCACAGCAAGAGGGGAAAGTCAGATGAGTGATTACTGCACCTTATCGATAAGCCAAAATTCAGGTCTGGTCATTCTACCACTGCATTAGAAAACCTTTTCAGCCTCCCTGTGGTTTAGGATCATCTGAGCTCTGAAGCATGGTATCTGATGTTCTCCACCATCTGGCCCTGGACTCCTTTTTCCAGTATTAACTCTTAGCCCCTCTTCCCTTTGCCAGTGCACCCTGGCAATGCTTTCTTGCCTCTTGACAAAATCTCTGTGCACTTTGATGTATTTCTTGTTTTCTATGCTTCAAATGCCTTTTCCTCTCTTTCCTGCCTCCCTCCTTTTTCTTTCTTTCTCCTTTCATTCCTCAGGACCTTCCTCAAATATCACCTCCTCTTCGAAGCCTCCCCTGATCCTCTCAGTAGGCAGGCACTCTCTATACTCCCTTGGATTTCTACTTATAAAGTGAGATTATCCTTGGCACCTTGCTAGGATTAGTTGTTCATGCACCTGTTTTATGACTCCTTCAGCACCCCCCCCACCACTACCACCACTAGTAATGCTAAAGGGGCAAGGAATAGATAGATCTCAACCACCTTTAAATCCCAGACCCTAGAATGGCATGTGAAAGCAAACATGATCATTGATTTCAATTAAATTGAATCTCAATCTTTCCACTGAAAGATTCTAAAGTTCTTTTAAAATCACAATATTGTTTCCCTCGACACTACCACCGTCCAAACTAGTGATGTAAGTGGTGGATTTTAGACCTGAGAATCAAACAGGGGTAAGAAAGCAATGAGGATGGCATCTGGAATCTCTGCGAGGCCCCCAAAGAGAAGCACATTCTACATTTATACCAAAAGCTAGATACTATTTTATTGCTGTTTCAACCTCACTCTGAGCATCTATTCTGCGAAGAACTCCCTGAAGCACATCCCAGCTCTTCACCCTGACCTGAGGTTGAGAGGCAGACACGACTGGTTCTCAGACCCACATGGTAATATTTGCATGAAATGGCGGCTCAGCAGGATGAGAAAGCAGTTCCAAGTCTTCTTCGCTGGTATTAATTCATTTTGCTTCGTGCACAGCAAGAGGGGAAAGTCAGATGAGTGATTACTGCACCTCATCGATAAGCCCAGAACACTTAGCCTGGCCTGTGTGGTTTGATCAGAATTTAGAGCATCAACTTGGAAACCCCTTCCAGTGTGGGGACACATGTGCCACCGTCCAGCCACCTCCTTTCCATCGTGGGCTCAGTGTCTCCTTGTGCTTTCACAGGACCCATCCATCTTCACAGTATTGACCGCCAAGTCTGTCCGCCCTGGGGTGGCTGTCGCTGATTTTGTCATCTTCCCACCTCGATGGGGGGTTGCCGATAAGACCTTCAGGCCTCCTTATTACCACAGTAAGTCTCTCTTTTCCCAAGCCACATTGGAAACCAAAGAGATAGCAAAGCGGTGAACCTTATTACCCATTGGGAATACCACCAAAGAGTTTCCAGACACCATGCTCTGGCTGGCTTTCAGGATCCTGCCTCCTGAGACCCAGTGCTGCTCCTCAGACTTGTAGCGGCTGAAACACCACAGATGGAGATGGCAGTGATGTGTTGACTCTGAGAAGGAAGTAATTAATGCCTACAGCCCAGTTTCCCTGGCCCTGAGAAGAGGCAGAAAGGCTGATAAAGTGTGAAGCAAGACGTTTCTTTACATGTCAGACCCTTCTTTTTAGGGGAGAGAGAATGGTGGGATGTGGTTGGTAACTTTGTTGTTTTTGGAAAGCTCTTGATCTAAGTCTGGTTCGAGAGCCAGGAAATGTGCCTTCTCCAATTATTTTGGTGGGATGAAACAGACTGCCGTTCACACTAGGGAATGGACTCCATTCTGGAAGCAGTTTCTGTGGAGTATTAGTTACCTAGAACAGAACTTACTAAATCTATTATTTTTATTTTATTAATATTATTACTAGCAGCTAACAATTATTAACCATTTTCCGTGGCTATACGTTCCTTATAAGAATTAACCCACTTAATCCTCAAAACAGTTGTAAGAGGGAGGTAATATCATTATTCCCTTTTTTTCAGAAGGTGAAATTGAGGCATAAAGATTAAGTAATTTGGGAAGACTGAGTAACTTGCTCAAGGCCCCACATCTAGTTAAGTGGTCGAGTCAGGGTTTAATTGAATTAAATGTGTGCCAGAGCACACATACACTCGTTACCAGTAACTGATGTGCCTAGCCCAGTGCCCAACATACAATATGCATCTAATAAACATTTACTTAATTAGTAAATGCATCACCAAGAATGAATAAGGTATTTCATGGCTATATTTAATGAAGTTGGCATTTTTAGTTGTGCAATAGCTAGCTGTAAATCCAACCTAAAGGTCAATGTACAATTCCACTTCTTGGAGATTGTATTTCTGTACATAGAGTTCTGAAAAGACTCTGAGGTACATTTCAGCTAGAATATTCTTTTTTTTTTTTCAAGTTTATTTATTTTTGAGAGAGAGAGAGCAAGTGGGGGAGGAACGAACACAGAGAGAGTGAATCCCAAACAGGCTCTGCGCCCTCAGAACAGAGCCCTATATGGAGCTCTAACCCACAAACCATGAGATCATGACCTGAGTCGAAGTCAAGAATCAGGTGCCTGAACGACAGCCATCCAGGCACTCCACAGCTGGAACATTCTTAAAAATAAATCCCTTTCCTTAGTCAACCTCAGGGCTTTCTGTCTATATAAGGTTCCTCCCTATATGTACCAGCTCCCAGGTGCCCCAGCTCAACAAGATATAACAGTGCACTGAATGGGTAATTTAGGCATTTATAAAAGGTGGAGAAGTAGGGCCCTAAGGATGGAAGAAAGCCATTTTATGGTCTAATTCCAGCACCACATTTTTCAGGTGACATCATTATGGTGGAGAAAAGGATACAATCAGTTACCACCACAAAGATACTACTTTGTCAATAGAGTCAAAATAAACTATCATCTTTTCTGAAGAGTATCAAGCCCATCATAGGCCCTAACTGTTCTGGAAATCAATCCCCTAGAAGACCTGCTGTCCAGGAGAACTGTTTTAGCTTAGCCTGTACCTGACATGCTAGCCCTTGATAATTCACTATTTCACAGAGTTCTTGTTTTGAGGCTGCTATGTACCTCTATGTACCTGATATGGTAGTTTTCAAATTTTCATATATGTCAGTGTCACCTGGAAGGCTTGTTAAAACAGATTCTTGGGCCCCACCTTCAGAATTTCTGTTTTAACAAGGTCCACGGTGGGGCCTGAGAATTTGCCTTTGTAACAGGTCCCCATGTGATGCTCATGCTGCTGTTCCAGGAACCACACTTTGAGAATATTAGGGAGATAAAAATCACTTAGAATGACTCTTAAAAAAAATGTATCCCCAGCACCCACTCTTGGAGAGTATAATTAGTTGGTTCTGAGGTAGAACCTCAGAATCTGCATTTTGAATTAGCAAGGCAGCAAGACCTTCTGATGCGGAAGGTCTACAGGCCACATGTTGAGAAACACTGGCCTGTGGCTTACCTCCCTACCCAGAGAGGATAATAGAACTGTCTAACTTAGACAAGTTTGCTGTTGTGCTACAGCTCTCCAGCCACTCCTAGACTTGAGCTTGTAGTTCAGCCTGCCTGAAACAAATGACCTTGTGAAATGCCTCTTATAATTTTTTAAAAGTCTCTCAAGTACATTTGGCCAGGATAGATAACAGAAAGGTATGGTTGCCTGATTTAGTTGGAAAAAATACAGAACCCCAAGTTAGAAATTATTTTTTCCAGATATATTAAAACTATTGCTTTAGCAATATTATCAAAATCTTTGCTACTTTGATGTGACTTTATAGGAGAAGTGAAGAATTATTTCTGTAGAAATATTGCCTCCAGTCATCTTAATGTACTTTAGTCAACTGGATTCAGCATTAATCAGAAAGGCAAGGTCTACCCTCCCCCTGCCCTTTGAAATATAGGAAATGATATAGAAATGTCATCACCAAAGTCATTGCTACCTAAATTCATATTCAGATCAAAGCTGAATTCTGTATTGCTCTCTTCTTAAAATTAAGCCATGAAGGTGACTCTGAGGACACATACTAGATTGAGGAGTGTAACAGCACACTTAAGTCATGAGCAGACCTGCTTTTAAAATATAGACACTTTATGCTTACAGTTGCTTCTTTTCCTCTATTTCTGCTTCATGGAATAATGAGTAGAGCTATGATTCGGGTCTTACCTTTTCTACGTGTGCCTGCAGCAGAATTTTGTTTCCTAGGCAGGATAAAAATGACTGCCTAGTCAATGACAGAAATATTTTGGCACTTGATTATACTTCACATGTAAGGAACTTATCATGCCAATGTCCAGCTTTGCAAGGGTTGCCAATGCCATAGCTCTCTGCTCTGCTCATGATTTTCACTCTCGGCACTGTCACAGAAGGGACTATGAAAGTAACTTTAAAGGGACTATTTCTTACTCAATCACAGAACTTAGCAGAGTGTTCAATTACATCTGTGGGATGGATGGATTGGTAGACAGATGGGGTGGAGAATGGACAGATGGATGGGTAGATGGGTGAATGGATAGAAAGACACTTGCTCAGGTGTTGTATTTCTTTAATTCTTGCTCTAAATATGTTGCTGTTCCAATAAAGAGGTTTATTTCAATAGAAACATGATTGAAATAGTAGGCACATGGTGATTTTTTTTGTCAAATTTTTTGACTCCAGAAAGCACAAAACCAACATACTTATATTAAAGCAAATTTCCATTTAATATGAGAGAACTTTCTAACACCCAGAGCTTTTCAATAATATGGTAGACTGCTTTGTTGAGTAGAAAGCTTCCATTCACAGGAGGCATGCAGACAGACCCAAGAAGTAATGCCAGGAATGACATAGAATATTCTGTACTGAGTAGAAGTAGTGATCCTTTCCAATTTAAAAATTTTAGGATTCTATAAAGAGAATATCAATGGAAATAGAAAGAAAAGAATGAATCTCAGAGGCATTTTGGAAAGTGGAAAATAAGATGGTAGATTCAGCTACAGAAGATAGTATTTGTTAGACTATATAGCATTTATGGACTGTTTTTTACAGATACTAAGATCCTTTCACATGGATTATCATTTGATAATAGACTCCAAGTCCAGCGTTCTTTCCATTATATGACCCTTCCATCAACACACACACACACACACACACACACACACACTCTCTCCATCTCAGTTTTCTGGATTGGGAATCAGAAATATGGTGATACCATGTACTACTGTGGGGCTATTTGGAGGAGGATTAGATAAGATGTGGGAAAAAAGATCATTCTAATATGGGGCTTATAAGCCTAGATGACAGAGTACATTTTTATTATTACTTTCATTTTAATTATTATTAAAATCATCTGGCTATGATTTTCTTTAGATTCAACATCATTTGTTTCAGGCAATGGAACTTAAGACCTCTGACAATCCACATGGCCATCAAGTAGAGTTTTGCCTACCAAGGGTTCCACATTAATGAATGTTTTGTGGGTTCCTCCCGCCTCTGTATTCTTTAGTAATCCTAAAAATGTATCATATTCTCCTATCTTCTTGGCAGTGCACAGAAAAAATGCTTGGGAGGTCTTGGTATTTTACAGGTTTTGCCTTAGATAATTAAAATAATATTATTTCAGGGGTGCCTGGGTGGCTCAGTTGGTTAAGCATCCAACTTCAGCTCAGGTTACGATCCCATGGTCCATAGGTTCAAGCCCTGCATCGGGCTCTGTGCTGACAGCTCAGAACCTGGAGCCTGCTTCAGATTCTGTGTCTCCCTTGCCCATGCTCTGTCTCTCTCCATCTCTCAAAAATGAATAAACATTAAAATAATACTATTTCAACCCTCCTAGGGAACTGCATGAGTGAATTCATGGGACTTATCAAAGGTCACTATGAGGCAAAGCAAGGTGGATTCCTGCCAGGGGGAGGCAGCCTGCACAGCTCAATGACCCCCCACGGGCCTGATGCTGACTGCTTTGAGAAGGCCAGCAAAGCCAAGCTGGCACCCGAGAGGATTGCTGATGGCACCATGGTAAGCAAGTTAAATGCCAGGCTCTGGCAGCCTTGGGGGTCCCCAACCTTGTTGAGAGGAGTAGCTCGCTTTTGTATTTCTCCAACGTCAGAGAGAAGGAGTCAGGAGAGGAGAGTGTGTGTCTCTCTGTGTGTATATGCCCGTGTGTGTATGTACACACCCCTAAATGTATACTAGACTTCTGATGTGGTAGGGTAGAAAGATATTCGGACTTGCGTCAGACCTGGGATCAAATCCTAGCTCTCTGGGGACACCCGAGTGGCTTAGTAGGTTAAATGTCCAAATCTTGATTTTGGCTCAGGTCACAATCTCACAGTTCATGAATTCAAGTCCCACACTGGGCTCTGCACTGATAGTGCAGAGCCTGCTTGGGATTCAGTCTCCCTCTCTCTCTGCCCCTCCCCTGATTGCTCTCTATCTCTCTCTCAAAATAAATAAAAATAAGCTTAAAAAAAATCCTAGCTCTTAGTTCCTACAAACCCTGAATAAGTTACTTAACTTCTCTGTGCTTCATTTCCCCCCATCTGTAGAATGGGTGTGGTATTCATCCCAGCAGGTGGCTGTATTTAACCTTGCGGACTGTCCAGCACTGTTCAAATATAAAGGAATATTATTAATACTATGTAATAGGTCTTCTCTTATCTGTATGCAGCCCAGAGTATATATGCTGTGTCTCAGAATCATCTCCTGCTTTTTGAGGTAATCCTCTAGGGCCACAGTACCCAGGGATGCAGGATGTCACCTTCAGTGGAATTCTCAAGCCAAGGAGGATCAGAAAGCCTTTGCCTCACTATAGTCAGGGCTTGTGAGAAGCAGTTCTCAGCTGTTTTCTCATTTTCTTTTGCTCTCCTTTGGCATGGGATGAAATTGATGGGATTTAAAATCTGTTTTGCGTTCTTCCTGTGTCAAGCTATAAACATTGAGGCTGAACACAATTGCAGTTGACTGCGGTACTTAGTTTTACTTTATTTTTGCATTCTTGGAGGTGGAGTTTATGGACCACAAGGAGTAATTTTATGTTAAGTCATATGCAAATTTGCTTTACATTTTTAAACAAATGCCTTCAATGCTACCTGACTTTAAAATCAATAGCACAGGCCTTCCTGACTCCATGCCCAGCTTGCAAACAGACAGCATTATCTGTCTCTCTGTCCAATGCAGTTTGCATTGAACAGTTCCAGGACCAGAGCTGATAGAGCTGATCTGCAAGGGGAGGGTGCAGAGTCCCATCTGCTTGACCTTGGCTCTCTTTCCCTTTCCAAGGGCCTTTGCAAAATTTCTATGGAACTCTACATCTCTTTGAGATGTGGTTTGACAATCTCAATTAAGATATTGCTTCCAGGGGTGCCT
The DNA here is from genome assembly GCF_014898765.1 of Herpailurus yagouaroundi. Taxonomy (NCBI): domain Eukaryota; kingdom Metazoa; phylum Chordata; class Mammalia; order Carnivora; family Felidae; genus Herpailurus; species Herpailurus yagouaroundi. The sequence continues at coordinate 67,235,040 of NW_024412403.1, read as the reverse complement.
GGGTGGCTCAGTCAGTTGGGCGTCTCTGACTCTTGATTTCAGCTCAGGTCATGATCTCAGGGTTGTGAGATTGAGCCCCATCTTGGGCTATGCACTGAGTGTGGAGCCTGCTTGAGATTCTTTCTCTCTCCCTCTTCCCCTCCCTGATCTCTCAAAAAATAAAAATAAAATAAAAAATAAAAAAATAAGCCAAGGGCTCTTTGAGGTACATGGGCTACCCCACACTTGCCACTCAGTAACCTTTGGTGCCCAACTTGGCTTTGGATGTCAGTGTTATCAGGGAGCACTGTTCTACATCAATGAGGCAAGGACAGAGCTGTTTTTATGAGGAACAAGACTCTGGGAAATGCATAGGGCCTGGAGCACTAGCCAGAAAGAACTCTCCTATGTAAGGGATTAAGGGCAGGGGAGGCCTTGAGTAGCCAGACAGCCCAGACTACCTGGCAGGGGAGGGTCCAGCACTTTACTTAGACCTAACTTTGGGTCTCCATCACCATTTTCCATTATATAATTGGGACCCAGGCCTATCTATACACCTCATCCTTATTCCAGTTTGGAATAAATGAACTTTGTATAATACCATCTTCATAACTCAGCTGGGATGGGGTTTTGTTACTCTGTTCAGACAGCAAGCTTCTTAAGAAGCAGGCAGCAAAGAGGCAACAACAGACAAGAACGACCGTAATAACAACCCTTATACCTGAATAGGGCTTTATAATGTGCACGGTGGTTCCACACAATCTGATACGGTCCTCATATCAAGCCTGTGGTGAGAAGTCAGGCAGGGACAATCATCTCCCTGAAGCTAATGTATATTAGATACCAAACATTAACATGGGTTCTCTGGGTTGTGACCCAACTTTTATCTTCCTTTCGTCCATCTATATTTTTAAAATTTCCAATAATGTGAACACATAAGAATTGTAGGGTTTTATTTTGTTTTTGTTTTATTTTTAAAAGCCACAATGGTAGGAAAATCAGCAATTGGTGAAGCTAGAATGTCTAAGCTGCACAGAGCACTTGCATATTCTTTCTGTTGGGGACAAAAACCTCCTGAACACAGAGGGACATCAACCATTCAGTCTTCTGGGATAGGTTTTTTAAAAGTACTACAGCCAGTCCTACCTCCTCCTTCCTCCTCCTCCTCCTCCTCCTCCACCTCTTCTTCTTCCTCCACCTCTTCCTCCTCACTCTCTCTTTACCTCCTTCTCCTTTTCCCAGGCCATCTCCTGGTCAGAGTCCTTAAGAACAAAACTCAAATCTCAGCTCTGCCACCTCTTGTTACTATCGCTTAAGACAAGCCACTTCCAGCTTTGAGCCAGTTTCCTCCTCTGCAAAAATGGCGGTTATGGCCTCCCCACAGGGACTTAGCCACAGTAAGTGATGGCTCCTAAGAAGATGAATATTCCTAAAACTCTTCCACCTCTGCCCTTGGATCTAGCATATTTAGCTCCATAATGCTGCAAGGACAATGTGATGCTTACATGCCCAATTCCATTGTATAGAATGAAACTTGGAGCTAGGAGAAGGTAAGGGCCTTGCACCAGGTATCACTCGCCTAGAAGTGGTAGGGCTGGAGCCAGAACCCAAGGTGTGAGCCTGTTGTCCTCACCCTGCTAGCACACATGATTCATTATTCAAAGATTCTGCCTACCTACATCTTTTCTCTTGACATCTAATCAAATGTATTTTATTATCCACCTCACTTCTTTTTTGTCCCCTCCCCCATTTCCTACAGGCATTTATGTTTGAGTCTTCTCTAAGTATGGCCGTCACCAAGTGGGGGCTCAAGACCTCTAATTGTTTGGATGAGAATTACTACAAGTGCTGGGAACCTCTCAAGAGCCACTTCACTCCCAATTCCAGGAACCCAGCAGGACCTAACTGAGACTGAAGCAGTGCTATCATAATTGAGAATGGATTTGTGTGGTTTTATTTAGAATATCATGCCTTCTGGCAGTATGGGGGAGGGGGTCGGTTAAAATGAGAACTCACTTTTTCACAGGCAAATAACTCAGACATTTGTAGAAATGTTTTTGGAAAGTTCTATGTCAGCTTAATTCCTCAATAAATACTTGACTGGTATTCTGTAGAAGTAGCAATTGGTCATAATCAGGTCGTGATGAGACATACCTATAGTGGCCAGGACTGGGGGCAGTCCATGAGATTGGCTCAAGATCAAGAGTCTTTTCACATGAGTTTGCCTGGATACCCTTATTCCAGGAGCGCAAATCCAGGGTGTTTACCACAGACCACAAGGAAGGACAGGCCAACATAGGGACCATGAACTGAGGCTGAAGCCAAGGCCAAGGTCCCAGGCATAGGGAAGCACAGGGGGTCAGCAGAGCCCCAAACATCCAGTGTCTTCCTAAAACAGATGGGCAGCCAGAACAACAGGCTAATTATTTTTTTTTTTAATTTTTTTTTTTTAATGTTTTATTTATTTTTGAGACAGAGAGAGACAGAGCATGAACGGGGAGGGTCAGAGAGAGAGGGAGACACAGAATCTGAAACAGGCTCCAGGCTCTGAGCTGTCAGCACAGAGCCCAACATGGGGCTCGAACGCACGGACCGTGAGATCATGACCTGAGCTGAAGTCAGACGCTCAACCGACTGAGCCACCCAGGCGCCCCCAGCAGGCTAATTATGATAGTCATGTAGCAGCCAGTATAGTTGGTTGTGGACAAGAAGCCCAGCCACCAAGAGTGAGCATCATTCAGTGAGGAGACCAGCAGTCCTGTTTTTTCCACTGAAAACCCCGTATCTCGTGAAACCCTCAGGCCCGGTCAAACCAGAGTGGTTAGCCCCCCTACTATTCATTCATTGATCATACCACTTGAGAGCCATTCAATGAGTCCTTGCTACGTGTCATCTACAGAGTGAGTCCCTGGGGGTGAGTGATTGAGAAGGAAGAAGTCATCTCTCCCCTTAGCGAGCTCACAGTCTGGGGACACCAGAACCAAAGAAGATCAAGGTCCCAGCACAGAACCACAGCAAAAATGAGGCAGTGAGGTATACAAACACTATGCCCAACAGCTCCCTTCCTGTGGCCGGCATCCCTCCCAAGGACTGGGCTGTCCAAGGCTCTGGGGTGAGCTGATTAGGTTCTCTTGGAGAGAGAAAACAGGCAAATCAGAACAGAAAAGAATGGCAAGTGTATTTTTCACCACTCTAGTTCTATAGTTTTAGCACATTCTCTCCTCTGTGTTGCCCAAGTATCAATTTTGATATGCTGCTACTAAGTTTTTGTTTAACAACAGGTAGTGAGAGTCAGCTATGTACCAGGGCCCAGGAACCAGGGCTGCCAAATAAAACAAAAGATGCCCAGGTAAATTTGAATTTCAGATAAACCCTGAATAATTTTTAGTACAAGAGTGGACATGGAAACCTGTCTTTTTTTTAAGTTTATTTATTTATTGAGAGAGAGAGAAAGGGAGAGAATGAGCCTGGGAAGGGCAGAGAGAGACAAAGAGAGAGAATCTCAAGGAGGCTCCAGGCTGTCAGTGCGGAGCCCAATGCAGGGCTCAATCCCACAAATCATAAGATCACGACTTGAGCTGAAATCAAGAGTTGGATGCTTAACTGACTGAGCCACCCAGGTGCCCCAGAAACCTGTATTTTTATTTGATAAATCTGGCAACTCTATGAGGGATATGGTGGTCCAAGAGATACATATGGTTCTCGCCCTGACAGAGGTTACATTCTAAGAGGGAGACTGATGAAATAAACAAACAAAATAATTATAAATTGTGAAACATGCCAAAACAAAACTAACAGGAACTGAGATAGGAATGGCAGATGGGGAGGGGAGATCATTCTTTAAAAGAGATCTTCAGTGAAGAAATGACAGCCAAACCTAAAAGATAGGAAGAAGCAAATCATTGGAAGGGTAGGGTTGGGCTGGGGTGTGGTAGAGGGGAGGAGCATTCCGAAATAAAAGCCTGGTGGGTTCAAGGAACTAAAAGAAAAGTAGTGTGGGGAGCCCAGGAGCAGACCATTGCAATAGTCCAGGCAAAAGACAGCACTGTCCTGGACTAATGAGGTGTCAGCAGAGACAGAAGTGGATAAATTCCTGAGTGCTTTGGAGTAGACCTGAAAGACGGTGCTAGGGATCTGTATGCAAGGGGTGAGGGAAGGAGGAGTTGAGGACAGGGCCAAGATGATGGGTAGGCTTCTGGCAGTGATATCTCATGGTCTCAAACAGTAAGGTGGGTATCTTTGAGGGTGACAGAGGTCAGTGTGCCTTCCTGATGTTCCTTGTCTTTATATTAGACATTTTTATTAAAAATTAAACATTGTTAATTAGCAAAGCAGTTAATAGCTTTAAATAAATTTTTGAAACTGACCACTATGGCAGAAGTTGCTAGTGGCCCACCTATATCCCACCTGCAAGAACCATCCAGTGCTGACCAGCCGCTTCTAGTTGCCTGCACCACATTGGCAACTCTGCCCGAGGACCAAACCAAAACCCAAAAAAACTGCTGGAATTGTGTGGCCCTAAGCACAGCCATCAACCAGTGACAAATGGGAATTCATGGATAAACACGCCAGCTCTCTTGGCCCACACCTCTGAGGCTTGTGCTCAGCCCTGGCCCTTGCAACTTCCAGAAGAATTAAGCTCCACTGCCCATGGTGGCAAAGCCCAATAATGTACTTCTTATTAGCTTCCCTCCCCTCCTTTCCCCACTGTCCTGTGGTGCTTCCTGAGCTCTTCTCTCAGATGACCCAAACTAAGACAACCACTCAAATAGTTTATTCCCAAACTCCAGTCTTTCCAGAACGAGCTCTTCTAACTCTGCTTTTAACCATGAACCCAGACTCTCATCTATTTCTGTTCACTCCATCACCAGTTTGGTGGCCAAGCCTCTCTAGAGCTGAAGAAACGTTCAGCATTTACATCCATCCAGTCCGAGCCCTTGTGCTTTATCTCCTCCACTTTATCTTGCTGGCAGCAACTCCTCAGCAAGAGACAATATTTCCCCCAGGCCAGGCTGTTCATGCTAATTAAAAAAAGATTTAGTTTCCTTCTGTTGTGCTTCAGATCAGCTAGAAAGATCTGTATCCTTTCCTTAACTCCCTATTCTCAAAAACACCTTCCTCTACCACACTCCTGAAGAAATATACCATCTCTTTACTGAGAAATAAAAATTCTTTAAAAAAAAAAAAAAAAAGCACCCTGATTAGTTCTCCTCAAATCGCAGGAAGGTTTTCTGACGGATCCCCTTGGCATTATTATATATTTTCCTGTCTGAGAGGGTAAAATAGAAGCCAACCTTTCCTTTTTTTTTTTTTTTTTTTTCTTTTGGAGAAACTTCTCTCACAGAAGTCTCCACAGTAGCTTGGACAACAGCAATGGCTCGAGACCAGTGATTCTCAGTAGGGTTTTGTCTCCTCCAAGACATCTGACAAAGTCTAGAGACATTTTTGATTGTCACAACTAAGGAAAGTGCTACTGGCATCTAGCAGATAAAGGTTAGGGACATTGCTAAACATTCTGTAGTGCACATGACAGGCTCCCAGAACAAAGAATTAGCCAGGGCTGAATGTCAATGGTGCCAAGGTAGAGAAATCATGCTGTAGCCACAGTGTTCCTCAACTTCAGCTGTATACTGGATCTCCTGGCAGCTTCCAAAACTCCAAGTGCCTGGTGTATACTGCAGATCAACTAAGTTGGGAATAGTGAGGATAGAGCGCCAATGAATTTTGTTAAGTTATTTTTTAAGTTTTTTATTTTCATTCCGATAAAGTTAACATACAGTGTTATATTAGTTTCAGGTATATGACAAAGTGATTCAACAATTCTATACATTACTCAGTGCTCATCATGATAAATGTGCTCTTACTCCCCCCACCCCATCACCTATTTCACCTCCTTCCCCCTGGTAACCATCAGTTTGTTCTCTATAGTTAATAGTCTATTTTTGAATTTGTCTTTTTAATTTTTTTATTTGTTCATTTGTTTGGTTTCTTAAATTCCACATAGGAGTGAAATCTTATGGGATTTGCCTTTCTCTGACTGACTTACTTCACTTAGCATTATACTCTCTAGCTCCCTCCATGTCATTGCAAATGGGAAGACTTCATTCCTTTTTATGGCTGAATAATATTTCATTTTGTATATACACTACATCTTCTTTATCCATTCATCTATCATTGGACACTAGGACTGCTTCTATATCTTGGCTATTGTAAATAATGCTGCAATAAACATAGGGGTGCATATATCCTTTCAAATTAGTGTTTTCTTATTTTTTAGGTAAATACCTAGTAGTGCAATTACTGGATCGTAGGGTAGTTCTATTTCTAACTTTCTGAGGAGGCTACATATTGTTTTCCACACTGGTTGTACCAGTTTACATTCTCACCAACAGTGTACCAGGGTTCCTTTTTCTCTACAGCCTCACCAACACTTGTTTCTTGTGTTGTTGATTTTAGCCATTCTGACAGGTGTGAGGTGATATCTCATATTTGTATTTCCCTGATGATAAGTGATGTTGAGCATCTTTTCATGTATCTATTGGCTATCTGGATATCTTATTTGGAGAGATGACTGTTCATGTCTTCTGTCCATTTCTTAATTGGATTATTTGTTTTTTGGGTGTTGACCTGTATCGGTTCTTTATATATTTTGGATACTAACCTTTTATCAGATAAGACATTTGCAAATATCTTCTCCCATTCCATAGGTCGTCTTTTTTTTTTTTAAGTGATTTTTTTGTTGTTGTTGTTTATTTCTTTTTGAGAGACAGAGTGAGAGGAGAATCCCCAGCAGGCTCTGTGCTGTCAGCACAGATCCTGACATGGGGTTCGATCCCACAAACCATGAGAAAATGACCTGAGCCAAAATCAAGAGTCAGCTGAGCCACCCAAACACCCCTCCGTAGGTTGTCTTAATTTTGTTGGTTGTTTCCTTTGCTGTGCAGAAGATTTTTTATTTTGATGTAGTCCCAATAGTTCATTTTTGCTTTTGTTTCCCTTGCCTCAGGAGACATTTCTAGAAAAATGGTGCTATAGCTGATGTCAAAGAAATTACCGCCTGTGCTCTCTTCTAGGATTTTTATGGTTTCAGGTCTCACATTTAGGTCCTTAATCCATTTTGAGTTTATATTTGTGCATGGTATAAGAAAGTGGTCCAGTTTCATTCTTTGGCATGTCCAATTTGTTGACAATGTCCAGCACCATTTGTTGAAGGGACTGTCTTTTTCCCATTGTATATTCTTACCCCAAATGAGAATTTTTTTTTAAACTCCTCAAGCAATTCCAATGCACAGGCAAGGCTAAGGACCACTGTTTTGGAAACTACCTTAAGATTAGTATCTAAAACACCTTCTGGGGGCGCTTGGGTGGCTTGGTCGGTTAAGCGTCCGACTTCGGCTCAGGTCATGATCTCACGGTCCGTGAGTTCGAGCCGCACGTCGGGCTCTGTGCTGACCGCTCAGAGCCTGCAGCTTGTTTCAGATTCTGTGTCTCCCTCTCTCTCTGCCCCTCCCCTGTTCATGCTCTGTCTCTCTCTGTCTCAAAAATAAATAAACGTTAAAAAAAAATTAAAAAAAAATAAAATACCTTCTGTTTCCAACCTTAGATCCTGGTCTGAATCAGGGCTTCCTAGATTGAAAGGAAGAGAAGAATTAAGGTGAAAAATATCCCTAAATCTCCCAGTAAACAGAATAAGTCTTTGTGTCTGCTGATGTTTGTGCCACCTGCTGCCTGTCAGGCTTCCTGTGGAACCATACCTTGGGCCACTCGACTGACCAACCCTTAAACTTAGACTGCCATACCCCCACACCATCCCTTGTCATCGTCCCTGTTGCCTAACAGCAGTTAGAGGCCCTATTCCAGGGGGAGGAATGAGTAGGGAAAGGGTTACATTAGAAAAGGAGATAAGGGAACTTCAGGGAGGCAGGATGCAGCTACAAGTGCACGACTGAAGAAGAGGCAGTGGCAGTGGAGTTTGGGGAATAAAGAGGATAAGATAAACGTGTTCCACTCCTGACTGGGCTAGGTGCCATGTGTGGATTCTCACAGACTTTCTGATAAGGTCCCAATAAAAAGCCAGGGACAGAAATCCCCAGCGGCAACCCAGTTGGGAGCCCTCTCACTCTTGAGAGCTTTACACTTTCTCTCAATAAATTCTATTACTTTGCTCAAAAAAAAGGCGGGGGGAGGACATGGGCTATGTTGGAGGTATTACCCAGGAAGGAAAGGAGCCTTCAAATGCAGTGGTGTGCAAATTGGTGCAGCCGCTCTGGAAAGCAGTGTGGAGGTTCCTCAGAAAATTAAAAATAGACCTACCCTATGACCCAGCAATAGCACTGCTAGGAATTTATCCAAGGGACACAGGAGTACTGATGCATAGGGGCACTTGTACCCCAATGTTCATAGCAGCACTCTCAACAATAGCCAAATTATGGAAAGAGCCTAAATGTCCATCAACTGATGAATGGATAAAGAAATTGTGGTTTATATACACAATGGAATACTACGTGGCAATGAGAAAAAATGAAATATGGCCTTTTGTAGCAACGTGGATGGAACTAGAGAGTGTGATGCTAAGTGAAATAAGCCATACAGAGAAAGACAGATACCATATGGTTTCACTCTTATGTGGATCCTGAGAAACTTAACAGGAATCCATGGGGGAGGGGAAGGAAAAAAAAAAAAAAAAAAAAG
>NW_024412403.1:67225968-67226270 GCF_014898765.1 Herpailurus yagouaroundi | reverse complement strand
GAAACCAATTTGACAATAAATTTCATATATAAAAAAAAAAAAAAATGCAGTGGTGAGAAGGGCCACTGACTCCCTCCAGAAAGAGTGAAATTTGGTACCCAGGTGGGACACAGGAAGAGTGTGGGAAAGACAGGAGTTAGGAAACCTAAGGCCTAGATGTAAATTCTTTATAAGTTAGAAGTTAATGTGTAGTTTCTGTACCAGAGTGACAAAAAAGTTATCACTATGGATTTGAAAGAAGTTCTGTCTTGGAAAGATATCTTACTACTACTACTAAAAAAAAAAAAAAAAAAAAAAAAAAA
>NW_024412403.1:67160297-67225868 GCF_014898765.1 Herpailurus yagouaroundi | reverse complement strand
AAAAAAAAAAAAAAAAAAAAAAAAAGACTTGAGTACTGACCTTTAAAGTTCTTCATTACATTTACTGATCAACTAGCCTTCAATTTCATATAACCAACTTTATATAATTGCATCAAAAATCTGAGGCATGCCAGTGTAGTGCATAGTTAAGAGAACAGATGCTAGAAAAAGACTGGGTTCAAATCCAGGCTCTACCACTTATGAGCTGTGTGATCCTGACCAAGTTACTTAACTTCTCTGAGCTGCTGTTTCCTCGACTGTAAAATGTAGATACTTCTTCATAAGGAATCCAAGACTCTGGACTCAAGACTGTGCTGAATAAGTTTGAGCAAGTGACTTAACCTCTCTAAGCCTTCCCTTCCTCATTTGAATGAAGGAAATTACCTGTTTCACAAGGATTTCGTGGGGGTGAAATAAAACCATGCACTGAAGGCACCCACACTAATCTTGGCGCACGGTGAGCGTAAGGAAATATTAGCAATTATTACTGTTAGTGGCTATTGTTGCTACTGTGACTCAGTGAATACTTATTCATTCCTGCCTCAATGAGGCTGTTGTGCCACGTACTGCAGGTGACACTGGAATGAGTAAGCCAAGGTCCTTGTCACTAAATAAACAAGCATATAGCTGATGATTCTAATGCAGTAAGTAACAGAAGCCCAAAGTGTAGAAAATTTAGAAGTACCACCTCCTTTTTGACATCTTCTAGGTTTTGAAACATGAAAACCTTATTAAAGCTCAATTTAAGATCTCAACAGTGCATATTAATAGCTCAATTAAAGTGAAAGTTAAGACAGAATCTACACTTTGATGTAAGTAGTTTGCATATGACTAGCTACAGAGCTTTTCCTGGAGGAATCTTAACTAATCATGTAGGCCTTTGGGACTCTAATTAGCCTATTCTCAGTTTTTTTTAATGTAAAATGATAGGGCGCCTGGCTGGCTCAGAAAAGCATGGACTCTAGATCTCAGGGTTGTGAGTTTGAGCCCCACGTTGGATGGAGACGTTACTTACTTACAAATAAATAAACAAATTTAACAAATAAATAAATCTGAAATGATATCAGAAACTTCGACACAACTCACCACAGCACTATCAACAGTGATACCTTGTAAAAACCAAATGTATGCAATTCTATACATTCCCTGGAAAAGAAATTTAACAGATGGGGCAGTTTTGCTCATTCACAAGCATTTACTACCTTTATTTTGGATCCTATGAATAAAATTAAAACCTGAAGGACAGGTGTACTTTATGATATGACTTCTCTTAATAAAAAGACATGGTATCAATTAAGAGTGCATTCAACTGTAAGAAAAAAAAACCTGCAAAACTAAAAATCTAGCATTAGCTTAACAACTAGGACTTTATCGTATAAAAGAAGTCTGAGATTGGCAGGTCAGAACATGAAGTGATCCTAGACCCAAGTTCATTCTGCTTTTCCGCTCCACTATTTTTGGCAAATTGTTTTATCTTCATTCCATTTCTAGGCCTCATATCCATGTTATTGGTCAGAGGAAAAGAAGAAAGCAAAAGGGAGAAGGAACAGAAAGGATTTCTCCTTGGGAAATTCCTTTTTATTTGGGAAAGGAAGCCCTCCCCTGCAGATCCTCCTTATGTCTTATGCACAGAACTGGGTCCCATGTCCACACTTAGAACAATCCCCAATTCATTCCCTGGAGCTGGGATCATGTACACCTTGCCTGAGATAAAGGGAATTCCAGCAACCTCCTGTACAAATTGGGGTTCTATCAGAAGGAAAGGAGGGCTACTGGGTGTTGGTGGGCAAGCTGGTGCCTGTCAGGGATACCTTCCTGTGGGAATCCAGCAAGAACAATACAGAAGGCATTGGGTTTGAACCTAACATCTTCACTCTCACAGCCACAAGAGACAAATCTGCAAATATTTGCTTTATACAGGAAATGCTCCAAACATCTGCCTGATTCCTCCAAATACATCCTTATTAATATGCCTTATCAAGTCTTCTGTTTGTATGAAGTACAAATAGTAGGTTGGTGAGCAACTGTTTCAATTATCCCAAGTCTCATTTTTCATCACAAACAGGTGACAAGGACAATCAGAGCCAGTGTTCTTAATCAAAACCTAGCTTCTTGTTTTTGTGCCAGTACCATATTATCTGGCAAAAAAACAGACACATGGATCAATGGAACAGAATAGAAAACCCAGAACTGGATACACAACTATATGGCCAACTAATCTTCAACAGAGTAGGAAAGAATATCCAATGAAAAAAAAGACAGTCTCTTCAACAAATAAAATGTTGGGAAAACTGGACAGCAACATGGAAAAGAATGAAACTGGACCACTTTCTTACACCATTCAAAATGGATGACAGACCTAAATGTGAGACAGGAAACCATCAAAAGACTACAGGAGATCTCAGGCAGCAACCTCTTTGACCTCAGCTGGAGCAGCTTCTCACTAGACACGTCTCTGAAGGCAAGGGAAACAAAAGTAAAATGAACTATTGGGACCTCATCAAGATAAAAAACTTCTGCAAAGTGAAGAAAACAATCAACAAAAATAAAAGGCAGCCTACAGAATGGAAGAAGATATTTGCAAATGACATATCTGATAAAGGGTTAGTATCCAAAATATATAAAGACCTTATCAAACTCCATACCTAAAAAACCAAATGATCCAGTGAAGAACTGGGCAGAAGACATGAATAGACATTTTCCAAAGAAGAAATCCTCACACCTAACAGAATGGCTAAAATTAACAACAAAAGAAACAAGTATTGGCAAGGATGTGGAGAAAGTAAGGGGAGCCCCCTTAACACTGTTGGTGGAAATGCAAACTGATGCAGCCACTCTGGAAAACAGTACGGAGGTTCCTCAAAAAGTTAAGAATAGAATTACCCTATGATTCAGTAATTGCACTACTAGGTAACCCAAAGGATACAAAAATACAGATTTGATGGGGTACATGCACCTCAATGTTTGTAGTAGCATTATCAACAATAGCCAAATTATGGAAAGAGTCCAAATGTCCATGCATCCATCAACTGATGAATGGATAAAGAAGACATGGGGTGTGTATGTGTATGTTTGTATGTAAGTATGTATGTATGTGTGTGTGTGCGTATATATATGTACACATATATATATATATATGAATATTAGTCAGCCATAAAAAGGAATGAAGTCTTGCCATTTGCAATAATGTGGATAGAGCTACCATGTATTATGCTAAGCGAAATAAGTCACTCAGAGAAAGACAAACACCATATCATTTCAGTCATATGTGGAATTTAAGAAACAAAACATGAACATATGGGAAGGGGGAAAAAAAGAGAAACAAACCATAAGAGACTCTTAACTATAGAGAACAAACTGAGGTTTGATGGAGGGAGGTTGGGGGGCGGGATGGGCTAAACGGGTGATGGGTACAAAAGAGGGCACTTGTGATGAACACTGGGTATTGTATGTAAGTGATGAATCACTGAATTCTACACCTGAAACCAATATTGCACTGTAGGTTAACAAACTAGAATTTAAATAAAAATTTTAAAAGAAAAAGAAAAAAAGCATTAGATTTCTAATCCTCAAATTAGGATTTCTTGAAGAAACGGACAAATCATTTCTCCTGTCAAAATCTTTCCTATAGAATTAGGCTGTGAGACTAGCAGATCTTTAAAGATTTTTCTGGCTCTAACATTCTATATACCTGTGGATGTGCTAGAAAATCTAAAGGTGCAAGTGGCAGTCTCTACTCTTAAAGATGCCACCTCTTGAACCCTCCAGGCTGGGTTAGGCATTCTTTCTCAGTACTGGACTCCACACAGCGTCAGTCTTTATCCTGTCCAAAGAATGGTTAAAGATATGCCCTCTGGAGTCAGCCTGCCCAGATTTAAGTTCTGACTCAGCCCTTATTAGCTAGAGGACTCAAGCAAATTAGTTAACCTCTCTAAATCCCTCTGCATCATGGGGAATTTTAAGGCATGCAGTGAGATGTGTAAAGCCCTAACTTTAACTTAGTGACTAGAACACAAGCAAAAGTTTAATTAAGTGTTGGCTGCTATAATTGTTTTTCTCCATTGTTCATTCCTCCAATAAGGAGCTGTATCTTTATTATATAAGTATCCTCAATGCTTAGTACATGACTGAGCTCAGTGAAGTGATCAATTCAGAGGAGACCTGACAGCCAATGTCCTACTAGAATTCAGTAGACACAGGCTGCTTCACCCCTGTGGCTCCAGGAAACCAACCATCCCTAGAACCTGCAGACCAACAGCAGCTCATTCTCCTTGCAGCCTGCACCATGTCTCCTCCCAAAGGTCCTGATAGGACCAAACACTTCTGTGCCACCCCTTCTCTAGAGCATGATCTGGAAGGAGAAGCTGCCTATCCAGTTTCTAATAGATAGCTGCAGGGTAGTTGGCCACCCTTATCTCCATCTACCCTCATCCAAGTCACTTCATATAAAAAATAGTAACACTCAGGGTGCCTGGGTGGCTCAGTCAGTTAATTGTCCAACTCTTGGTTTCAGCTCAGGTCATAATCTCTCGGTTTTGTGAGTTCAAGCCCTGCATTGGGCCTGCACTGTCAGTGTGGACCCTGCTTGGGATTCTCCCTCTCCCTCTCTCTCTGCCCCTCCCCAACTCACACTGTCTCTGTCTCTCTCAGGATAAATAAATAAACTTCAAAAACACTTTTTTAAAATAGTAACACTCTTTGGTGCTGTCTCCATCCTATATAAAGCATAAATAAAACCCTCTCTAGCAAACTGTTTTCTTAAATTATGAAAATAAGTAGAAAAAAATGTGCTTACCTGTGCAGATGTAGTTTCAAGAGAAGTTCCTTCACCTTCTCCTCCTACTCCCAACAATTTCATATCAGACTGGTACCCCCTGAGTCCCTCCTACATTGATTTCTGGAGCAGACTCAGCCAGTTGCCTTCTTCCTCATTTCCACTCCCCATTTTCTTTAGAGCCTAATTATCAAATAAGAGATGATGATTTAAATGCAATTGATGATAGAAGTAAAGAATTGACTCAAAACTGCTAAGATAATAGTCCTTGTAATTATGGAGGAAAAGAACTTGAATTGTTTTTTTTTTTTAAGAACTTGAATTCTAATGGTAAGTTTGTTTGCTCCAGAAATCTCAGATGTTTCACCAGCAATATTCAAATGACTGGATGTCAGACTTTAGGTTGACTATAATCTTTTAAATCCTGAAGCTTGGCGATGAGATCGATGCACACTGCACTTTCTTGGAATGTTGAAGGGTAGATGACAGGGATCAGTGTTCCTCCAGGCCACAGTGAATATCAGCAGAAGGGGAAATGGCAATAAACAAGGCAGCCAGAGGGGAGACTAGTAGAAGGATTACAATCATAACTGTTGGTACAAACGGATCCTCTAATAGAAACATGATAAGGGCGCCTGGGTGACACAGCTGGCTAGGTGTCCAACTTCAGCTCAGGTCATGATCTCATGGTTTGTGAGTTTGGGCCCCGCACCAGGCTCTCTCCTGTCAGCACAGAGCTGCTTTGGATCCTCTGTCTCCCTTTCTCTATGCCCCTCTTCCGTTCACTCTCAAAAGTAAACATTAAAAAAATTTTTTTTAAGAAACATGATAAAATTCTATTTGTTCATACAAAGGTAGAAAGTAGCAGCAGACATTTTGAAAAGCTCGAATCTTTTAATATATTTATGGTATTTTATAATTTACTAATTTTCAAGCGCTGTCCATATCTTTAAATCATGCAGCTTTGATCAAAATAGTTTCTCGTACAGATCTCTAATATCCTCAATTACTTCATTAATGATCTTGAAGAATGTAGCAATAACCATTACTCTGTAGCTTCCCCAAAGTCACGAGAAGACTGTCAAGTGCCCACCAGGAATGAGAAAAAAGAAAAAGGAAAATAAATCAGGAAATGGACCCAAAGAGATTTGGATCAGAGAATGAATGTAATATTTTTCACCAGGCAGGGTCCATAATAAAGGGTAAAAAGACACAGTACTTAAACAAACCAGCCTGTTAGAGAAGCAATATTGTCCCAAAGAGAGGAAGGGATGATGTACACGGATATGGAATTATTAAGACTCGCTCCTCAAGCATGTGCATAAAGGGGAACTAATAGAGATAATATATTTAGACTTTCATAAAGCTTTCGACAAGTTCACATCCAAATGAGTCATCCTGGGATTAGTAGGAACTGCTTTGTTCTGCAGAGAGGGCTTGTCTCAAAAATTGAAAATCATTTCTAGCCATAAGTCTTACAACAGCCTGATAACTGGTCAACCTCTAGCCTTTCTTGCCCTGAGATCCTCCTCCTCCAGAATCCAAAATGATCTTCCAGGGATGCAAATCCAATGAGGTTACTCCTGCTTAATACCTTCAGTGGCTACCATTGCCATTAGGATGAAGCCCTTAACTGTGATAAAGGCCTTATGATCTGTTCTGGTTCCTTGTCATTTCTGGCTGCGCAGCATTTGAACCACTTTCTTATGTTTGGGAATTCCATATCTGCCTCACATTTTCAAGCTGAACATGCCATATGCTTGCTTTTTCACCCTCCCCTGCAACAAGAAGTTTTTCAGGAGCAAGTGATGGGAAGATACAGGAACCTTGAGGAACTTTTTCTGGTGGCTGTGGCTGTAACAAGCTTTAGCTTTTGGGCCAACAGAGGCAGCAATACCAGTGTAGGCTCCTGTGCCCAGTGCTCACGGCCAGCCGCATCAGTCAGACACATGGTAACATCATAGCACTCAGATGAGGTAGCAATTGGTATTCTCAGCAGACCACTTCTGGGTGTGATTTGGGGCATTGTTTGTGGTAGTGAGAAATAGTTAGAAATTGATTAAACTCTTAAGAACATATTGCTCAATAATTCTCAATGTTAAAAAAAAATGTTTTACAATCAGCAAAACTAAAAGGCAACCTATGGAATGGGAGAAGATATTTACAAATGACATATCCAATAAAGGGTTAGTATCCAAAATCTATAAAGAACTTATCAAACTCAACACACACAAAATGAATAATCCAATTTAAAAATGGGCAGAAGACATGAATAGACATTTTTTCCAAAGAAGACATCCTGATAGCCAACAGACACAATGAAAAGATGCTCAAAATCACTCATCATCAGGGATATGTAAATCAAAACTACAGCGAGGTATCACCTCACACCTATCAGAATGGAGAAAATCAAAAACACAAGTAACAATAGGTGTTGGTGAGGATGTGGAGAAAAAGGAATTGTTGCACTGTTGGTAGGAATGCAAACTGGTATACCCACTGTAGAAAACAGTATGACATTTCCTCAAAAGGTTAAAAATAGGGGGCACCTGGGTGGCTCAGTCAGTTAGGTGTCCGACTCTGCTCAGGTCATAAGCTCACAGTTTGTGGGTTCAAGCCCTGAGTCAGGCTCTGTGCTGACAGCTCGGAGCCTGGAGCCTGCTTCAGATTCTGTGTCTCCCTCTCTCTCTGCTCTTCCCCCACTCATGCTGTGTCTCTCTGTCTCTCAAAAATAAAATAAAACATTAAAAAAAATTTTTTTAAGTTAAAAATAGAACTACCCTAAATACTACTTTGTAAATAGTAACTCTTCAAACAATGAGTTTAATAACAATGTAAGTATTACTAGTATATCTATTTTAAAGATAAGAAAACTGAGTCACAGAGAATGTAAATACTTTCCAGGTCACTTCACAAGTGGCAGAGCAGGGATACAAATGCAAGGTCATGGAAGGGGACTACAAGTTCCAACCATCTAATCACAGTTGGTTCTCTTGGCAACCAACCCCAGCCTTAGGTGTGGTCCGAAACTTGCCTCATTAACATAACAAAAGACACCTTTAACAAAACTCTCAGAAAATCCCCAGGGTTTTAGAAGCTCTGTGACAGAAATGAGGACAATGACCAAATATGTATTTCTTATTATAAATCACAATATCACAGGATTTCACTTTAATCAGAAACTGACTATCTCCTGGTAATTTGGGGCTTCTTGTGCCTGGGTAACAGTGGACAAAAGGAAAAAAAAAGGTTTCCATATTGGCAGCACTAAATGACTTTCATTACAAGGAGCTAGGGTAGCTGCTACACAATGGGGGCCTAAAGGGATACATCTGGAATGCAGATTTACTAGTGCTTCTTGATGCTTCCATGTCCAGGGATAAATGTAAATAGGCAATTGCTTCAACAAAGACCTGATGATACAGGAGTAACTAAGGTTCTGGCCTTGGCAGATAAAGGACCCAGTGACTCCTTCAAGCAAGCAATCTAGACGGTCTAAAGTGATAGCCAAGGAGGGAAAACCTAGAAAGTTTGGTGGAGAGAAATGTCGATTGTCAGTTATGGCTTCAGACATTTCCACAGTGCAGGACTGAAACTTGTTCCACTAACCCTCCTATGCTGAGATTGGACCTAGCCACTACCCTGAATGACATGTTACAGATTAAAGTGCACCCAGATCCAAGCAGTGCATGGAGTGGATAAGGAAATCGTCTACTTCTTGTGCCTACCTCATTTCCTCTTGGCCAGTCTTTTTACTCCAATTGCTGCTGCAGCTCCTAGCTCCTGCAGGTGTGCAACTGTCAACAAGACACCTCAGCTGTGCAGCACATCACTTGCTTCCTGCCCTAGGTTTTCTTCCCCCTCCTGTGAGAAGCCTGTAAGCACCCTCAGCCATTCTGAGGCACACCCATACCTGGAAGTGAAAGGGAATTAACTGCGTGAGACAACTCTCAACCAACTCGGGGACCAGCTCATGGATACTCATTTTTCCCTTGTACACATTCTGTGTACGTTCCACAGGGCTCCTCAAGGTCCCTGGTGGAATTAAGCCTGCTACTCTGAGGCAACAGGCCAATCACACACACCTGATGGGCTGTCCTTCTACCCCTGCTTCACTCTTACCAGTCTCCTACTTGTTCTTTCACATCACTCCCTAATATAACCTGCACATAAGCTTGTCTCTCAGGTTCTGTGTTTCTGAGTACCCCAGACTCATATAAGATTCAGATGAGAAGACTTGTGAATATGCTCTTAAAAACAATATACTAACGTAAATCAGCCCTAAAGAGCAAGCTCTTCCTGTAACACTTTCTTACTCTGCCTTCATAGGTCCAATTGTCACCCTACTGTTTCAAGACTGAACTATAAAGCATGTAGCTTTATTTTATTGAGCAATACTATGTTATCTCATTTCTATCTTCATGACCTTATGAGGAAGTAGGCATTACTATCTCCATGCTAGAGCTGGGGTAACAGGAGGCCTTGTATTCCAACTCAACTGTTCAGCTTGAGCTAGGGTTCTGACCCCAATCTAACCTTCAAAGCCCATGTGCTAAACCATTTTACTTCTTTTCCTCAGCGTGGCCTCTACTCTGTCTTCTTACCCTACAATGGCCCCCAATATAGCCATACTCAACACACCTTGCCCTTTAATGCTTCCGTTTTGCCCTGTTAGCCCCTGTGATCTTCAGAGCCTTGATCAAATGCCATCTCCCTAGACAGAATTGTTTCTCCATGAGCTTCTATATCACTTTCCTGAATCCCTGTCATATCTTTTTTTACCACATTGATGTTACTGTTCTGTTGCATTTACCGCTGGGGCTGGAGCCAGACACGAGTTTAGATTATTAAGTAGTACTAGATATAATGAGCTCTCAAATAACAATAATGGAATAAAACAGTTGTCAGAGTGTACTCCTTACGCACAGGGCCTAAACTTGTCTTATTGACTGTTGTCTTCTGGGACCAGAGCACAATGCCTGGCTCATAGTAGACACTCATTTGCTGAATGACTGAATGCATCAACGTGAATTTGTTTCTTCATTAAACTGTGAACTCTTACAAAGTAGGGATAATACAATGTACAGCAAATATTTGTTGAATTAAGGTAATAGGAAGAAAGAGAAACTATTTAATGATTAATAGGAGATTTATTTAAACAATAATACATAGAGTCATCATTGCCAGACTTAATATGAAATGCTAAATGTTCGATCCAATTTTCCTTCCTGGATCAGTTTTTCTTTCCTATCCTGCAGAGATAGAAAACAAACAAACAAACAAATAAAACAAAAAACAAACAAAAAAAACTGCATTAGAAACAACACATTCTGACCCCTGTTCATTGAAACACTATTTAAACAGCCAAGATACAGAAACAACCTCAGTGTCCATCAATGGATGAATAAACACACGGTATATGTATACAATGGAATACTATTCAGCCATAATAAAAAAAAAAGAATGAAATCTTGCAATTTCATAAGTACAAGCATATAGATACAGAGAACACACAGGTAGGTGACAGAGGCAGGAGGTGGGCAGTGGGCAAAATGGGTGAAGGGGATCAAAAGGTACAAACTTCCAATCACAAACTAAATAAGTCATGGGAATATAATGTACAGCATGGTGACTACAGTCAATAATACTATATTGAATATTTGAAAGTTGCTAAGAGAATTATTCTTAAGTCCTCATTATAAGAAAAAAGATTGTTTTTTGTAACTATGTATGGTGACAGATGTTAACTAGGCTTACTCTGGTGACCATTTTGCAAAATATATAAACAAACAAAAAAGTACTAGAAAATACAAAAACAAACAAAAAAACAAAGTATTCTGGCAGAACCCACAGTACAACTCTGAAACAACACTTAAATACTCCAAAGCTAATTCCCATCCCCCCCACATTGTATAAGGGAAGAAGTAGCAGTCTGAAGAAATAAAGGGACAATGAAAAAACATTCCTATTGAAAAACATCTTATGTAGGGCACCTGGGTGGCTCAGTTGGTTAAGCATTTGACTTTTGGTTTTCGCTCAGGTCATGATCTTGCAGTTTGTGAGACCAAGCCCTATGTCAGGCTCTGTACTGACAGCGCTGAGCCTGCTTGGGATTCTCTCTCCCTCTCTCTCAATAAAGTAAAAATAGGGGCGCCTGGGTGGCGCAGTCGGTTAAGCGTCTGACTTCAGCCAGGTCACGATCTCGCGCTCCGTGAGTTCGAGCCCCGCGTCAGGCTCTGGGCTGATGGCTCGGAGCCTGGAGCCTGTTTCCGATTCTGTGTCTCCCTCTCTCTCTGCCCCTCCCCCGTTCATGCTCTGTCTCTCTCTGTCCCAAAAATAATAAACGTTAAAAAAAAAATAAATAAATAAATAAAGTAAAAATAAACATAAAAAAAAAAAAAAATAGAGGGGCGCCTGGGTGGCTCAGTCCATTAAGCGTCCGACTTCAGCTCAGGTCACGATCTCACAGCCCATGAGTTCGAGCCCTGCGTCGGGCTCTGGGCTGATGGCTCAGAGCCTGGAGCCTGCTTCTGATTCTGTGTCTCCCTCTCTGTCTGCCCCTCCCCCGTTCATGCTCTGTCTCTCTCTGTCTCAAAAATAAATAAACGTTAAAAAAATTTAAAAAAAAAATAGATGGGGCACCCGCGTGGCTCAGCTGGTTAAGTATCTGACTTTGGCTCAGGTCATGATCTCACAGTTTATGAGTTTGAGCCCCACATTGGGCTCTCTGCTCTCAGCACAGAGCCTGCTTCAGATCCTCTCCCGCTTACGTTCACACACTCTCTCTCTCAAAAATAAATAAACATAAAAAAAAAAAAAAAGAAAAGAAAAACATCCTGTGCACATGTTGGAATCATTTTATTACCCCACTAAAAATCACATGTCAAAAGCAAAATGCAAACACCTTCTGGGTAAGTGTGGCCTACCTTTCTGTGAAGCAGTTAATTTATCAATCAAAAAAAAATATATAAGGTCTAACAGGAAAGTGGACTGGCCAGTTTAAGGCAGAGCTAGATGAGTGGGTTCCAGTCTATATGGCAACATGAGGCCTCCCGGGAGTCTAGTACTAGCTGTCAAAGATAAGCTTGGCTTTCTCTGCGATCATATGGCCTCTGATGGCAGATTCCCACCACGGGTTGCTTTTGCTTTCCTCTTGTTAGGGTATTAGGAAGTTTTAACATTAATTCACAAAAATGTGACCAACATAACTAGAATTCATACAAATAGGGAACACACTAAATGACTTATGTATTCTGCTAATATTTAACCAAATAAACATCTCTTTTAAAAACAGATGAACTAAGAAAACTAAATATAAAAATTCACAAAGATAATTTCTAAAGGTAATTCAAAATAGCAAAGTTTAACTTCTATATTAACTTTTTAGAGTTATCTCTGTATTCTCTCACTTAATATTCACAGCACAATTTCCTTACATCATCTGAAACACACCAGGAAAACTCTTTCATGAGCTCTAAGTTCAAGTCTTAGAAATTTAAACTGACCAACTTATTACTTGATATTATAGAGCAGCCATTAAATTAAATTTGAAAGTCTCAGAGACTATCATGAATTTTAGTAAAGTATATTTCAGTAAGAGTTGAAATGATAAAGCAATAAAACCAAACATGTAATCGAAACTTTCTCTTTTAACTCTTGCTGGAAAGGAATAAAGATAAAAGAGTAGAGGGGTTAAGATGGGAGGAAGGCTGGTGGCAGTGGACAAGAGAAAGAGCTGCAGCCAGTCCGGGGAACTAATCACACAGAAAGTAAATATCAGGCCCCAATACTTACTCTGTCAGTTTTGAAAACGTAAAACCAGAAGAAGAGGGGCCCAATTCCAAATAGAGCTCCTAAGAGTGAGGTCTTGGGAGTGGGTCTGAAATTGGGATAGATATTTGCTGATCTTGCATAGGTCCAACGAATCAAGGCAGGATCTTCCTGAAATTCATGAAAACAAAAAGTTACAGGAACTTAAGCAGGACCACACTGAAACAATCTCATCAAAACTTTTGTGGGGGAGGACAGGAGATGCCTTTTGTGCTCCACCACAGCTAAGGGTAAGCCCTGAATATTCCTAAATAGCTTTGGGGAAGACCTTTCATTTCTAGTATTTGTTGAGTTAACTCTCTGATGATCTTGTTCAAATCCTTCAGAATTTAAAGTATTCTTATATCACCCTTCAGCTTTCTATTTATTTGAGATTTAAGAAATATAATCTTTTATTTTTTTTAATTTATTTTTGAGGGAGAGAGAGAGAAAGAGCTTGAGCCGGGAAGGGACAAAGAGAAGGGAGACACAGAATCAAAGCAGGCTCCAGGTTCCAAGCTGCCAGCACAGAGCCTGACACAGGGCTCGAACTCACAAATGGTGAGATCATGACCTGAGCCGAAGTCAGATGCTTAACCAACTGAGTCACCCACTTGCCCCAAGAAACCTAATCTTTTTAAGCTGTCAGAGAAGCCATTTTTTCTCTTTGATCTTTTTTTTTTTTCTTTTCTGGATTTTTTTTTTTAGCTTCATTGTCGTTCTTAAAGTGTGACCAACTGAACCACAGTATTCCCGATGAGGACTGATTTCATATGCTCTGTCA
Organism: Herpailurus yagouaroundi; assembly: GCF_014898765.1. NCBI lineage: Eukaryota > Metazoa > Chordata > Mammalia > Carnivora > Felidae > Herpailurus > Herpailurus yagouaroundi. Next base: position 67,212,501 of record NW_024412403.1, on the reverse strand, counting down.
TGCTTTGTACTTTGTTTCCAGGACTCTTTCTAATGCTACCCCCCACCCTGCCCTGTCTTTCCAGGCTACATACAAATTGCAGGAAGGTGAAGACTGAGGTAGGCTAACTCTGAACTTTAATTTCTTTAAGCTGACTTGGCAGATATTTTACAAGCAAAACTATTACATTTAACACTATTAAAATAATTTGTAGTGAGGACAAGGTTGTTAAAAAAAATAATCAGACTGTCTTGGTTTAAAAAGTAATTATCCATTTTAATATATTTATACTAGAACAACTATATAAGATAGCAAATCTGCCCCAAACACATAATTAAACTTAATTAGCTAAATCCCCAAATGATTTTATAAAAATTATTTGCTCCAATTAACTAATAGGCAGATTAAAAATAAGCAAATTAAATCAGCTTTAAAACTTTAATACTAAAGGAGAACATTCAAGGTCCTATACAATGCCAAGGAAGTCATGATTGGTAGAATTAAAATAGTTAAACTGGATCTTCCACAGATACATTTTTAAACCAAAATGTCTGCAGAAACAGTAAAGGTGAAGATACAAGATATACACAGGTTTAAGGGGATGTTTGAGGTCCTTACCTGAAAGGATAAATACATCTATTCTTGTATCTATCCCTTCTACTATTAATGTATTTGAATGATTCTCCCATGACAGAATTCTCAATTTGCCAGTCGCGTCTCTACATATTTACCTGTCAGATCAGTCTTCCAGAAACAGATATTTTATTTCATAAAAACATCAACAGCCCCATGACCATAATTTATTGAGCCTGGTACTATTAAGAGAAGTTCCAAAACAATTCCATGGGAGATAGTTTTCCTTCTTTGACACCACTCTATCTCCAAAGAACTATCAGCAGCATCTGACATGGTCAACAATCCTTCACATTTCTTTTGGCTTTCAGGACACACACCTGCCTGGTTTTCCTCCAAACCCTGTGGCCATTCCCTCTTGGTCTCTTTTGCTCTCTATGTCCTTATTTCTCTAAACACTTAATACTGGACCTTAGACCTTACTGGTCTTTTGTTTGTTTATTTTTATTTTGGGAGAGATAGAGAGCAAGCAGGGGAGGGGCAGAGAGAGAGGGAGAGACAAAATCCCAAGCAGGCTCCACACTGTCAGTGCAGAGCCCCAGTCGGGGGCCAAACTTAAGAACTGTGGGATCATGACCTGAGCCGTGAGATCATGACCTGAGCTGAAGTGAAGAGTGGGACACTTCACTGACTGAGCCACCCAAGCGCCCCTTTGCTCGTCTTTTCCATCTACATTCATTCCCTTGATGAGCTCCTCCTGTCACATGGTTTTAAATATCCATCTATAGGCCGATGACTCCCAAAATTTTACTTCCCCAGACCTCTACCCCGAACTCCAGACATAATATCCAACTACCTGCTCAACACTGTCATGTTGTCTAACAGGCATGTCAAATGTGATGTATCCCAAACTGATTTCCCAATGTTCCACTCCATCTCCATCCCTGCTGCTCTCACATTCTTCTCTATGTTGGTAAAAAGCAACTTCATTGTTCTGATAACTTAGGTCAAAAACCTTGGAGTCATTCTTCACCCTTCTCTCTCTTACACCTCACATCCAATCTGCTAGCAAATCTGATTGGCTTTACTTTCAATACAGACTCATAATTCACCACTTCTTACCACCTACACTGCCAGAAAAACCCTGATAGATTACCTCAAAAGCCTCCTAACTAGACTCCTTGCTCTTGTCCTCCATAATGTATTTTTAAGTAAGCAACCAGAGAGAAGTTAAAGTATAAGGGCAGATTACTCACTCAGTAAAAGTCCTTCTTGGTGTGACCTAGTTCCAAGTACCTTTCTGACCTCATCTCTTCCTACTTTGCTTCCACCTTTCTCCACTTTAGTCACAATGGTCTCTTCAGTATTTTTGAAACTAACCAGGCACACTCCTGTCTAAGGACCTCAACACCTGTCCCCTCTACCTAAAATGCTACTTTCCCTGAGAGCTGTGTGGCTATCTCCCTCACCTCACTTCCTTCATGTCACCTTCCACGGAAGGCCTTCCCTAGGGATATCTAACATTTCAGCTGCTGTCCCTCCCTACTATATACACACATTCCGAATTCCCTTCCTTGCTTTATTTTTCTTATCACTTATCACTAACATGCTAAATGATTTACTTTTTTAAGTTTATGTATTTATTTTGGGAGAGAGAGAGACAAAGAGCAAGCAGGAGAGGGGCAGTCGGAGGGAGAGACAGAATCCCAAGCAGGCTCCACGCTGTCAGCGCAGAACCTGATGCGGAGCTAGAACTCACAAACCATGAGATCATGACGTGAACCCAGGTCAAAAGTCGGACACTTAACTGACTGAGCTACCCAGGTGCCCCTAAATTATTTAGTTTTTAAATCTGTTTATTACTTGTCTGCCCCACTGGAAAGAAAGCTCTATGAGGACAGGAATCTACACTGTCACCTCAGCATCTAACACAGGGCCTAGCCTATTACAGCAATTATTTGTTCATTGAATCAATCATTCTTAAAGATTAGGCAAGGAATTTCCATGTATTGATCACTAAATGATTAAGTGCCAGGCACTCATTTATTTAATTAACAGAACAACCAATGAGGCAGGTATTACTGTCTCTTTTACATGACAAAATTGAAACTGTCCTAGGACACAGAACTGGAAAAAAAAAATCTGGGGTTTAAACTTCAGCTATCTGGCACATCAAACCCACCTGTGTATGTAAATAACAAATGTCTCTCTCCACACCTTCTCAAGTAAACACCTTCTTCTCCAGTTCTAACTAGAATTGGTACAGCCAACTGGTTAAGCAGATGTTTTGGGTTACAAAGATCAAGGTTTAAATTCTGCTCTATCACTTGCTAAGGGAGTATCACTCTATGACCTACTTGTCCTTCCCACGTTGTCTTCCAATCTGTAAAATCGGGTTAATAATAGGGCCTAATTCTGAATACTTGTGACATTTGAATATTCGGAAAGGGTTTAGATAGTGCCTGCACAATTTAAATTTCCTTCAATTCTCATAACTTCCAAAAAGTCCTACAGAACACCAATGCAACTGTTGGGAAAAGTGGTTTTTTTTTTTGTTTGTTTTGTTTTGGGGTTTTTTTGTTTTGTTTTTAGTATATTTGACATCATATTTAAACAGCTCTTGGACAGAAAATTATCAAAAAGTGCACTCATTAAATAATAGCTATCAGTCTACTGGTTATATATTAAGTGCCTGGAATGTTATACAAACTATTTCATTTAACCTCACAATGGCTTTATAAAGAGTATACTACCATTCCCACATAAGATTAGAAAATTAACGTTTGGAGAGAGTAGGCAAATTGCCTAAGGTCACATAGTTTGCCAACTTGTGCTGCCTTGGCATATGAATCCAAAGACCACAGCTTCAATAGCTGCAGTTTTGGGGTCTTTAAAAGATATAAATTGAAAAATCACTACATTCCCATCGGGAGAGAGCAGTATTGATATGAATTGTGAACTGAATGGTGGAAAACTGCTTTAAAAAAAAAAAAAACACACACACAACACATTTTCTGAGCACTCATTACATTCATTACAGCCCGGTCACTGTGTTGGCTGGTGATGTGCCTGGTCTCATTTAATCCTCGTCACAGCCTCATAAAGTAGGAAGTGCTGTATTAATCCCATTTTCCAGACAGGAAAACCGAGGCTAAGCAGCAGAGTTGTGTCACTTTAGTGAGCAAGCCAGGATTCAAACCCAGCCCGGTGTGAACTGAGAACCGTCCTGTAGACCACCAAGCTCTCCGCCCAAGGTCAAAGGGCTAGTGGGTTGGCCTGCTCTCTGAGCCTGGAAAAGGGCCAATGTCTAAGATACGGATTGGAACGGTGGCCGCCCCGCTGCGGGGTCTCCCTTGGCCGGTCTGGGCTGCCCGGTCGGAGGGGACAGCCCGGACTCTATGGCCCTTGATTCCCGCCCGGCCGGCCCCCGACTCACGATGAGCCCTCGGCGGCTGGGGTCGTTGTACTGAAGCAGGTACTCCCGTTTAAGTCGGGATCTTATGGCCAACCGCTCGGCTTGCGCCTTCCGGGCTTCTAGAGATACGTCGTATTCGGCTGGGTCGAGGGTGGAGGGTAGAGTGGCCAGGCGCGAAGGCTGGTACTTGGGGAACGACATCTTGGCAGTCCGGCACAGAAGCGCGCCTGCGCGACTCCGAGGCCCTCCCCCACTTTATTCTGACCTTCATCCAGCGGGAGTGCGCTTGCGCGTCAGCTGAAGGTAGGCGAGAGAGCGAGACAAAGAACTCAGCTTCTTTCCGCAACCTTCCTCGCGGTCCTGGGGCCCTAATAGCGATCTGCGCATGCACAGTGTGCTCTTTTCGCCCACCCCCGCTTCCTCCTTCTACCTACCCACAATCTGTTGCTCGTTGCCTGCTGTTTCCTAGCAGCCTTTCTCAAAGCAGAGCTTTTTATGAGAAGTTGAACTGTGTGAGACTGGCAGACACGGGGAACGGGACTGGCTCTAGTAGAGTCCTTTTTCACTGTGGGTCCCTCCAAGGTGTGTGACTTTGAACAAGTCACTTAACGTCTGTGAGTTTTCCTCCTGCTCATCCTGTGTAATGACCCCTATGCCGTTTACCTAACAAACCTTTTGTGAGGATTACATAAGATAATGGAGAGGTGCCAAAGTGCTTTGCAAAGCACAATGTCCTCTGCCAAAAAAGAGAATAAGCTTTTCTGTACGTTACCACATTAGATCCGTACAACGTAAGAAAAGGTGTGGTTTTCTTAGGCACGAAACAGTGTTGAATAGGAGAATGATGTTAGAAATGTTGCCTGCCTGACTAGTAAGTCGTTAAAAAATGAAATATTGAATAAAGCACGTGAAGAAACAGTATCTTGATTAAAATACCCCTTACCTAAAATCCTTAGCACTCTTCAGGTGCTAAGAATGAAAAATACCTTCAAGATACGAAAATATGCATAGAGGCATTGTGTCTTAACGTGAAAGATGATTCAGGGAGAAAAAAAAAGTAACCCAAGGGAAACCTCCATCCCTACTGTCTTTCCCCTTTCCCCCACTATCACCAAGGGGAAAACGCAACTTCAAGTTGCACAGCAGGGTCTTTGGGTACCATTCAGGTACTCCTCAGGGGAAAGCATGTAAACAATATTTCCATAACTCGGACAAGGAAAGCTGGATCAAAAGAGAGCTTCACCTTGGATGAAATGTCTGAAGACATATAGGTATGTTGGGAAATGGTTGCTAGGCAGAGAAGGGACCTAGAAAGTGTTGGCATTTGAAGTGATGAGCAGCACTGCTGTCACATTTATTCAACATTTTAATATTGTTTTAAAACATTTATTAAGCACCCACTGCGTGAAGCATACTGCACACTAGTGAGTCTTAGTCAATCTTCCAGGCTCAGTGGGGGAAATGCAGAAGAAATGAAGGACGTGGTGTTGTCTTTGAGGAGCTGACAATCAGGCCGTACAGAAAGAGAAGACAGAATATGATAATATTTGCAAAGCAGTTTAATGTCCAAATGAATTTAGAGCAAAATGGGCTCATGAGAATGCAGGCTGAGGAAATGTAGAAAAAAGAAATTTGAAACAAATCGCTTACACTCAATTTTAAAGGAATGAGAATAAAAGGAGTTCTGAGGTTTTTTTTTTCAAAGGTGTTTCAAAATTTTGTTTATAGATTAGACACTGATATGGGAAAAAGGCATGCAAAAGGATAAAAGAAAGAGGAAAGGAGTACAAAGACTACAGATGACAACATTTTAAAAAGACTTCATAAAGGTAAGAGAGAGGGAAAGAGAAAGAATAAACTTCATCATTTCCCTTTGGATTGGTTAAGGTGTTTGTTTCTACATTTGCTTGGTCATCAAAAGGATCCCTTTAGATGATTGTCAAAAAGATGAAGTCCTAAGTTCTCTTCTGCTCTTGAAGATTCGGAACTGATCTGGCAGGGGAACCCATGTGTCTGTACTTTGTATAGTTTCTTGAGGGGATTCTTATACCGTTTTGCGTTTGGAAAACAGAGATGAGTACAAGAGGTCTTCCTTTCCCTCTTCTTTTTCCAGGAAAGGTCCTCCCAAAGTGAATCTATTTAACGTGAAGACCTGGATTCTATAATGAAAAAAAAGACTTGATTGAGCCTTTATCTTGAAATAATGCAATCAAAAAATTATGAAAATGAATATATCTTATATTTAACATTTAAGGTCACAATTACAACTGTGTGCTAATTCTGATAAATCAAGTGTTAATTTGTGGGCACAGTTATTTTTATTTTATTTTATTTTATTATTTTTTTAAAAAAAATTTTAATGTTTATTTTTGAGAGAGACAGAGACAGAGCATGGACAGAGGAGGGGCAGAGAGAGAGGGAAACACAGAATATAAAGCAGGCTCCAGGCTCTGAGTCGTCAGCACAGAGCCCAATGTGGGGCTCGAACTCACAAGAGACATGAGATCCTGACCTAGGCCAAAGTCGGATGCTTAACCCGACTGAGCCACCCAGGCGCCCCCACAGTTATTTTTATATAGCTCATTATCCTTCACTTTGCATTTGATTTTTGCAGAGGCTCATATTTGTAGAAATGTTGGAGGCCTTTACCCAGTTTTCCCAAGGTGCTCTCTTAATTCTTTGAAACTAAATTACTTCCTTTTGAAGCATTGATGTCATCATTATTCTTACTGATTTTCTCTTTTTCCCCTCTGTTATCTAGTACAACGCTCTGAGATCCTCCTTTATTAGTGACTTTGCAGGCTGCTGCAAACATCGCTTTTATGAATTTTGTGAAAGTCCACATCTTTTGCAAGATTTGCAGTAGATTTCTATTATTTTTGAGGATTGGATATTTCCAAGTGGATGGCTAAGACTTTGATAGGAGTGGATGTAGGCACTAGGGTTAGCAGATGGAACAATGCAAGTGGGGAACAATTTCACAAGTAACCACTTCACCAATGAATATTTCATATTTTGAGGACTTTTACTTTTCCTAATAGAATTTATCAGAATTTATTGGGACATGGATTACAAGGACTAAGTATGTGAAACTGTATTTGGCTGGAAGAGGGGGGATGGAGTGGTAAAGTGGAGGAGGAGAGAAATACAAATATGCAGGGATAGTCAAGTATGACTGGGACAGGATTTCAGGGAACAGAAGATGGACAAGTGAATACAGAAACTGTAAGAAGCAGATAAGTTCCAGTTGCAGCAATATGAAGAGCATTCCTTCTCTTAATTGGCTAGGATCATAGGTAAATTTGTGAATAAATTCCCAACTTTGAGTCAGGAATAAACCCAATGCCCGGAGATTTAAGTAATCAGTGATTGTCAGCAGCTGACATTTAGTGAGCATTTTCCTTTATTATTGTTTTCAAAAATCTTGTCCTGACGTTGAATATCAGCAAGTGATGTACTGTCAAACTAGTACAGGGTCCCCTCCTTACATGATCTTCTCCAGAACCCTGGGAAGGGCCCTAGAAATGTGTTCACATGGCCATTCTGTTTCTGTAAAATTAGACGAAGTAAGATATTTAAATCTCAGTTGCCTAAGACTGCTGTGTCTCTCCTGACTTCTCTTCTATTACATTTTCCCTCCTGGTGGGTGGTATCGCAGTGATCTGAGGCATTTGGGGGATCTGACAAATGAAAATTTGAATTTAGTGGGACATATTTATTTGATTCACATCAATTTCAAGTGGAGTTTAATTATTGCTAGACATCCAGGCGTAGGAATGGCTTCCAGGGATATCATTAACACCCAGTGTGCCGGGGAGGTGCAGGATCAAAGTTTGTGTTGTGATATGAACTTGTCCTGTGAATCCTGGCCCTGGAAATATAGGGGTAGAGGAGGAGAAATAAGGTTTGAAATATACAGAGCCAGAAGCTAATCTGTGGGAAATTCTCCTAGTTATTATTGGCATTTTTCCTTTAAAAAGCACCCCCCTCCAAAATTACATAAGCTTCACATCCCATCAAATCCTGATCTTCCTGTTTATCCGTCTTGTTAAGGCTGCAAGGAAGAGATACAAAGTGCTATGTGAATTAATTTAATTGCAAGGAGACCTAAGAATATGGGGTAGAAGGGAAAGTTATCTCTCATTTGGTTATGTAGCCACCCTAGGAATTTATCTTCCAAAATTGAAATGAACAACAGTTCAAAGAGAGAATAAGAACAATACTTTAGAGCTTCAGTGTCCCATCTTAGCTCAAGTAAACCACTTTCTCTTTGTTTAACTAGCATCTACTCTTCCTCCAAAAGAGGATATTATTGAATCAGTTTGACACTATTCAATCTAGATTGCCTCAAAGTACCACATGGGAGGTTGGCTCTCACTGTATCCAACTTATCTGCAGCTCTGTTGATTTGGGCACTGTCGAAGTCAGTCATGAATAAGATTACATTACTGGTTTTACCCAACAGATGCACTTAAGTCACAGAAGTTTATCTTGTTTAGAGAAGACCCACATAGAACTACTTGCTTCAGAAGTGGTGGTATATCCAGCAGACACTTTAAGACTACACAGCCTGTCCATTACAAACATACATTACTTTCTACTTGTTTCTACTATAGCTTTATAGTAAGTCTTGGTATGTCAGGAGGCAAATCTCTCCGTTTTATTATAGTTCGAAATTGTGTTAGCTACTTTTGTTCCTCTTCTTTTCCAGATGAATTTAGTATTAAGATGTTAAATTCCGTGAAAAAAAAATCCATTGGGATTTTGATTGGAACTGCACTAAATGTATACCTTAATTTGAGGAGCACAGACATTCTTCTCATATTGCATCTTCTCATCTGTAATCTATTAGTCAGGTCCTTTATTCCCTTCAATCATGTTTTGTAACTTTCTCCGTGAGGAATTGTTGCCTCCTCTAGTAGATTAATTCTGCTACATTATAGATTTCATTGCTATTGTTAATTGTTTCTTTTCCTATTACATTTTCTAAATGACTGTTGCTGGTGTATTATAATATTATTGATTTTTGTATACTGATTTTGGAACCAGTATCCTTGTTGAACTCTTTATCACTTCTGTTGGCTTTTCTATTCCTTCCTTTGGATTGTTCTATGTAGTTGGCCATACCTTGAGAAAAGCAGTCTTGCCTTTTCTCTTACAAGTCTCATACTTGGTTTTCTCTCTCTCTCTCGCTCTCTCTCTCTCTCTCTCTCTCTCTCTCATTGCATTAGCTAGGACCTACAGTACAATGTTTTATGATAGCAGAAACTGAGAGTCTCCTATATTGTTCCCAGCTTTAATAGGAAATCTGTTCACCATTAAATGTTTGCTGTAGGGTTTGGTAGAAGCCCTTTATCAGGTTGAGAAAATTCTGTTATATTCTTTCCCAAACGTTTTTTAATCATGAATGAGTGATAATTGATCAAATATATTTCTACATTTTTGTTATATAGTCATATGGTTTGTCTGTTAATCTGTTAAAAACACAGAGAAATTTAGTAGGTTTTTTTATTTCAAGTTTTTATTTAAATTCTAGTTAGTTAACATATATAGCAAAATTGGTTTCATGTGTAGGATTTAGTGATTCATCACTGACATATAACACCCAGTGCTCATCACCAGTGCCCTCCTTAATACCCATCACCCATTTAGCCCACGCCCCACCCACCTCCCCTCCATCAACCCTCAGTTTGTTCTCTATAGTTAAGAGTCTTTATGGTTTGCTTTCCTCTCTTTTTATCCCCTTCCCCTATGTTTATCTGCTTTGTTTCTTTTTTTTTTAAGTTTATTTATTTATTTTGAGAGAGAGAAAGCATGAATGAGTGGTGGAGGGGCAAAGAGAGAGGGAGAGAGAGAATCCCAAGCAAGCTCCACACTGTCAGCACAGAGCCAGATAAGAGTCTCATGAACCATGAGGTCATGACCTGAGCCAAAATCAAGAGTCAGATGCTTAACCATCTGAGCTACTCAGGCACTCCTCATCTGTTTTGTTTCTTAAATTCCACATATGAGTGAAATCATATGGTATCTTTCTCTGACTGACATATTTTGTTTAGCATAGTATACTCTAGCTCCATCCACATCATTGCAAAGGGCAAGATTTCATTCTTTTTGATTGCTGAGTGATATATCCACTCATCAGTTGATGGACATTTGGGCTCTTTTCACAACTTGGCTATTGTTGATAGTGTTGCTGTAAACATCAGGGTGTATGTGCCCCTTCAAATCAGCATTTTTGTATCCTTTGGATAAATACCTAGCAGTGCAGTTGCTGGATCTTAGGGTAGTTCCATTTTTAACTTTTTGAGGAACCTCCATACTGTTTTCCAGAGTGGGTGCATCAATTTGCATTCCCACGAACAGTGTAAGAGGGTTCCCCTTTCTCCGCATCCTTGCCAACATCTGTTGTTTCCTGTGTTAATTTTAGCCATTCTGACAGGTGTAAGGTGGTCTTGTCATGGTTTTGATTTGTATTTTCCTGATGATGAGTGATGTTAAGCATCTTTTCATGTGTCTGTTAGCCAGTAGGTTGTTCTGATGTGGAATATTTTGCATTCTGAAATTAACTATTTCATGGCCATGATATGTTTTTTAATGTAGTGATTAAATAATTAAACTGAATTAAATTTATTAGCATTTTATTTAGGATCTTACCATTTATGTTCATTGATGAATTGGCTGTATAATTTTCTTTTTCCTATTTTGTTCTTGTCCAGTTTTGGTAATTTATTTACATGAAAATAAGTGGATGTGGATAGATTAATACATTTCCTTTTTTTTTTTTTTTTTTATTCTCCAAAATGGTTTGTTTAAGACAGGAACTGTATTCCTTGAAGACTTTGTAAATTATCTTTTTAAAACTGTCAACTGCCTGGGTCTTCCCTTTTCAGGAGAGACTTTTGGCTATCAATTCAATTTCTTTAATGATGGGGTTTTTTTCAGGTTTTCCATCTCCTTTGGAATGAAGTTTGGTAATTTAAATTTTCTCAAATGTCTGTTTATTGCTTTTAATGTTTTTTTTTTTATTTTGAGAGGGGAGAGAGAGAGGGCATGTGTGAGCCAGGGAGGGGCAGAGAGAGGGCGAGAGAAAGAATCCCAAGCAGGCTCCACATTGTCAGCACAGAGGGCTCTATCTATCCCACGAACCGAACCATGAGTTCATGACCTGAGCTGAAATCAAGAATCAGATGCTTCACTGACTGAGCCACCCAGGTGCCCCTTAAATATTTTGTTTTAAACTTAATTGTTATAGAGTTTCTAATCTCATGATTTTTTCAGTCTCCACTGTTTTTATAATTATGATCCTCATTTTGCCATTAATATTGTTTGTTTTCATGTCCTCGATAATCCCCATCCCCTATTTCTCCTATCCCTCCACCTGTCTCCCCTCTGGTAACTATCAGTTTGTTCTCTACAGTTAAGAGGGTTTTTCTTGGTTTGCCTTTCTCTCCCTTTTTCCTTTGCTCCTTTTGTTTCTTAAATTCCACATATGAATGAGATCATGTGGTATTTGTCTTTCTCTGACTGACTTATTTTGCTCAGCACTATTTATCCATTTCTTATTTATCTTATTTATCCATTCATCTTATGGATCTTATCCATCTTATTTATCCATTCATCTAAGGAAGGACACTTGGGCTGCGTCCATAGTTTGGCTATTGTAGATAATGCTGCTATAAACATAAGGGTGCATGTATCCCTTTGAATTAATGTTTTTAATTTTGGGGGTAAGTACCCAGTAGTGCAATTCCTAGATCTTAGGGTAGTTCTAATCTTAATTTTTTGAGGAACCTCCATACAGTTTTCCACAATGGCTGCACCAATACTGTTTATTTATTGCTTCTTTTTTTTCTTCATCCATCTTGCTAGAAGTTTGTCCTTTGTCTTTACAGAGACCCCATTAAAAAAATTTTTTTTAATGTTTGTTTATTTTTGAGAGAGAGAGAGAGAGACATGCAGACAGACAGAGCACGCGAGCCGGAGAGGCAGAGAGAGAGGGAGACCTAGAATCTGAAGCAGGCTCCAGGCTCTGGATGTCAGCCCAGAGCCCGACACGAGGCTTGAACCCATGAACTGTGATATCATGACCTGAGCCAAAATCGGTCACTTAACCGACTGAACTACCAAGGTGCCCCCAGAGAACCCATTTTTTATTTTGTCATCCCTAATCAATTTTTCCTCTTATACTTATTTCTTTTATTTTTCTTGAGATTACTGTAATATTCTATTTCTGGTTTCTTCAGCAGAATACTTACCTCATTCATTTTTAATATTATGTTTTATAATTTTTATGCATATAATTCTATAAATTTAATTTTAGGTATATAGTCATATGTTTTTTTAGTATTTTCATTTTCATGTAATTCTGAGTATTTCATAATTTCTATTATGCATTTTCCTTAACTGATAAGTTATTTAGAAATACGTTTTTCAGTTTCTGAAGTTTTTTTTGTTTCGTCAATTTTTTTACTGTTAATTTCTTGTTTAATCGTATTATTGTATAATATTAGTCCTTTGAAATTTATTGAGACTTTCTTTGGGCTTCCTATATGGTCAATTTTTGTTAGATTGTTTTTTTTAACAAACCATTTTTTGAAATTTAACATACATATGGAAATAAAAATGTACAAATCATACATATGCTGTTCAATGAGTTATTACAAAGTGAACAAAGCCTTCTAATCATACATAGTCATTTTTATTATGGTTCCATGTAAGCTTACAAAGAATGTATACTTTGTAAGTCATTGAGTGCAAGGTTAGATCAAGTTTTTTAATTAGGTGGTTTAGGTGTCTTATATCTTTCTTTATTCGCCTATGTCTCCTTGCTCTATTTCCAATATAGATGTGCATATAATTTCCCAGTGCTATTGTGGTTTGTCCATTTCTCCTTGAGCAAGATTAGAATACACAGGGTGAATTGAAGGTGATATGGAAACATTTTAATGCACATGCATCTCTGGATTATTTTTACCAAAAGACAAAGAAACTCATACATAATGGTTCGCTCATTCCATCCATTTAGTGTGCTGTATACAAACCAACCAGGAAAAGAAGATTTCTGCTTAAAATATACAGAACACTTAGAAACACATCTGTCATGTAGACATATCCAAAAGCTCATGAATATTACATTTTGCATTTCTCTCCTTCAGAGACAGTCTTTTCATCCTAGTCTTAGCATATATCTGTTCTTATTACTAAAGTCACTTACATAAGGACATATTTGTACTTGAAAGGAACAATAAGTTGCCTACAGAGTATAAGGTGACATTTTCTTACAGCTTGTCAATTTAACATAAAAGAGGGTTGATCTGCTTAGCTGAGGCTATGTCATGCTTTTTTCTATGGTATAAAATGCTGCCCTATCATCATCTTTTGCTTGGGGAGAGCAATAGCCTCCTAGTTGGCTTTCTTACCTACATCCACCCTTACCATACTCCTATCTCTTTTCCAAACAGCAGCTAGGGTGACCTTTTAAAATACACGTTATCCTAGCACCCCTGTTTAAACTCTTACATGACTTCAAGACTCGCTAAAGTCTGCCTCCTGCCTCTTCAGCTGTGCTTGGCTGTATGCTCCCCATCACTGTCTGTGCTCCAGCCACACTGGCCTCTCCTCAGTTCCTTCCTTCCCCAGGGCCTTTGCACTTACTCTTCACTCTGCCTCAAATATTACACACCATACTCTGATTCATCCTGCAGAACCCACTCAGTTCTATCACCCCTTGGCTAACCAACAAGGTAAAATCGCTCTACAAGCTTTTGTAGCATTGTAGACCTCTCCTTTACAACACTAATTGCAATCCTAATTTTACATTTTTTATTATTTAATTAATCCCTGCCTCACCTCCCATTAGAATGCAGGCTCTTTGAAGACCAGGCCACAGCAGGCTGGACTCACCCTGCATCCCAACACTAGCACAGTGTCTGGCCCATCACAGCAGTGGTAATGGGCTAAATGACCAGTTCCTTTCTTCATTTCAAAGTGAATATATTAACCAAATATACCTTCACCCCTCTTGCTGCCTCTGTTTTCATCCCTTGCTTACTTCTAGTAGTACTCCATACTCACCACTCCTCCCCTCTTCACTCCCCGCCCCCACTGTGAATTAAAAATTCAATTCCAAAAGCATTATCAGTAATACAGCTTTTTACTGAAGATTTTGTGTAGTTACAGAGGAGGGAGTACATTACAAAGTAAAATGCCATAACAAAGCCCTTTAACATCTCTGCTTCCCCCCAGCCTTGTCTCTACAGCAGCTGGAGCTGTCTTATCCCTCTTCTTCCCCCTCCCCCCACTGCAGGTGTGCTCTCAGAACCCCTCCAGCCAAACTGCCTCCTCCTCCACCTGCTTCCAAATGTATATTCAGCAAAACAAAGTGCAGCCATCGGCCAAGCCGTGACTCCTGGCTCCTTAGTTCATAGGGCCACTTGCATTTATAAAAGTTTGGAAGAAAAAGTGTTGACTTTTTGTTCATCTTTTCCTTTGCTTGCTGATAGTCTTTCCTCCATCAAGGCCATCCATGCCCTGCCTGCTTTCTATGGCTGACTGAAATCTTACATCCATCAAGGTCCAGTTCAAACGCCCCACCTTCTAGAAACCTTTCCATAAGACCCTTAAGTTGAGGTAATTTTTTCTCTTCCCTAAAAATGCACACCACTTCTTTTATTCTTATTGGTATTACAAGCTATGTTAGGATTGTCTTTTTCTCCTGCTCCTTTAAGAGCAAGTTCTGTTTCTTACTCTACAAGGTCTGAAGGGTCTGGCTCAGGACTCTCTGCACTGCAGGCTGCAGTGTTGGTAGAATTACAACAAAACATTCTGTATTTCTTTTCGTAGATTTTGGTAAAAGCCTGTTCAAGAAAGCTACTGATACCCAGTATTTCAATTTCAGAGTCAGCTAGCAGAAACTACTCCTTCCCCGAAGAAACTCTGTACCTATTGTGGGTGGGAATAGTATAGCTTCTGGTTTAACAAGTTTGGAGAGAAGGTCTCTATCCAGGTAAAAGATAGTGTTGACATCTTTGCCTGGATTGACTCTGGCTTTCTAAAATGCAGCAACAGTCTGGCCCCTGAAAGACAATCAGGGCTTCCGAGAGATTTAGAGTCTAACTCATGTGACTTTTTTAAAATGTCAAGGAGATGGCTAAGTAAAAATGTTGTCATATGAATTTAAGCTCTTGAGGTCTAGAGAGGGACTTACTGCTAGCAGTCTGTGTTCTGTTATCATAATTGTGATCTTCGGCTGAGCAGATCTCTCACTTGGTACCTTGACCAAGCAGAGAAGGTAGAGCCCAGCGATGAGGTTTGTTTCATGTATATGTAACTGACTGAGGACAGCTAAAATGCACCTTACCATTACTTGCTCAGATTTCCTATCAAATTATGTTACCTTCTCAACATGAAACTGTAAATATCTCTAAATTCTTTCATTCCTATAAGCATCTTCCTTACTCTGGAAGTGACATCATCCCATTTTTAAAATGTTGGGGTAGGTTTTGTTTCTTTTATTATGGAAATTTTCAATGTATACAAAGTAGAGGAAATGATACAATAAGCCTCTTAGACTTATCCTGAGCTTTTACATTTGGAAATATTTTGTCAATGTCATTTTATCTATCCCCCCTACATATACGTTTCACTTTTCTTTTTGCTGGATTGTTTTAAAGAAACCCCTGACTCTTTCATTTTACCCATAAATACTTTAGGATGTATTTCTAACAATTAAGGAGGGTTTTTTTCCTACATAACCACAATGCTATTAGCACACGTAACAAAATTATCAATAATCTCAGGAGCATTTTAAAAATAGGATTCTGGAAAAAGCAAGCCAAAGGAATGAGTAATATAGAATTTCAAGCACTATGGTAAGCAGTTTGGGAAGATGCTTTTAGCAAAGAGGGTACTTTCACTCTTGCAAATGACATCACAGAGCCAGATGCCACTTTCTCCTACATATCCATAATTGGATTTACTTTCTTACCCCCAAATATATTCCCTGGTTCAGTTCAAGGCATCAGCAACCACCCAGGAGCTCAAGCTCCAGAAACAGGGTCCTTGTAGAGTTTCCCCCTGCCCCCACCCCTTTAGCACTCCCTTTAACCAGTTTTGAAGAGCTAAAACTCAGGGTGAATATTGCTCATATCCATCCCCTCCTTTGCATTCCCACTGCCACTCCTTTTGTCTGGGCCCCTGCTATCTATCTCTACATTGAGGTTATTGAAAGATTTTGATTTGTGTTCCTCCCAGAAACAGAGCCTGAGACAAGGATTTGAGTATAAATAATTTATTGGAGAGGTGATCCCAGGAGACCTGGAAGCTGAGCTGGGGAATGAGACAGGGACGTGAAATAAGCCAATACAGGATGTGTTAACAAGCACTGAAGGACACTGGAGCTCCAGCCCACTGGACAAGTCTGGGAGACAGTACAGAATACCCCTCAGCATTATCCCAACCAACAGGCAAGGGAGCTGGGCTCTTATTTATCCATCAGGTCTCCACCTGTCATTGCCTTATGGCTGCTTTCAAGGGCAAGAAGTCCCCAGCACTTCTAGCCTGCACTGTGCATGGCCTAAGCCTACTACCAGCCAGAACACAGAGGGTCATGGGCCTTCAATGTATAACAGTAATGCTAAGGGGACAAGGGCAGGGCACTGAGAGCACTACATTGCCTCCCTTCTCAATCTCTCCTTCACAGAGGCAGGAATAACTTTCTAAAGTGCAAATCTGATTCAGGTACTTCCCTATTCAATAAAAAGGGTATGTGGATAATGCTGCAGACCAGTATTGCTTATTTCCCCTTACGGAGGTGACGGCCTTGAGTGGTGCTGAACCATATGATCCTGAGTGCCTTTGGCATACCTGTTGCAGGTGGCCAAAGTCTGGGTTGGACTTTGAGGAACTACTTGTGAGTTCAATGAATACATAGCTTTATTCATATGTTTATAGTTAAAACCTTGTTTACTTACAGAACAGGTTGGGAGGGGAAGTGACAAATGATTGCCCCTGGTTTGGATTCCACTGGTGCAGACCTTTACCTCTGAATAGTTATATATAACCCTTCCCAGACAGCAGAGTGCCTCTCTCTCCACTGGTGCACCAAAATTATTGTGGCAATACTTTGTTCTTTATGCAGTCACATTATCTGGGAATCTCAATGTGATTTACAAGCTTACATAACTTCCCAAATGAGTCAGCATGCTCATCAAGAAGGCAGCATGGTGCAGTGGAAAGAACATGGCATTTGGTGCCAGATAGAAAGTTCAATACCTGCATCTGTCACTTGCTAACTGTGTGTTAGACAAGTTATCCTACCTCTCCAAGCCTCAGTTTCTTCCGATAACGAATGCGGATGGGAATACCTACCAAAGAGGGTTATTATAAGGATTAAATGAGGTAAAGAACGCTCAGTGTGATACATAAGAGGCCCTGAGTCACAGTTCACCTTCCCCATCCTATATCCTGATTTTACTCATCTGGCAGAGTTCTTGAACCTTACTGACCTGCAGTGAGTAGAAAATGCTGATTTCCTACTAGACAAAGCAAGTAAAGCTTTATCTCCTTTTAGCACTAGTGGATTTTAGATGAAAATCTGAATCAGTTCTTTGTAAAGGAAAAATGCTCTTGCTCCACTCTGGGCAAAGCATCCACATCATGTATGAAATAAATCCGTACCAGAAAGGGCTGGGGTGCTCCAGGAAGGGCTGGGCTGCACAGTCTGGCTCGGCACCCACGGCAGTCAAAGATTACTGGCGTTTAGAGGTGACTTAGTGAGCACACGGCAAGACATACAGCCGGAAAAATGAAATGTGCAGGAGAGGATTGAAACCCCATCTGCATAGCTGTTGAGCGCGGTGGGGAGCGGTGAGGAATGGCGTTGCAGAATGCCCTTCGAGAGACAAAGCAGCAGCATACAAATGAGGGCACTGCTGTGCCAGCCAGGGCTGAGGATGATTCTGGAACTGTCTTTTCCAAAGTGGTTGGAGCAAATGCCTGCAAGTTAAAATAATAATAATAAATAAAATCCCTGGTCAGCAAATTAACACTGCTGCAAATGTTCCTCCCTGCCGGTCGCAACGCTATTAGGGGAGGATTACCAGACAAGCTGATTTCCAGGATCTTTATAGCCCGCATAATACATAGTTAGCAGTCAGCTGAGGTCAGAGAGAGTGTTTATAATTAAGGGGTGATTGGTGACTATGTCCATAACAGCAAAGAAACCTCTAAAAAGAAAAATCAGGAGCCAATCTTTGAACTTAGAAACTAGAGAATGTTAGAACGTGAAAGATTCCTTCTGATCATTGAGCTGTGCTGATGATATTTAAATGCTAAAGAAACAGTAGAACCTTTCTTTCAAGTAAAATCGTATGCAGACTCTCCCCCTGGAAGGCAAACAAAAGGAATGCTGCTCCGAGTAGGGGAGGGAAGAGGAGAGGACAGTGTGGTTCTGGAGCCCCAGCCTCTCCCACTCCCAGCCTTCACTTTAGATCTGCCACTGTGGCCCCGAATATAATCTGCAAATCAAGCCCCACCGACCGTGGTGTGAAAACCTCTAGGCTAGTCCACCCCATACATTGTACAAGTGAGTTTTGGCTCAAAGAGGGGAAGCGATTAGTATAAGGTCACCCAGCAGAACTGGGACTAGAGCCCAAACCTCTTGAGTTTAAATTCCTTGCTCTCTCCTAAAAACTACCTCCCCTTATAAAAAAAAAAAAAAATGAAAAGTATCTTTAAAGATAAAGTTACCTCATGAAATAGCTTGTTAAAGTAAATGAGAAAGACAGAGGCATCCAAGTGTAAATACTGGCTTTGCAAAGAATCCAGTTCTATCTTCTTGACTGCTGGACCCAAGTGCAGCTTTTATTACATTTATTTTTAGGACTTTCAGCATGGCAGTCACAAAATCCAAGTAGATTTGCTAAACTGGGGCGCCTGGGTGGCGCAGTCGGTTAAGCGTCCGACTTCAGCCAGGTCACGATCTCGCGGTCCGTGAGTTCGAGCCCCGCGTCGGGCTCTGGGCTGATGGCTCGGAGCCTGGAGCCTGTTTCCGATGCTGTGTCTCCCTCTCTCTCTGCCCCTCCCCCGTTCATGCTCTGTCTCTCTCTGTCCCAAAAATAAATAAACGTTGAAAAAAAAAAAAATTAAAAAAAAAAAAAAAAAAAAAAAAAGATTTGCTAAACTAATGGCCTCTTATACCAGGGTAAATCTAACCAGTTTGTGCCTTCTAGAAAAAACAACCTAAAACTACAACAGCTTAGTATCTTTAAAAAATTATTTTTAATACACTGGCATAGTAAGAAAGGAATCTAAAATGCATGGTAGATGGAGATGGCCAAACCAAAGCTCTTATACAGCGGAGCACGAGGCATTTCAGATTCCTGACTCTACTTCCCATTGTGAGACCTTGAGCAAGTCACAACCTCTCTAGCCCTCAATCTTTTTTCAAAAATCTACAAAATGATGAAATCATTAGAGTCATTAAAAGTCAATATTCAACAGAACCCTGACACAGAACTGTCCAGTGTGCTGGTCAGCCAGCACTGTGCGTGTTCACAACAACAGAGGCCTCTGTCTCTGAGTCAGAGGGTCTGGGAGCACAATTACTGTAGTAGAGGAGAGAGAAGCAGCAACATGGAGACGCTGTAGGTTGAAAGGAAAGAAGGAGGAGGGAAGCAGATGCAGAGAAGAGCAAAGGGCTCTCCTTTCATGCATCAGAGGATTGGATTTTGATCAGCAACCATCCTAGACATTTATGTCACACCTATTACCCTGAAGTCCTCTAAATGTTTCCTAATGGACTTGGCTTTGGGGATTCCATTCAAGGCCTTGAGCCATGTGGTCTCATTTTAAACTGGGAATGTTCAATTAAAATAGTCGCTATGTGGTAGCAAATGATAAAATGATACCAAGTTTTTATAAGGGGAAGAAAAGCAACATTTTTTAAAATACAACGTCCCACACATTTTGTTTGTTATTCAGTTTAATGCTTACTATAACTTTTAAATTAGATATCATTTCTCCCCATTTGACAGATCTAGATGCAGAGAGGCTTAGCATCTCCTTTAAGATAACAAGTATTTTATGTAGCTGTTGGGACTGTAAGCCCCCTCAGGAGAGAGACTTTCTTTCTTTCTTTTTTTTAATTTTTTTTTTTTAATGTTTATTTATTCTTGAGAGAGAGCATGAGCAGGGGAAGGGCAGAGAGAGAGGGAGACACAGAATCAGAAGCAGGCTCCAGGCTCTGAGTTGTTAGCACAGAGCCTGACATAGGGCTGGAACTCACAAGCCGTGAGATCATGACCTGAGCCGAAGTCAGACACCCAACCGACTGAGCCACCCAGGCGCCCCAGGAGAGAGACTTTCTTGTTCGTGCTTCTGTCATCAATGCCAAACACAGTGCCTGGTGCATAGGTGATCAGTGCACATCACTAAAGGAAACTGAAGGAAAAGGCCAAGCTTTAAATCCAGATCTGCTCAACTCCCAAATCTACTTCTTACTACCACCAAACTTAGACAATTTATTAAAAACAACTGTTATTTGGCCAGTTGTTCTTAACCCCTTCTTTACTATGTAATTGGAAGTGTTATGAGCTCTGGTTTCTATGCCTGTTTGAAGCTCTAGCTACCTAATTGGTTACTGAGTTCCCATCTCTTGGCTGAATCTATAATTAAGCAGGTTTTTTTAAGACATAGTTAGCCATAGTCCCAGGTTCCCTAAAATGTATAACATTCACCCAGAGGACCACACTTGAAGAAAAACACAGAACTGGAAAATATTTTATCATACTCCAGTATCATTGCTCTCCTCAGTCACCTTAAGCAATTACAGAACAAAACGGTGCTGTTTTTTTTTTTTCTAATCAGTAAACACAAATTTTAAAACGCAACTTTCATAGAGTTTCTTCACAGTACATCTTAGAAATGAAGCAAATCCTGATTCAAGGATGCTAGTACACAAGGATGGTAACACATTGAAGTTTATGTCCAGGAACTGGATGAAGGTAAGAAATTAAAGACTTGTCAACCATGTTGTATTACAAGGGCACACTCAGGTGTGCCTGGGATCTTGCTCTGATTAATGCTTCAGGACTCAGCAAGGCAGGCCCAGTGATTTGTGGGTGGGTGGTTCTGAGAGAGTGAGCGATCAAAGTCATGTCTTCTTGTCTTTCTCACTTAGGGCCACTTCCTCTCTGGTGTGTTGACCAAGGCTATACCTGGCATGGCTTCATTCATCCCAGGGTACTTCACTAGGCCTTTTCAGTTGTGTGCTCATCTATTTCTTCCTCCCTCCACTTTTCGCAAGTATTGACCAAGGGCTCTCATGGGCTTAGCCTCTGCAAGGTGCTGTGGGAGCTACAGAAAGAACAAAGTATGAGCTTCTAGACTCTTGTGGGCATTACTGATTATATACCTGGAACTCAAGTGTGACCACGAGGCCCCCAGCGAGCTGAGCTGGTGACTTAATTATTATCACCTTCCTTCTTCATCAGCTCCTGAGGTCTTAGAAAGTCTGTCCTGTTATTGTAGCCTGAGGAGTGTAATTCTCCCTTATTTCACTCCACACAGGGGTGCACCATGACATCAACACAAATGCAGCCTTCTTGCCTTGAGTGAAATAGCACCCATGTTACCATGCCTGCACAATCAGAAAGGTGACAACCCTTTACAAATCAGTCAACTGGAGAAGATACAGGGTCAGTTCAGCTTTGTGGATAATTCTCCTTGCTTTCTATACCGGGTTTGGTTACCTCTATTTCCTGCCTGCACTGAACTACTATATGTATAATATATAGTATATATATATATATATATATTTGCTTGGTGGTAGGTCTGGGTCTCTCAGAAGTCAAATATTCTCTTTATTTTCTCCTTATTTCCTGCTCTGATTTTCCCTCTAGAACATCTGCCCTGGTCAAAATCTTTTTTTTTTTAATGACAGTTTTATAGTGTACAGTTCAGTGCTTTTTAGTGTATTTTCAGAGTTATACATCACCACTATCTAATTTCAGAACATCTTCATCACCCCCAAAAGAAATCCCATAGTCATTAACAGTCACTTCCCGTCTCTCCCCCCGCCCCTTCCCCTTGACAACCACTAATCTATTTTCTATTTCTGTGACTTTGCCTATTCTGGACATTTCATAAAAATGGAATCATACAATATGTGGTCCTCTGTGACTGGCTTCTCTCAATCAGCATGAAGGTTTCAAGGTTAATCCATGTTATAACATGGATTAGTACTTCATCCCTTTTTGACTAAATAATATTCAGTTGTACAGACAGACTGCATTTTATTTATCTGTTTGTCAGCTAGTGGACACTTGGGTTGTTTCCATTTTTTGGCTATGAGGAATAATGCTGTTACGAACTTTCATGTACCGGTTTTTGTGTGGACATATGTTTTCACTTCTCTTGGGTATCTATCTAGAAGTGGAACTGATAGGCTGGCGAAAATCTTAAGGAACCATTTCTAATGGTCTTCATTCCTATCTGTTTCCCAGGGAATACAGTTTCTCTATATTCATTAAACAAAAGGGAACGATCAAAGCAGGAACTTCTTCACCAAATCCTGGACACAGTCTTTGCTTTTCCAAATCAGTTACAAAGCCCAAACATCTCCACTCTAAACAACATGCAGCTTTGAGTAACTGTGGCAGGCCCAGGATGGGGACCAGTCACTGCAGTGATTCACATTAAACAGCAGCTTGTAGCACCCAGAGAGGGTACACAGAACCAGCCTCTTCTGACCAGGCTTTAATCTTATAAACAAAGGAACATTTATAGTCATGTCATTCTCTGCTTATAACTGATTCCTTGAAATCTAGTCTCTTGTATCCTGTCCATAATCTTGGACTATGATCTCAGGGTTATGCATGGCCTGGAATAAGCAAGGTACAACCTTGGAATCCTAAATTGCCCTTTCCCCACCAACTGCTCTGCAGGCTTCTGTTTATAACTGAAGTCTGCCCTCTGCTGGTCGTAGCCGGCCCTGACCTGCAACATGGAGGCGCGGAGCAGATTTCTTCCAAAATCATTTCTTCTCCAGGAGCATTTAGGAAATTGCTACCATTTACTCAGCTTATAGCAATACAGAGAAATGGCATCTTCTGCAGGGTATTCCTCTTTTATTTTTTTACTTTTTGATGTTTGTAGATTTTTCCCTTTTATTCAAAAGTAAGTTTCAGTTACTTATGAGCCACTTTCATTTGTGATAAATAACCATTATTTGTATTTATGCAGTGTCTGCCAAGACCCTTCTGTTCCTATTGACTCATGAGTCACTAAAATACTCTTCCATGGTAGAAGTGGGCAAAGGCTACTTGAGATAGAACATAATATGAGTTTTCCAGAGGTGGTTTGTAGACTGCCTTGAGTAAAGAAAGACCCAGGGACTGATTCTCCTCAAGTTTTGTGGGATATCCCACTTGCCCTGTTGGAAAGCTGCAGGGCATCAGACATTTGGGGAATCCATGCAGACATGGCAACCAAGTGGGCACTCTGGCCAGGGAAGCAGATCCAGGAGGGACATGAAAGATAAGTGGGGAAGGAAGTCAGAGCCTAAGGAGACCAGGAGACAATGTAAGCAAAAGGCTGAAGTGGTGACAGGAGGAAAGAAAATAAAGTAGAGGAGGGAAGGTGGTTTTACAAGGGCAGAACAGGGGACTAAAGAAGTGACTGCTTCCCTGAGGACCATTACTGCTTTCTGCAATGCAGTAAAAATCTGTTCAGTTTTTAGGTAACAAAGGAGAAGGAATCCTTTCGATGTTTTTATCCAGAGTCCTTGAGAATAACTCTATGCCTCTGAACTCATGTTTTAGGAACATTTTAACTTTCTTCCCTGAGAGAAATGCAGCATTTTCATGAAAGAAGACTTAATTTTTAGAGACACAGTTTGTGTTTCTAACATCTGAGTAGCTGGGAAGGAGGGGACTCACAATGATTCGTTATGATGAGCATACATTCTAGCCAGAGTTCTGGAAATCTGTCCCCCTTCCCGAAAGTACAGCCATAGTGGGGACTCCACTGCCTAGAGCCCCTACTGGTTCCACTGCTCATCCCAAGGCCACCCCCCATAAGTCTCGCTGTCCTTGTCAGTCTCCTTGGAACCACAGAAACCAGGGCTCAGTGTGTAACAGAGATTCCTGTGTCCTGTTCGATCTCTTCCTTTCCATCTTCCTCTTGCCTGCACCTTTACCTCCTTCCCTAGTCCTCTGGATGCAAGTTCTCTCCTCCTACATCGCCCCTCTCTAGGCTTTGTGACTTGGAACTCAATCATTTTAGAAACGACAGGGCTTACTGTGTTCCCATGCTGGATGCTGCCCCTTTAAAATCAACCTTAAGTTGGAGGGAAGAGAGAACCAGGTCTTCTGCCTTTCCTCCCAGAGATAAAAGCTATTCTTAGCAGTCAAATCGGCTTGGCATTTGGGGAGACTTGTATTTTTCTCCTTCCCGCTCCAGGGGTTTTGCCATTGCAATTCCTCTTCCTCATAAAGAAAAGATGAAGGGGATAAAGAGAAGGGGGAAAAAGGAAGGACGGGCACCATCGCTGCTGCCCCAGTAGGCTCTTCTCAGGACTTATTGTGGAAGGCTGGTCCGGTTGGAGCACCCTCACCCCAACCCCATAAGACCGGTTTAATTCTAGCAGTCATTTTTCAGGCAAAAAAGACTAAAGGCCAAATGAGCTCCCTTCAGGCCTTTCCACAGCACTTTGTATGTGGCACGTGTTCATTAAATATGTTTGCTCAGCCAGCCTCCTGCCTGTACCCTCATTAGGGTGGGTCT
This sequence comes from Herpailurus yagouaroundi, assembly GCF_014898765.1. NCBI lineage: Eukaryota > Metazoa > Chordata > Mammalia > Carnivora > Felidae > Herpailurus > Herpailurus yagouaroundi. Next base: position 67,187,750 of record NW_024412403.1, on the reverse strand, counting down.
CTCAGGACCGCCTTCACTGGGCATTTAGGGCCCAGCAATCTGTCAGGGCATTTAAAACCCAGCATTAAAGAGCAGGCTTCGGAGAAACCAGGAACTAGGGAAATAAAAAATTTTTTAATTTTAAAAAAGGAAAGGAAAAATATGGATGTGCAAAGCTCAAGAAGCTTACGTAATCCGATTCCGCTTGGACCCAGATGGTGAAATTCTGCAGAGCGGCCAGCAGGGGGAGCTCAGGCAGTGTGTCAGAACGCCGGCGCGGAGGTTGCCTGGAGCCAAAACTCCGCACAAACAAAACAATGAACCTTTGTGGTTTCTCTTGGGTTCTTAATCCAGGCCGGCTGAGTCCAGGAAGGCCTGATCATCATTGTAGGGGACTCAGCTAGCATCTCGCAGAACACCGATTTCATAAGTCTGTCTGCCTGCCTCTGTCCCCCAAATTGTTTCCTCTGTGTTCTGTTCGACCTCTAATCCTTTTTCTCAAACTCTCTCAGTAACCCTTTGTACCTCTTTTTATAATTCTTGTTTTCTCTGAATCTGTGTTTCTGTCTGTGCTTCTTTCTTGTTATTTCTCCGTATCATCCTAGGTCTGCTAGTCACATAAATGAAAAATAAATGGAGATGAACCCACCCAAGAGCTGAGCTTTGAAAGATTTTGAGATCTTGCAAAAACTAATACTTTGATTAAAATGTACTCTGTGCCACAAAAGTGGTTAATTCTGCCACTACTTAGCTGTGCAGTCACGTCTTTCATGTCTATTCTCTAGTCTCTGTCCTCCAGGCCTGCTGCCCTTGCCACCCTGCAGTCTCTCCACTGCCATTGGTTACTGCTAAGCTGTTGCCCACCTCCCCCAACTACTGACCTCCAGTAGTTGTCTCCCTCCCTGACCAACAGGACAAGGTTTTCCAGGTCTTTTAGAGAAGATGCCCACACCTGAATAGCTGAACCTCTAGTGACACAGTGTTTCTTACATAAGACCCAGCCCCTCATTTCCAGAACATGAAACTCTTGTGGGATCAGGGGTTGAGGGGCTCCAGGGGAGAAATAGAGGAACTCAGCTTTGCATTCTACATGGAACCTCTTATTATCTAATATTCAGGTGCTGGACTGGATCTGGTCCACTCTGTCGCAGTATCTTCATTCATGGTGACTTTCTCTCAGGGATCTTCCTCATTGTATTTCTTTCCAGATTGACCCTCAGGGACCTTTAGTTTATCACACAATCTGTATATCTGAGTCTGTGGGGTAACAACCAAAAGATTGAATTCTTTTTTCTGGGCTTTTGAGCCCTGGAGATTCAAGAAATGCAACTGAGTGTATGTTTTAAGGTTCCAGAGCATCCTGGGACAGTCAAGCACCCCGAGCATTTGATCGAAGGCAGCTTTGCCTGGAGCCCAGAGAGGCCAAAAGAGGACCCTGAGCATGCACAGCATACAGATAGCTCCTGGGCAGTGATGCTCAGCAGGAGCTATTTCAGTTCCAGCCCTAAGTACTGTGACTATGGCAGTGGCAGTGATGTATCCTCATTTCTACACGCTATAGTCTCTACCTCCAAATCTATTCTGTTCTATGCAGGTTCTCATTATTTTTAAGATCCAGTCATATGTGTCCCTGAGAGGTGGATTCTAATATTAGATCTGGTAGGACATGATGCTCCTCAGTACCTTAACTTTCAGTACCTTAACTCTTGTTATCTTAACTTTCTTTAAGCCTCCTGGATTCAAGGATGGTAGTGTGCTACGATCAGATCACAGTTATCTCTGCCCTGCTCAATTCTGGGTAACCATCATCACTTCCTAGTTCCAGAACCTGTTTGGAACCAAGTTTAGGGGGACAGACAGGCAATGCAATTTAAAGGTATTTACCACTTTCTTGCCCTTTCTAGGCCCTGGCCGTACAGAGAGTGTGAACAAGACATAGGCCCTGTCATCAGGGAGCAAATGCTTCTATTGGAGTGACCCACTGTCTCTCTGATGGGAATAAAAATGAAACTGCTGCAGAAAAACCCAGCACTGCAAAGTGCTAACATCATCAGGCAGGTTGCCTCTGCAGTGCAATCTATAATCTCTGTGACTTCCAGAACCAAAGAATTGCTATATGAGTTTCTAAATTAGGCTTTGCGTTACTTTGGAAATTAACAAAGCATTCCTTCCCACAGACTCTGTTCCCAAATTAAACATTTTGTGCTTGTACAGCTGTTCAAATGTTGGTGAACTGAAGATGAAAAGGTTCTTAGGAAGGGAAGAGAGGTGGGTGCCTAATAAGGGGAGGGGAGCACTGCGGGGGAGTTCTTGGAGGGGGAGCTGGAGGTCAGGTAGCAGAGATTACAGAACAGTTGGAGAAGTTTATAATCCAGTTAGTGAGCACATAAAATGTTTTTTAAATTATTAGGTCTAGATAAATGTAGGTTAAGGGGGCCCACTATGATCAAGTATTTAAAGGCATACTTTTAAGTGGAAAACTTGAGAAGTGGCTATTCCCCTCCTCTAATCAGTAGAAGCCAGAGGAAACAGGAAATAAACAAAAACTGCTAAGATGGCATCTTAAGGTCATTGTGAGGCCCACTTTTCAAGATCTGACAACTGTTAAACACTAAAATGGGTCACAGAGGATGGCTGTCACCATGGCTGTGACTCTCCTCCAGAGGTATTTATGGAAAGAACAGAGCCTTTGTGTTCCACAATGCTGCAGGTAACATCCAGGGTAGAGACACAGGCATGTCCTGGATGAGCTAGCTCCCCAGGTTCTCTTCTAGACTGGGAAAGAAAAGAACTCTTATGGCATTAGAGGCCTTTAGCAGCAGCTAGAGAGAAATGGACAGATGAAAGGCCCACGGTCCCCACTGGCCCACCTCTCACCAACATGCCAGAGACCCTTCATTAAGCCGCCTCTGTGTCATTTGTTTCATGAACTTGTACCTTGATCTTTGCTTACAGGGATGTGAGCCATCTTGGCAAATGTTTTTTTAGAAAGCCTTTGCTCACAAAAATTCTGTCCACAATATTTGGATTGGCTACCAGGCCTCTCATTTTCCACACAAGTTGTTCCCAACTTATCTCTGGGTCTCTTCCAGAAAGGCATGAATTATTTGGTGGTGATGTAACTTGAAACCCAGATTCCACTTGGAAACCATTTTCATAGAGGTTGGCTGGATGGTAAGGAATGGAAATGGGGACTGGAGAAGAAGAGAGTGAAGAGGTTTAAAAAAAAAAATCCAGGTTTAGCCAGATAGTATTTTCCATGCAGCTGAGGGAGCAAGAGGCCCTGCCTTCAGTAGACAAGGCCCCAGGGCTCACAGAGTCAGAGAGCTGTGCTGGGCACTGGCTGTCTGGCTCCCCTGCGGTTCCAGAGCATGGCCCTGGAGAGGCTGTCCTCTGGTCTTGGCTATGACACCTTTTACCTGTATGGTGCTTTATGGTTTCAAAAGCACTTTCACACACTTGTCTTATTTGATCCTCACGATTATGCTATGAGAGAGGTAGGACACAAATTATTACCCCCATTTTAGAGATTAAGAAACTGAGGATCAGGGCAGTCAGACAATGTGCTATCACACAGATAGCAGGTGGAAAGCCAGAACTCCAGCCCAGGTCTTCTAACTTGAGCTCATTTACTCATCCTTGTGAGCAGTCCAGTGTGCCTTTGAAATCAGAGAATTCTGGACCTTCTCTCCAGAAAGATAAACTTGGAATTTTTAGATGCTGAAACTCAACATAGACTCCAGGTAAAATTCCCAAACTTTCAGCCACCCTTATGAATTCTTGCGAATGTATGCATGCCTTGCTTCCCTGACCAGACTGCAAGCTCCTTGGAGGTTCAGGCTGTGTGTTTTCTCTTCCTTCCCATTCGCTCTCATAACTGTCACAGAGCCAAGCACCTAGCCAAAGCTGTTGCATTGCCAGGAAGAGGTAAGGCAAAGTAAAGAAAGCAAATTAAGTAAGTGGGATAGATGTCCATTTCCACATTTGACCACTTGTCCTACAAGAACTGGTATCCTTGTACATGTTCTGTCCAAGACAGTCATCTGCCAGCCACACTATTTCCCAAATCCTAGAATACAGCAGTTTCCCATGGTGGCAGCAACATATCTTCCTCCTTGACATAATTTTCCAGGCACAAGATGGGCTCACAAGCATGAAGAGGTAACAACCTCAGTGATCTCACACCCCAGGATCCTGATGTAAGTAAAGAAGACAGACTGGCTGCCTTAGCTGGGGAATAGAGGTGGGTCCATGGGAGGGGCTGTAATGAGCTTAAATTGAGAGGGAGGGGTGGTACTGAAGCAGGAGCAGCAAGAGCATCCAAGGAACACTGCTGAGGACATCTGGGTGACCTGAAGGAGAGAGTGCCTTCTGGCAGTGGGAGGGGTAAATGTGCCTGGAGGATGCCTCAGTAAGGCGGAGCCCAAGGCCAGTGACATTCTTTGACCACAGTGTTCACTTGGCACCAAACCTCAGGGCCATCTTGCTTCATCTCCCTAGAACTCATCAGCAACTGTGACTCCAGTTTTCTCACCAGAGCTACAGGGAGGAAACACTCAGTGATAATCCAAAGGCAAGGACAATTGACTAGTTAAACAGAGATGGCTCCAGTTTAAGACCTTTGCCCCATTGTTACCCTGCCACCTCTTCGTTACCCTGTATCACAAGTCCTTACTTTCCCAGGTTTGGTGGAGAAGGAAAAGGATTCCAAGACTGTTGTAAGCAAGCGGGGCCACTCCCAATAAATGAGACCATCCCGTACCCTAGGGACTGACTCAGTTGAGTTTCACTGGTCAGAAGAATCTGAATTTCAGACAAAGGAGGTCTCTGTTTCTTACCTTGTAGATAACAATGACTCTACTATGAGAACAATTCTAGGGTGATACAATATTACAGAGAACCAGGACCCTAGAGATTATTACATATTCATCCAACAACCTCACTGACACATGAGGGGACTTGAGAAAATGGCAATGACATCAGTGTCCAAGCCAACCAGGAAGTTAGTGAAAGAATCTGCACTAGAACCCAGAAGTCTTGACCCAATACCACACTAGCCCTTCTCCTATGTTACCCACCCTGGCCCTTTTAGATGGCAAAGGTTTCCACCCAGGGGCAACTCTGAGCAACCAAGGAAGGAAGGTCTGAATTTGCAAAACTGCTTTGTGGAAACTACTGCTCTTTAGGAGACCTTCTTATGTTGCAGCCAGCCCTGGGACTGTGTCCTTGCCTCCCTGCATCCTGTAGGGAGAGAGAGAACCGAAATTTTTGTTCTAAACGCCCTTCTGGCCACCAAGCCTGCGCCCTCTGGCCAAACCCAGTACCTGATTTCATCCTAGTGGATCTCCACCCACCAGTCTTGGTGCCTCCTCCTGGAGCAAAGGGGCTGATACCTTGTCAGGTACAAGTTGGAAGTGGAACATGTTGCACAGACATCCCATAAATGCTCTACAAGTGAATAACTAAGGCTCCACATCTCCTACACTGCCTCCAGTTCACACTTCCAAAAGCATCCAGCAAACTTGCGTTCAACCTGTGGATCAGATTAGGTCAAATAAACAGATATTTATTGAGGTATTATTGGAAAGCCAATGTAGAGGTGCTGAGCTCTACACAAAGACATGCCCAAGTCCCTGCCTTCAAAGGACTCAAAAGCTAACTGGGGGAGACCAGGTGATATTTCATTTTAAGTTAATATCACAGGTAGCGATACAAGAAGTGCCATGAAGCAACAAGTAACCATTTGCAAAATTACTGGAATAGAAAATCTGTGTGTTGGTACACAGGAAAAAACACTGTGAACTGAATGGTTCAGGGAAACTTGTAGAAAAGGAAAAACCTCATCAGGGCTTTGAAGGATGGGTAGAATTCAAAGGAGTGGAGAGAAGGTTTGAAAGAGCATTACAGAAATTGGTAACTGAGAAAAGATACAAAAATAGGAAAATGCAAGTGTGTTGAGGGTAGTAAGTAAAGATAATTGCAATAGTAGATGATGCTTATCATGTATCAGACACTGTTCTCAGCTGTTGCATTGTCTCAGCTAACATTAATTCTTCTGATTCTCATGCAGTTCAAATTAGTACTATTATTATCGCATTTTTATAGTCAAAGACACTGAGGCATAGAGAGGCTTAAGTAATTTACCTGAGGACAGTGCTTATAAGTGACTGAGCTGGAATTTGAGCCCAAAAGCTACACATTTGGCCACTGCTTCTCTCATTGTGGCTAGAAGGGTTGATTTCTTGGAAAGGTGTGTTGGTGGCAGATCATAGAGGATCTGGAATACTACGTTACAAACTTGGACTTGACTTTGTGGTCAAAAGGAGAAACAATGAAAAGTTTCTGAGCAGGCTGGCACCTGGGTGGCTCAGCTGGTTAAGTGTCTGACTCTTAATTTTGGCTCAGGTCATGACCTCACAGTTCAATTCATACGATCAAGCCCCACTGTCAGCACAGAGCCTGCTCGCTCTCTCTCTCTCTCTCTCTCTCTCTCAAAACAAATAAATAAACATTAAAAAAAAAAACCCAAAAGTTTCTGAGCAGGGAAGTGGATCTCAATTTAGGGCATTAAATTGAGACACTGTACACAGGAAGGAAATCCTGAGGACACCTTCACATTTTAAAAAAGCACAGAGAAATATATTAGTACATAGGTACAGATGTCCTTCCTTTTCGTAGAGGGCCTTGTGCAGTTACTTCCATTGGCTTCTCAGATCTTAAGCTAAAAGGGGATAAATCCTTGGTTGGTGGCATGGAGGGAACAACCAAAATGTAAACTGACCTGAAATCTACCCAGGTACGTGATCAAAAGCCAGGGGCTGAGATAGGCTTAGAGGATAGTGTTTACAGGGAGATAGGAGACCTCGGATCAGGAGACAGTGGGGAAGAGTGGAGGGAAGAATATGTCAGACAGCAAGTGAGAGCTCAGCAAAATGAGTTGGAACCTTGGGTGTATAGTTCAGTGATATCTTAAGCATGATTGAATCAAAGTTTCTGGAAGAGGCAAAAATATTGTCAGCTATCTCCTTGATTATTTTGTAATAGCAGATAATCTCTTTAGTCCCTTCCCTCTTTTTACAGGCTAAAATGGAAAATCTTTTCTCATGCACAGAATGCTTTTATTTCTCTCTGTGTCTTTTAAGACTCGATTTTACTAATACATTCTATCCAGCACTATAAAGCCAAGCTTGTTCTCATGACCATCCACTCTAATGAATGTGGGACAGATGAAGTAATAAGAACTTTGAAAGGGTGGTGATGGAAATAAGAGCATCTTTTTGTATTTTCCAGGAACTGTATGCACAAAGAAGCCTGCTCAAGCCAATAGAGTAAAAGCATTGGATAATTTGATTTCTGAGCAGAGATTAGATAATTGTCATGGATGGGACTTTGGGAATGGTCACAGGAGATGAAGCATCATCCTGTTGAGATGGTCTTCAGGGAATATTGGGTGTATGAGAGTGTTATTTGGCTCCTGAGTCACAAAGCATGGGTTGTAGGGCTGGCCTTAGCCCAGGCTCCAGGAAAAATTATGTATTTATCCTTATAAATTGCGGTATTCAGTATAACAATTGCCTTGATTTATGGCCACGCCTTCATGACCCCACTTTTGGAAATGGACTCCAAATCTGAGTTCCAAGCAGCTGTTTTATGTCTACCCACAGGAAGCCAATAAATAAATGATGTGGGGGTGGGTGAAATGGTTTGTGAATGCCCAAATCTGTTCTCTTGAACATACATTTTTGTTTGAAGAAAGAGTTGATTAGTTTGTGTTTAAGTGAGGGCAAAAAACACTCTAATGTAAGAAAATCAAATGTTGTGTAGATATCCCCTCTCCAATCACATGTGTGGTATTGATAAACTGTGGCTGTTGGTCTTTCCTTCCTTTGCTATCTTCTCATCTTCTCAGCTGCTATGATTTGAGAAGACTTAAGCCCAGGCCTAAGGCTGAATCATTTCTGGCTGGTGCTGTGCACAAGGGGTTTGGAAATAAGTCACATACCCAGACCCAAGTGCTAGGAACCAAGTGACTACATCCAGGCTCCCATGTTGACCACAAATTCTTCCCTTTAAGCCAGGTCTGGGATAACTACTACCCAGAACTAACCTGGGTACATGGGTGGCCCTGCAGCCAAAGTTCTATGTTGGCCCTTCCCTGTATGTTGGCCCAAATCCCAGAGGTGAACTATTACCCTGGTTTCCTCTCCTAAGTTCTTACTTCTTTCCTGATTACTTCTTACTTACTTTCTTCTCCTTCTAGAACTAGATTCCATCCATCCTTGTCCCTTCTCCCCACAAGCTGGGGTTTTCTGATGCCAGGTTATGGAATGATTATGCCATGGGACAGGGCACATTTGTCTAATTGGACCCTCATATTGAGTCCTGTTGATTTAATTTAGTGTTTCTCAACAGGAGTGGAACCACCCCTGAGGGATGTATTGGAAACTCAAGGGGGCATTTTTGATTGCCACAATTATTGGGAGGGGCACTAGTGGCATTTAGTGAGAGGGAACCAAGGATGCTATTGTGCAATTGTGTGCAGCACAGGCACCTTAACCAAGAAATGTTGTGTGTCCCGTATAACCTTCAAAAGTCACACTGGACATTTTTGTGCAAAAATCTGTTTATAATTGTCTGGATGTGGAATTTAGTCCCATTTTACTTGGAAATACAAGTTACTTTTGCATAGTTTTAATATACATGGAATTTTCCATACATGCCCTCTAAGCATTTTTAAAGAAAGAGAAGACTGTACTGTGTTTGGTTCAGAACTTTACCAGCAATAGTCATGATTTCAGAAAATTATCTCACTGACAGTGACATCGTTCTTGGTATTTGAGTTGCCAACACACCTGTCTCTGTCTACATTTGTCTCTGCCACATTCACTGTGATCTCAAAGCAATGGACTAGTTTATTCTATCTTCTAGTCATCCCCAAGCATTAATATACTCTAATACATATTAAAATTTTATTACAAAATATTCCTCTTCTAACAGTATTTTTCTTTATTTTTATAGTTAGGATGTTATATTAAAAATATGTATCTAGGTGGTTTATTATCTGTGAATTTCTTTTCATAGTAGTAAATGGGACTTAACAAAACATTCATTTAAAATTAGGTCATTGGCTTTCCGTGCTACCCAGGGAGGGGTCTATAACGGCGTTGTTTTATGTTCCCATTGTAACTTAAAGGGAAACTTTCACAGTGTCTGGAGCCCTTGACGTCCAGCAAATGAAGGAGTAGGATGCCCTCAAATTCCTTGCAGCAGGAACCTAGTTAGGTGGTACCAACCTTGTGTTGGTATTCCAAATGGAACAGTACATCTACAAAAGGAAAAGTGATGGTATCTACATCATGAATCTGAAGAGAACCTGGGAGAAGCTTCTCTTGGCAGCTTGAGCCATTGTTGCCATTGAAAACCTGACTCAGGGGTGCCTGGGTGGCTCAGTCGGTTAAGCGTCCGACTTCAGCTCAGTTCATGAACTCACGGTTTGTGAGTTCGAGCCCCATGTTAGTCTCTGTGCTGATAGCTTAGAGCCTGGATCTTGCTTCAGATTCTTTGTCTCCCTCTCTCTGCCCCTCCCCCACTCACACTCTGTGTCTCAAAAATAAACAAACATTTAAAAAAAAGAAAACCTGGCTCATGTCAGTGTCATATCATCCAGGATACTGAACAGCAAGCTGTGCTGAAGTTTGCTGCTGGAGCCACTCCTATTGCTGGCTGCTTCACTCCCAGAGCCTTCACTAACCAGATCCAGGCAGCCTTCTGGGAGCTGAGATTTCTCATGGTTACTAATCCAAGGACTGACCACCAGCCTCTCAGAGAGGTGTCTTATGTTAACCTCCTACCATTGTTCTGTGCAACAGAGACTGTCCTCTGTGCTATGTGGACATTGCCATCCCTTGCAATAACAAGGGAGCTCACTCACTGGGTCTGTAAATTGATGCTGACCTGGGGAGTTCTGTGCATGTGTGACACCATTTCCCATGAACATCCATGGAAGGTCATGCCTGATGTCTACTTATACAGAGATCCTGAAGAGATTGGAAAGGAAAAGCAGGCTGCTGCTAAAAAGGCTGTGACCAAAGAGGAATTTCAGGGTGAATGGACTACTCCAGCTCCTGAGTTTATGTGATTCAACTTGAAGTCACAGACTGGTCTGAGGGCATGCAGGTTTCCTCTGTCCCTATTCAGCAGTTCCCTACTGAAGACTGGAGCACTGAGTCTACCACTGAAGACTGGTCTGCAGCTCCCACTCCTCAGGCCACTGAGTGGGTAAGAATAACCACTGAGTGGTCTTAAGCTGGTCTTCCACAAAGGCAAATAAAATGAAATAAGGTTGATGGAAAAGAAACAGTTTCTTTAAAAAACAATTAGCTCAGGGGCGCCTGGGTGGCGCAGTCGGTTAAGCGTACGACTTCAGCCAGGTCACGATCTCGCGGTCCGTGAGTTCGAGCCCCGCGTCAGGCTCTGGGCTGATGGCTCAGAGCCTGGAGCCTGTTTCCGATTCTGTGTCTCCCTCTCTCTCTGCCCCTCCCCCGTTCATGCTCTGTCTCTCTCTGTCCCAAAAATAAATAAACGTTGAAAAAAAAATTAAAAAAAAAAAAAACAATTATCTCATTGGCCTCATCAGATTAAGAATCCTTTGGGGCGCCTGGGTGGCTCAGTCGGTTGAGCGTCTGACTTCGGCTCAGGTCATGATCTCGCGGTCCTTGGGTTCGAGCCCCGCTTCAGGCTCTGTGCTGATGGCTCAGAGCCTGGAGCCTGTTTCAGATTCTGTGTCTCCCTCTTTCTCTGATCCTCCCCTGTTCATGCTCTCTCTCTGTCTCAAAAATAAATAAATGTTAAAAAAAAAAAAAGAATCCTTGACCTCAGTGGATATTGCGGCACTGTCTGTTGAAAGCAAGAAAAGACTGAAGATAAGGTCAGTGCCTTCCCAGGGGAAGGCTGTGGCTGCCTATCAAGGGGTCTCATAGGTAGTATCCCCTTGACCACCTTCCAAATTTTATTGTTTATGCTCATCAGGATCTCAGAAGTTTCCAGAATTCAAGGTCACTTGAATCAGGCAAAACCATAAGTTTACTCAATAGTCAACTTACAAATTTACAGTGGGAGACATTTCTTCCCAGGGACTGAAGGTCTTATGTCCACTGTCCAAGCCGGCCAATCCTAGGAACAAAATGAATATGAATGCTGAACAAAGAGTGCAAAGGGTACTGAAGAGAGATCAGAAGAGACACTCCAATCCCCCAGCAGAGCATACTTCTCCAGCAGCCACGAAAGGCAGGGTCTCTCCTCTGCACAATGCTTGGGTTTTCACTTTCTGTAACCCAAGTTGATTACTTCCCCTTCTGGCCACACCGCCATCCACTTTTCACCCAGTCTTCCTCCAGGCAGCGTACAATTCAATTGATTAAATATCCTCTGCTAAATGACGTTCACATCCTGGACTTGGCTTCCTCTGATTACACCAAATCACCTATCTTGATTGGAGCTTTGTGAGGCCCACGCATTTTACAGTGTCTTGTTTTACTCCCACAGATGACTAATCATATCCCCATTGTCTGTGAATTTTACTAGTTCAACTCAGAAGGTGACCTTATGTCCCTAATCTCCAAATTCATGGAGAGGCAGACTTCCCACTGTTGCATCCATATCCTGGTGTCAGAAATGAGGGCTGAGGCTTTCTCAGACTCTTTTCCTGCTCTACATTAGTCCCTCTAGCTGGGACAGTTTTTCTGATTCTTATCTCAACTTGATAAAGAATAGTCCTGCCTCACTCCAGCTTCCCACTGATCCCTCTGCCCCCAGCCACCCTAGGTGGCAAACTTCTATAATAGATCAAGCTGGAGGCCACTCAAATTATGATAGTAACTGATTATGGGTCAGAATAAATAATACAGTCATCAGGGTATTTGTGGGATTTTTGGATTTGGGTTTATGGTTTGTTGCTTTTGAATATAGAGTGATTTCTACTTACACAAACTGGTCAGATGGAATGATAAGCTGATTAACTGAAGAGTTTAGTTAATTAAGAGATAGTATATATGAAATAGATGAACAATGATTCTCACAGAATTATTAATGAAATATGGTTAATTCAAAATCTAAATGAACTGTAGTTATTTTCTCATTTTTCAGAAGAGTTCAGGGAAGCATTCTTGCCCCTCTGCACCTTTCATGACTGTATTATGGACTGAAGTAATGTTTCCTCCAGCTTTTCATATCAATCACCCAAACCCTCTCAAGTCCCTATTAGTGTTCTCTGTACTCTTTCACTTTCCAGAGTTGAAACTTTAACTATTATATTTGCATCAGTAAGAACCTCACTTACTTACTTATTTATTTATATTAAAGTTAGTTAACATACAGTATAGTATTATTGGTTTTAGGAGTAGAACCCAGTGATTCATCACTTACTTATAACACCCAATGCTCATTCCAGCAAGTGTCCTCCTTAATGCTCTGCTCCCCCCTCCATCTGCTCCCCCCTCCGGCAACCCTCAGTTTATTCTCTGTATTTAAAAATCTCTTACGGTTTGCCTTCCTCTGTGTTTTTACCTTATTTTTCTTTCCTTTACCCTATGTTGATCTGCAGTGTTTCTTAAATTCCACGTGTGAATGAAATCATATGATATTTATCTTTCTCTGACTGATCTATGTCTCTTAGCATGATAATACTCTAGTTCCATCCACGTTGTTACAAATAAGATTTCATTCGTTTTGATCACTGAGTAATATTACATTATATATATATATATATATATATATATATATATATGCACACATACACACACACCATATCTTTATCCATTCATCAGTTGATGGACATTGGGCTCTTTCCATTTGGCTAGTGTCAGTAGTGCTGCTATAAACATTGGGGTGCATGTGCCCCTACAAATCAGCATTTTTGTATCCTTTGGAAAAACATCTAGTAGTGCAATTGCTGGGTCATAGGGTAGCTCTATTTTTAACTTTTTGAGGAAACTGTACTGTTTTTTCCCCCAGAGTGGCTATACCAATTTGCATTCCCACCAACAGTGCAAACGTGTTTCCTTTTCTCCACAGTCTCACCAACATCTGGTTTCCCGAGTTGTTTATTTTAGCCCTTCTGACAGATGTGAGGTCATATCTCATTGTGTTTTTGATTTGTATTTCTCTGATGATGAGTGATGTTGAGCCTCTTTTCATGTCTCTGTTAGCCACCTGGATGTCTTCTTTGGAAAAGTGTCTATTCATGTCTTCTGCCCATTTCTTCCCTGGATTTTTTTTTGGGGGGGGTGTTGAATTTGATAAGTTCTTTATAGAGTTTGAATACTAACCCTTTATCTGATATGTCATTTTCAAATATCTTCTCCCATTCCATCAGTTGCCTTTTAGTTTTGTTGATTGTTTCCTTCACTGTGCAGAAGCTTTTTGTCTTGATGAGGTCCCAATAATTCATTTTTGCTTTTATTTCCATTGCCTCTGCAGACATAACTAGTAAGAAGTTGCTGCGGCCAAGGTCAAAGAGATTGCTGCCTGTTTTCTCCTGTAGGATTTTGATGGTTTCTTGTCTCACATTTAGGTCTTTCATCCATTTTGGATTTATTTTTGTGTATGGTGTAAGAGAGTGGTCCAGTTTCATTCTTTTGCACATTGCTCTTCAGTTCTCCCAGCACCATTTGCTAAAGAGACTGTCTTTTTTCCAATGGATACTTTCCCTGCTTTGTCAAAGATTAGTTGGCCATATATTCTGGGGTCCATTTCTGGGTTCTCTGATCTGTTCCATTGATCTATGTGTCTGTTTTTGCACCAGTACTGTCTTGATGATTACAGCTTTGTAATACAGCTTGAAGTCTGGAATTGTGATGTCTCCAGCTTTGATTTTCTTTTTCAACACTACTTTGGCTATTCAGGGTCTTTTCTGGTTCCATATGAATTTTACAATTGTTTGTTCTAGCTCTGTGAAGAATGCTGGTGTTATATTTATAGAGATTGCATTGAATGTATAGATTGCTTTACATAGTATCAATATTTTAACAATATTTGTTCTTCTAATCCAGGAGCATGGAATATTTTCCCATTTTGGGGGGGGTCTTCTTCAATTTCTTTCATAAGCTTTCTATAGTTTTCAGCATAGACATCTTCTACCTCTTTGGTTAGCTTTATTCCTAGGTATCTCGTGGTTTTTGGTGAAATTCTTAATGGAAGCAATTCCTTGATTTCTTTTTCTGCTGCTTCATTATTGGTGTATAGAAATGCAACTGATTTCTGTACATTGATTTTATATCCTGTGACTTTGCTGAATTCACATATCAGTTCTAGAAATTTTTTGGTGGAGTCTTTTGGGTTTTCCATACAGAGCATTATGTCATCTGCAAAGAGTGAAAGTTTGACTTCTTCTTTGTCAGTTTGTATGCCTTTTATTTCTTGTTGTTGTCTGATTGCTGAGACTAAGACTTCCAGTGCTATGTTGAATAATAGTGGTGAGAGTGGACACCCTTGTTATGTTCCTGACCTTAGGGGGAAAGCTCTCAGATTCTCCCCATTGAGAATGATATTCGCTGTGGGCCTTTCATATATGGCCTTTATGATGTTGAGGTATGTTCTACCCTTACTTTCTTCAGGGTTTTTATCAAGAAAGATGCTGTATTTTGTCAAATGCTTTTCCTGAATCTATTGACAAGATCGTGTAGTTCTTATCCTTTCTTTTATTAATGCGGTATATTATGTTGATTGATTTGCAAATATTGAACCAGACCTGCAGCCCAAGAATAAATCCCACTTGATCATGATGAGAAATTCTTTTAATGTGCTGTTGAATTCAATTTGCTAGTATCTTGTTGAGAATTTTGCATCCAGTTTCACCAGGGATATTAGCCTCTAGTTCTCCTTTTTAGTGTGATTTTGTCTGGTTTTGGAATCAAGGTAATGCTGGCTTCATAGAATGAGTTTGGAAGCTTTCCTTCCATCTCTATTTTTTTGGAACAGTTTGAGAAGAATAGGCATTAATTCTTCTTTAACTGTATGGTAGAATTCCCCTGTGAAGCTATCTGGTCTAGAACTCTTGTTTGTTTGGAGATTTTTGATAACTGATTCAGTTTCTTTGCTGGTTGGAGGCCTGTTCAAATTTTCTGTTTCTTCTATTTCAGTTTTGGTAGTGTGTGAGTCTCAATAATTTGTCCATTTCTTTCAGATTGTCCAGTTTGTTGGCATGTAATTTTTCATAGTATTCTCTTATAATCATATTTCTTTGGTGTTGGTTGTGATCTCTCCTCTTTCATTCATGATTTTATCTATTTGGGTCCTCTCCCTTTTCTTTTTGATAAGTCTGGCTAGGGGAAGAACCTCACTTTAACCTCTCTATAGCTTCAGCTCATTCTTTCATTAAGTTTGTTGATTTAATATAGAGAAGCCTCCCCACCAAATCAAGAATTTATGTTAGTGTATTTCTGTAAGGCTTTAATTTAATGTCTTCCATTCTTCTCCATTAGAAGAAGATGACAGTAAATATAGCACAAGCTCATAATTTTCCTAAGAGTTTTTAAATATAGGATGAACATTAAACTGAAATTGAAGTGTAAGAAATATCTGAAATTGTACTGCATTTATTCATTCATTTAATTATTCATTCCATGAACATTTAGTAAGCATCCATCATGTGGCAGACACTATATTAGGAAATAGAAATAGCAAGATAGCAAGTCATGGCTCCAATTTTCTCAAGGAGCTCCACAGTTTAAAAAAGGAGAGACACATATGTAAAAATAAAATTTCAAATCAGTGTAATGGGTATTACTATGGAAGTTTGATGAAAGCTCAGTGGTAGCACAAAAAAAACTAAAGGACCAACTCTACCTAATGAGAACATTTTCCTAAGGAGGAAAGTAGCCTCCACAGAGGAAGATACTTATACTGAGTTTTGAAAGAGAGGTAGACATTTTCCCACTAGACACAGAAAAGAGGGATATTTCAGACAGAAGAGCATGTGCTAATGTACAGAGGCAAGTAACAATAATGCAGCTTCTGGGGACCGGAAACAGTTTCATGGGTCTGGTGCCTAAGACAAGACCTCATAAAGATGAAGCTGGAAGGGCTAGATCCTAAATGGTCTTGAATGCCCTAACAGAGGGTTTGGATTCATTTATTTGGTAGTGGGCAGTAATTGATGAGTGCTAAACAGGGAAGTGACACAATCATATCAGTGTTAGGTAAGATCACAATGGATTCTGTGTGGATGGATATGTGGTAAGACCAGAGGTAAGAAGTATAACTGAAATAGGTGGCTGGCCACTGAAGATTTATGATTCAGCGATTCAAGATTCTACAGTATTGAGTGGATTCTGGGAAGCCTTTGCTTCACCAGGGTCGACCTATCCCAGCTCTCTCCAAGTGGAGCCATGTGACCAGTTTTTGCTAAAAGAATGTGAGTTAAAGTGTGTAGGTCATTTTGAGCCAAGGGGGTTAAGTGAATCTATCCTATACAGTTTTCACTTCCACAGAAAACCTGAAGGCCTCATGTTGAAAATGGTTTTATCACAAGATGGAAGGAACCTGAATGCCTGAGTCAGAAAAGGGGTGCCCAGGAGAGTCACCCAGCCAATTACACTTATGTTGAACTTCACATGAGTAAAAAAAAAAGTTGTGTGTATTAAGCCTCAGAGATATAAATATCATTAAAAAAAATACCTTTTGGAGGCAAGGGAATTAAAAGCAAAAATGAACTACTGGGACCTTATGAACATAAAAAGCTTCTGCAGAGCAAAGGAAACAACCAACAAAACTAAAAGGCAACCAATGGAATGGGAAAAGATATTTGCAAATGACATATCGGACAAAGGGCTAGTATCCAAAATCTATAAAGAGCTCACCAAACTCCACACCCAAAAAACAAATAACCCAGTGAAGAAATGGGCAGAAAACATGAATAGACACTTCTCTAAAGAAGACATCCGGATGGCCAACAGGCACATGAAAAGATGCTCAACGTCGCTCCTCATCAGGGAAATACAAATCAAAACCACACTCAGATATCACCTCACGCCAGTCAGAGTGGCCAAAATGAACAAATCAGGAGACTATAGATGCTGGCTAGGATGTGGAGAAATGGGAACCCTCTTGCACTGTTGGTGGGAATGCAAACTGGTGCAGCCACTCTGGAAAACAGTGTGGAGGTTCCTCAGAAAATTAAAAATAGACCTACCCTATGACCCAGCAATAGCACTGCTAGGAATTTACCCAAGGGATACAGGAGTACTGATGCACTTGTACCCCATAGGGGCACTTGTACCCCAATGTTTATAGCAGCACTCTCAACAATAGCCAAATTATGGAAAGAGCCTAAATGTCCATCAACTGATGAATGGATAAAGAAATTGTGGTTTATATACACAATGGAGTACTACATGGCAATGAGAAAGAATGAACTATGGCCCTTTGTAGCAACGTGGATGGAACTGGAGAGTGTGATGCTAAGTGAAATAAGCCATACAGAGAAAGACAGATACCATATGGTTACACTGTTATGTGGATCCTGAGAAACTTAACAGAAACCCATGGGGGAGGGGAAGGAAAAAAAAAAAAAGAGGTTAGAGTGGGAGAGAGCCAAAGCATAAGAGACTCTTAAAAACTGAGAACAAACTGAGGGTTGATGGGGGGTGGGAGGGATGGGGGATGGGTAATGAGGAGGGCACCTTTTGGGATGAGCACTGGGTGTTATATGGAAACCAATTTGACAATAAATTTCATATATTGAAAAAAAAATAAATGTATATAGAAAAAAAATACCTTTTGGGTTACCCTGACTAATACAGGAAGAGTATTAGGAGATGTTTGTGATACTTGAGGTAAAATAGAGACTTTGCATGTTATATGCTGAAGTATAGGAGCCCTTGAAGAAGATTAAGTGGAAGATGGAAGAAAAAGGATAATAATTTATAGATAATGTTAGGAAAACAGAAGGAGACAGGATCCAGAGCGCAGGAAGCAATAGCTCCTTCAACAGGAGAAGGGAAGGAGCGATATCTATTTAAAACAAGAGGAAAACACTGCTATAGGTAAGCAGTAAGAAACTGCCTACTAGTGACATTTTCTCTGTGTAGTAGGAGGTAAAGACATCTGCTGAGAAAGTGAAAGTATGGCAGTAAGAGTTTTGAGGAGCAAGAGAGCTGTGCAGAGATATTTAACAAGTGAAAGACACCAGCCCACATGGTTGAATGAATTTTCTTCAGCCCAGCTCATCATTCTAGGAGTAGGGGTCAAAAAGATGGATTTTAGGATTAATCCAAGATTAAAGGATTGCAGAGTAGGTGCAATGCAAAACAAAGGAATGATGGAAATGGCCCAGTAAGTCTGGATGGGTTTCAGTACTGTTACCAAGGACCCAACAATAATTCAGTGGCTCAAACAAGATAGAATCTTCCCATTCTGGGTACACTGGAGTAAACATAGTCCACACAGAATGCAGGGAATAAAAACCTGGATAGATGGGATATAGCAGCTTTTTCAAGGACTCTGAAAATTAAATAGTAGCTGGTGGTTGGGGGAAAGGACTAGAATTTGAAGTACCATCAAACTGGTGGTGAGTTTATTATCCTTTCCTTCCAATATATCAGGGTGAACTGTAAGCAACACAAAACTTGGAGGTGGGCGTCTGCACAGACAGAGCTCCAGGAGAAGCTATCTATTTCTGGCCCCCAAAGCATGGAAGTCTCCTAATTCTTAAATGGGGGAAACCCCTGCCCCTTATCTTTTCTTCATTCTTTCATACCCCACCCTCTAAGAAATCCCATAACAGCAGTGGCAGTGACAGCAACTGTAGTGACAACTGGCCTGCAGGATTCTAAAAGGCTGAGGGAGGGGAACCTTCCTCTCTGATTAGAGGAGCTGTGATTCTCAGAGGGTTAGACAAACCCCCATTACTTTTTATCTTCTCTGTGTTATCATACTGGTTAGCCCTGAACATCATTGTAATTACAAAAAGTGTGCAACATAGTGGATAAATATAACCCAAATTCTTGCTGGATAACTCCAGGTAACCAGAAAGTACTGAAGAAATTACCATAGGGAGGATATTGGAAAAGCCCTATAAAGTTGCTTATGAACTCATTTCCAAGTATACACACATGGATCTAAACCCTAAACAGCATGCCAGAGACTGTAAGAACTAATCTACAGAATTAACCACTGCCAGGGTCCCAAACTATCCACTGGGTGGTGCACATGCAAGACAGATCTGAATAGCACTGAGAAATCTTTGCAATTAGACATTATATTGAAGCCACAGAAAGCTGGTTGGAACGTGTACCTGAACCCAACTGAATTGGTTGTCTGTTAAAACAAAACAAATACCCAGAATCCCATAATATAATATTCAAAATGTCCAAAACACAATCCAAAAATAATCAACACATAAAGAACTAGGAAAATCTCAACCCTGTGTGGTAAAAGATAGTCAATATATGCCAATGCCAAGATGACACACATTATCTGATAATGAAAGCAACTATTATGAAAATAACTCCAAAAAGTAAAGGCAAACACTCCTAAATATAAAAAGCTAAAAAGTCTCAGCAAATAAATTAAAGATATAAAGAAGAAACAAAGGGCAATTTTAGAATTAAAAAACACAAAACTGTAAAACAAAAACTAAATGGGCCCAACATCAGTAGAGAGATGGCAGAGGAAAGTATTAGTGAACTTGAAGACAGATCAGTAGAATTTACCCAAAGTGAATGAGAGAGGAGACAGATTTTTTTTTTAAGAATAGAGTTTCACACACCTGTGAAATAATAACAAATGATCTAGCATTGATGTCATCAGAGTCCCACAGGGAAGGATAGAAGTGGAGTGTAGAAAAAGTATTTGAAGAAATGATGGCTAAAAATTCCCAAATTTTGTCAAAGGCATAAATCTACAGACTCAAGGAGTTCAGAAAACCTCAACAGGATAAACCCAAAGAATTCTGTGCCCAGACATATTGTTAGCAAACTTATAAACTAACCACAAAGAAAAACACTTGAGGGTGCCCAGAGGAAAAGGACTTATTATTTAAAGGCAAACAATAATTTGAATAACTATAGAATTCTTACTAGAGACTATGGAGGACAGAAGGAAGTGGAACAACATTCATAAAATGCTAGGAAAAAAACACTGAAACCAGAATTCTATATCCAATAAAACAACCTTTAGGAAGGAAGATGAAATAAAGACATTCTCTCTCTTTTTTTATTTATTTTTACTTTTTTTATATTAAACATAATTTATTATTGAATTGGTTTCCATACAACATCCAGTGCTCATCCTAACATGTGCCCTTCTCAGTGCCCATCACCCACTTTTACCTCTCTCCCCCCACCCCCCCCCCCCTCAACCCTCAGTTTGTTTCTCAGTATTTGTCTCTTATGGTTTGCCTCCCTCCCTCTCTGTAACTTTTTTTCCCCTTCCCCTCCCCCATGGTCTTCTGTTAAGTTTCTCAGGATCCACATGGGAGTGAAAACACATGGTATCTGTGTTTCTCTGCCTGACTTATTTCACTTAGTGTAATACCCTCCAGTTCTATCCACATTGCTGCAAATGGCCAGATTTCATTCTTTCTCATTGCCAAGTAGTATTCCATTGTATATATAAACCACATCTTCTTTATCCATTCGTCAGTTGATGGACATTTAGGCTCTTTCCATGATTTGGCTGTTGTTGAAAGTGCTGCTATAAACATTGGGGTACAAGTGCCCCTATGCATCAGTACTCCTGTATCCCTTGGGTAAATTCCTAGCAGTGCGATTACAGGGTCATAGGGTAGATCTATTTTTAATTTTTTGAGGAACGTCCACACTGTTTTCCAGAGCAGCTGCACCAGTTTGCATTCCCACCAACAGTGCAAGAGGGTTCCCTTTTCTCCACATTCTCTTTAGCATCTATAGTCTCCTGATGTGTTCATTTTAGCCACTCTGACTGGCATAAGGTGGTATCTCAGTGTGGTTTTGATTTGTATTTCCCTGATGATGAGTGATGTTGAGCATCTTTTCATGTGTCTGTTGGCCATCTGGATGAAAGACATTCTCAATGAAGGAAAACTAAGAGCAAGCAGACCTACCCAAAAATAATTGCTAAAGAAAATCCTTCAGACTGAAGGAAAATGTTACTAGAAGGAAACTTGGGACATCAGAAATGAAGAGAAAGCAAGGAAATAGCAAATATATAAGTAAATATGAGTATTCTCGTCTTGAATTCTTTAAAATACTTTTCTAAAGCAAAAATTAGAAAATATCTGAAACTGAACAAAAATGAAAATGCAACATATCATAATATGTGGATGCAATTAAAGCATTGCTTAGAGAAATATTTATAGCATTAAATGTTTTATTGGCAAAGATGAAAGTTCTCAAATCAATATTCTAAACTCCACCTTGAGAAACTGAAAAATGATGAGTAAAATAAAACTCAAATAAGCAGGATGGAAAAAATATAAGAGCAAAAAAATCAATGAAATTGAAAACAAGACCAACAAAAAAAAATCGGTGAGATCAAAAGCTCAATAAAATTGATCAATCTTTAGCCAGAGAGGAGAGAAATTGCCACTATCAGGAATGAAAGAGAGGATATGACTATAGACCCTGCAGACATTAAAAGAATAAGTTTGGGTGGCTCAGTTGGTTGAGTGTCTAACTTTGGCTCAGATCATGACCCCATGGTTCATGAGTTTTAGCCCCACATCTGACTCACTGCTATCAGCACAGAGCCCGCTTCAGATCCTCTGTCCCCCTCTTTCTCTGCCCCTCCCCCACTTGCATACTCTCTCAAAAATAAACATTTGAAATAAATAAATAAATAAATAAATAAATAAATAAATAAGGGAATACAGTGAAGAACAACTCAACACACAAATTTTCAACGACTTAGGTGAGATGGGCTAACTTCTTTAACCTACATAGTACTATAGCTATTAAAGAGATAAATTCATAGTTTAAAATCTTCCAAAGAAGAAAGCTCCAAGCCCAGGCAGTTTCACTGGCGAATGTGCAGAATGTTTAAAGAAGAATTAATATTATTCTACACAATTTCTTCCAGAAAACAGAAGAGAGGTAACACTCCCCAGCTTACTTTATGAGGCTAGCATTATCTTGATATAAAAACCAAACAAAGTACTGGAAAAGAAAACTAGAGGTGAATATACTCCATTATTAGAGACATAAAAATCCCAACAAGATATTAGCAAATTGAATCCAGTAATATATAAAAAGAATAATATACCAGAATCAAGGGAATTTATCCTGTTAATGTGATGTTGTTCAATATCTCAAAGTCATTCAATGTCATCTATCATATTAATATAAAAAAAGATGAAAAGGCAAACCACAGACAGAAGATCTTTGCAAAATAAAACATGTATCTGACAAAGGACTTATATTCAGAATATATTTTAAAAACTCTCAAGACTTGACAGAGACAAATTGAACAAAAGATTTGAGCAAATATTTTACCAGAAAAAGTATGTTGATGGCGCACAAGCTCATGAAGAGATGTACCAAATCATTAGCCATTAGGAAAATGCAAATTAACAGTTCACTTAGTATGGTGGCTGAAATTTAAATACTGACAATATTAAGCCTTGGTGAATGTAGAGCAACTGGAGTCCTCATATATCACTAGCAAGAATGTAAAATGTAGAACCACTTTGAAAGTCAGTTTAGCAATTTTTTAAAAAGTTAAGCATATACTTACCATATGGTTCAGCAATTTCCCAGATATCTACCCAAGAAAAATGCAAACACATCCTCACAAAACTGGTATATGAATATTTACAGCATAAGCATTTATAATAGTCATAAATGTAACCATATAAATGTCCAACATCTAGTGAATGGATAATCAAAATACAGCATATCCACACAATGGGCTATTACTCAGTAATTAAGAGGAATGAGCTACTGGTACACATAACAACATGGATGAATCTCAAAAACACCGTGCTAAATAGAAGAAATTAGTCACAAAAAGCAACATACTATATGATTCCATGTATATGAAATTGTAGAAAAGGTAAAACTACAACGACCTGAAGCAGACCAGTGGTTCCCTGGGGCAAGCATAGACTCCAAAAGGGCAGAAGGAAACTTTTTGTGGGTAATAGAAGTATTCTAAACTGGATTTGGGGCGGGGGGGGGGTGTATGGATGCACATATATATGCGATTTACCAAAGTTCATCAAGCTATACACCTAAAATGAATGAATATTATATGTAAATCATGCCACAATGCAGATAGACAAATAAAAGTGAAGATTAAGTAAGGAAGTTTTCACACAAATAAAACTTCAGTGCCAGCAGCTGTGAACCAAAAGAAACACTAGAAAGTTCTTCAGGCTGAAAGAAAATGATCTCAGAAGGTAGCATGAAAGGGCACTGGAAAGGGTAAATACATGGTTAAATATAAAAGAATATTGACTGTTTACATCAGAACAATAATAGATGCATATGTAGAAGTAAGATACATGACAAGAATAGCACAAATTGTGGTGGGCACTAAATACAGTTAAACCATTGCAAAGGTCCTTGCCTCATTTAGGGAGTGGTAAAATCAAGAGTACTCATTTAAGGTAGACTATAACACATCAAGGATGCTTATTGTAGTGTCTGTAACAACTAAGAGAACTATGTAAGATGTATAACAGAATGTGCAGAGAAAGTGAACAGAGAAAAATGGAATAATAAAAAATGTTTTCATAATGCAAGAGAAGGCAGGAAATGAGAAAAAAAGGAACAAAGCACAAGAGAACAAATAGCAAGGTGTTAGACTCAAACTCTACCATTAATTATTAATAATTTTAAATGTCAGTAGTCTATAATCCAATTAAAAGACAGTTTGTCAGACTGCATTTAAAAAACACAAAACCCAGCTATATGCTATTTATTCACCAGAGTCACACATTAAGTAAAAAGAGGATGTTTGAAAATAAAAGGATGAGAAAAGATCTACTACATAAACACTCATTAAAGTAAATCTGACAAAATTAAATATCAGCAAAGTGCACTTGGAGGTAAGAAGTATTACTAGAGACTAAAAGGGATATTTCGTAATTATGGGAAGACATTTTAAAATACTACCCATTTCTATCTTCCTTTCTTGTGTTAAGTGCCATAATTATCTAATAATAGAGTAACTACCTTCTGGTAAGATGATGATTCCAAAATATCTTGTCATTTCAAGCACAAAAATATCATGAAGCCGGTTTTTAAAAAAGTATTGCCCATCCATGCATCACATTAGACTTTTAAGAATGGCACCTTTGAAAATGTTGGGACTGTTACATTTGCTGATCACCAAGGGTTTTATTTGTACCTATAGCATTAACATGTGGTGAAATACTCACTGTATCTGTTCTATTTAATAGTCTATTTCCTCTTTATTCTTCTGAAATCATGGGTAATAAATTCACTCAAAAAAACAGGAGTTAGTTAGCACTGTCCAAACAGACTAGTTTCATCAGCTTAATGAAAATAGTTTGGAAAAAGATGAGACCTTCAACAGCTGTTATGTGTCTTGATCAGAGTTCAGTCATTACCTGTCTTTAACAAAAACTTTAACTTCATGTTCAGCTATTTTCTTTTTCCGGGTCCACACCTAGCTTCTAATGTATCCTTAAATAGAAAGCAATGAATGTAAAGCTATAGAACTTTGTATTAATGTCAGGTTCTGTTACTATTTTTCACCAGACTCTGAATGTCATCATTCAGAAACCACATATGGCTCAGTGAGGTGCTTTTGTTCATAAAAACCCTTTGGTTTTTCTCAGTGAGCAGTAGCCAGAGGTAGAGACACTCTCTAAACATTGAACCAGGAGCTATTCAGGTAGGACACTGTGTAGGATAAGTAGAACATGTCCATCATTCAACAACTTCATTTGAATGAGGACCAGCAACAAAACAACAACAAAATGGAGAGGCAGTCATGTCTAAGCTTTGATGTGTTATAAGCTGGTCAAAGCAAAATTAACTGTATGGCACACTGAGATTGGAAGATTTGGGGAGATGTGGCCAAGGTGCAGGGCTCTCAGAGGAGGAGGAGCTAAGATTTCTGAATGATGGAGCAAGAAAGAGCTAGGGAGGGGAGCATAAAAACCTTGGCCTCACTTGCCTCCCTGTTTTTGCCTCTGGCCAATACTCCCTGTGGGTCAAACACAACTGGAAAGCAGAAGGCAAGTTGGGGCAGCCTCTCCAAGTGCAAAGCAAGATGGAGAAAGGTATAGATGGCATCTGGATGGGCATAGGAAGCTATCTAGCACAGGAGGCTGCTGCAACTGTCTAGATAACGACCACCTACTGAACTTGAATCTCCATTCTGCCATAAACTGTGTGCTCTGTGACATTGTGAAAACCATTTAACTGGTCTGAGCCACAGTGTCCTATTCTGTTAAAATGTGGGGGAATATAGCTACCTCTCAGAGTTATTGTGAGGATAAGGTTAATACTTGTAACATTTAGTGCAGTGCCTGGCACAGAGTAAGAGCTAGACAAATGATGTTACCTTCCCTTCTCCATTAAATATATTCTCTGCTTGTCTAGAGATCTTTCTTTTTAATGTTAGCATGCTTTAGAAAAATCCTCTTATTCCTAAAGACCCAGGGGAAGTGTCAGGATCATTCCTATGTCAGATACATTACAGTAATAATTGCCTTGGTCAGGGTACTATTTAAGCAGAAAAACATCTTTTATTCTTGAGAAATGTTGCATACACTACAAGGGACTAATTTGGCCCTTAGCAAATAATTCAATATAAGCTCCCACTTATTTACCAGAAGCAGCAGTTTATTTCCTAGGACTGCTAGACACTGGCATCAGCTGTACCCTATTTGTTTGTGTCAGGTAATGAGATGCTCTGCATGCAGAACACTTTCATTTGGGGAGGCTCAGAAGATTTGCCATAAGCCAATTGTTCATTCCAAGGATTAGAAGAGCATTTTTTATTGTAAATTGCACACCAATTTGCAATGTCATTTCCAAGTTCTGATGGAAAGTCTATAATGTATTCCTATAATCATCTAATGTTTTTATCTATGATCCCTCAAGCTGGAATATTTTCTGCCATTCCATTCACCCAGATTAATTCCAAAACAATGATGTTTGCCCTGCTGGCAAGGCCTCCAGAGGAGTATAGACCATGCCCAGGCTGCAGGCTTCCCCTGTGGGGTGCTCTGATGACAAGGGAAAAAATGAAGGTATTGAATGCAGTATGGAGAAAGGCTCACAAAATGATACTAATGCTTTTGTGTATATCCACTTTCCACTTTACCCAGCAACCTCACAGCCACTATGTTGATTGATGATTGCCTCCTTGTTTTTTACAAATGAGAAAACTGACACTCCAAGATCTAAGCAGCTTGCTTCCACAAGTTGGGTTGACACAAGGATTAGAATACAGAACTTCCTATTCTAAAGTACTTGTCCGGGGGTGAAAACGTAAGCTTACATCCTAGAGTAGCCTGCTGACTGCGTGCTGTCTGTAAAGCAATAAGACAAGACCACCAGAGCTTCACCAGTAAAAAAGAAAGCAGACTTTAGAGTTTATTTATTGGCCTGACAAAAACACACTCATCAGTTAAAAAAAAAAAAATCATTGACTAGTTTGCTGAGGGGGAAAAGTCAGAATTTTGTAAGTGCTTTAGAAAAGTGGAAGAGATTCAAGATGTTTATGCTAATTAAGGATTGGAAACTAATACTCTGATAGAATGGAGCCAGTCCAAAGGTCTTATGTGATTGGTTAAAACAAGTGCCATTGCTCAGTTAGTTAAGCGTCCAACTTCAGATCAGGTCATGATCTCACCATTTGTGAGTTCAAGCCCTGCATTGGGCTCTGTGCTGACAGCTCAGAGCCTGGAGCCTGCTTCGGGTTCTGTGTCTCCCTCTCTCTCTCTCCTCCCCTGTTCATGCTCTGTCTCTCTCTTTCTCTCAAAAATAAATAAACATTAAAAAAAATTTAAAACAAATGCCATTGTTCATTGGTCTGGAGAGCCTTCAGCTGGATCCAGTAAGGGTCTGGAAGGTGGGGGGGGGGGGAGTGGTCACTAAAAGTTAATATTCCTTTTTCACCTTCAGCTGGTCACAGTAGTTAAGCACAGCATTCAGTTTTGACATCTCAAACTCCCAAACTCCTCAAACATTCATCAGAATCACACCAATGGCTTGCTGAAACATTGCTGGGCCCAACCCAAGTTTCTGATTCAGTAGGTTTGGCTTAAAGTCTTAGAACCTGTATTTCTAACAAGTTCCCAAATGAAGCTTTGCAGCTGGTCCAGGGTCCATGCTTTGAGAATGACTGTCCTACTAGATACATAATGCCGAAAGGGGGTAGTTTTAATTTTAAACCTCATTGACATCAACCTCCTCTTTAAGATCTAACTACCAGATGACTCTCTCACAGAGGTCTCTCCTGACGATGACTTTCATATTCTACTTATGGAAGACCTGCCTTTTCTTCCAACAGTAGTTCTCA